>NW_012103776.1:332197-335171 GCF_000951045.1 Mandrillus leucophaeus
TTTAGCAATTTTGTATCTAGCTGGTAAATTGAGTCTTTTACCATTACAAAAGTAGTAGTAGCCTTCTATCTCTAGAGATACTAAATATATTTAAGTCAACTTTCTTTTTTTTTTTTTTGAGACAGAGTTTCACTCTTGTTGCCCAGGCTGGAGTGCAATGGCAAGATCTCGCCTCACCGCAACCTCTGCCTCCCGGGTTCAAGCGATTCTCCTGCTTCAGCCTCCCGAGGAGCTGGGATTACAGGCCACGCCTGGCTAATTTTTTTGTATTTTTAGTAGAGACAAGGTTTCTCCATGCTGGTCAGGCTGCTCTCAAACTCCCGACCACAGGTGATCCGCCCACCTCAGCCTCCCAAAGTGCTGGGATTACAGGCGTGAGCCACCACGCCCAGCCAACTTTCTTTTGACTAGTATTTGCTTGGCATATTTTTTCAAGTCCTTTTATATTTATTTCTATATCCTTATCTTTTAGGGTTTTTTTGGGGTTTTTTTGTTTTTTTGTTTTTTTTTTTTGAGACACAGTCTCACTCTGTCACCCAGGCTGGAGTGCAGTGGTGAGATCTCAGCTCACTGCAACCTTCGCCTCCCAGGTTCAAGCGATTCTCCTGCCTCAGCCTCCTCAGTAGCTGGGATTACAGGCGCAAGTCACCATGCCCAGCTAATTTTTTTTTTTTTTGGAGACCGAGTCTCGCACTGTCGCCCAGGCTGGAGTGCAGTGGCACAATCTCAGCTCACTGCAACCTTCACCTCCCAGGTTCAAGTGATTCTCCTGCCTCAGCAACCTCCGCCTCCTGGGTTCATGCCATTCTCCTGCCTCAGTCTCCCGAGAAGCTGAGACTACAGGCACCCACCACCACGCCCGGCTAATTTTTTGTATTTTTAGTAGAGATGGGATTTCACTGTGTTAACCAGGATGGTCTCAATCTCCTGACCTCATGATCCACCCACCTTGGCCTCCCAAAGTGCTGGGATTACAGACGTGAGCCACCGTGCCCGGCCAGTTGTATCTCTTTTAAACCATCTAGTTGGATTTTTCCCCCATCCTGACAATCTATGCCTTTTAACTTGAACATTTCATTCATTTACATTTATTGTAATTGTTCATTAGTTTTTATTATCTTTTTTGTGCTGTGTATCCCATCTTTCTTCTCTATTTTCTTGTCTTCTTTTAATTTTTTCTTATTCTATTATCCCCCTTGCTAATCTGTAAATTATACAACCAATTTCTAGTTGCTTAGCAAGTATCCTAGAAATTCTGGGAAATATACATAGAAGGCCCTTTAACAAAGCCCTTTAAACAGTTTAATTCTGATCATCTCTTCCTCACATTTACACCAATGCCATCATGTATTTTAATTGTTTTTAACACAACAAGAAACTGTTACTGTTTTATTAAGTCACCATTTGTTTAGGTTTAACCATTTCCATGCATCATCACATCTTCTTACATTTTCAGACTTTCTATTTGTGATAATTTTCATTTTACCTGAGGTATGTATTTTAGAATTTACTAAGAGTGTATTGGTAGCAAATTGTCATTTTTAATTTGTCTGAAAATGTCTTCATTATATCTTGGTTTCTGAAATATATTTTTGCTGCATATAAAACTATGGGATTATAGTTATTTTCTTTCAGCCTACTGACAACATCATTTTCCTGTTGTCTGGCTTCCATGGTTGCTCTTGAGAAGCTGGCCCCCATTAATTTTGCTGTACTTCATTTCAAGGTAGGTTTTTTTTTTTTTTTGGTTGCTTTTAAGAAATCCCTCTGCCTTAGGCTGGGTGCAGTGGCTCATGCCTGTAATCCCAGCACTTTGGGAGGCTGAGAGAGGTGGATCACCCGAAGTCAGGAGTTCAAAGACCAGCCTGGCCAACATGGTGAAATCCCATCTCTATAAAAATACAAAATTAGCCAGGCATAATCCCAGCTACTACTCTTGAGGCTGAGGCAGGAAAATCGCTTAGAACCTGGGAGGCAGAGGTTTCAGGGAGCTGAGATTGCTCCACTGCATGCCAGCCAGAGCGAGAGAGCAAGACTCTCTCAAATAAAAAAAAGAAAAAGAAAAAAAGAAAAGAAAAGAAACTACGGACGGGCATGGTGGCTCACACCTGTAATCTCAGTGCCAAGGTTTAACAATTTTCTTTGCAATCATCTGAAGGTCAGACCTTACTTTCAGTTCACCCTTACACAGAATGTTGCCCTTTGAAGTCTCTGTTTCATGGGACTGGGTTAGGGAGCGTCTCAGACTTTCCATCTTAGGCTCTGAGATTTGTGTTCTATTTTGCAGGTCCCTTGAATCATAAACACCAAAGATGAATGTTCAGCCAATGCCCTCAAAGTTGGCTTCAGAACTCTTAATCACTTTCCATTTCCCTCTTTCGCTTAAGTTTTGGGGCTCCAAGTATTCTTTACTAAAATACATTTCAAATGCATTTATGTGCAGGGTTTTCCAGCATTTTTAGTTGTTTCATCAGGGCACCTATAATTGGTCTGTCAAACGACAGACACAGAATCCTCACCTGAAGAGATGTCTGAGAAGAGAAACAGGCTCAAGAACAATTTGAATAAGTTCTACGATGACAAATTCAAGTTATTTAAGGCATAGTTTGGGATTGTGGTGGATTTTTTTTTTTTTTTTTTTTTGGAGACAGAGTCTCCCTCTGTCACCCAGGCTGGAATGCAGTGGCGTGATCTCGGCTCACTGCAAGCTCCCCTCCCCCGGTTCACGCCATTCTCGTGCCTCAGCCTCCCGAGTAGCTGGGACTACAGGCGCCCGCCACCACGCCCGGCTAATTTTTTGTGTTTTTAGTGGAGACGGGGTTTCACCGTGTGAGCCAGGATGCTCTCGATCTCCTGACCTCGTGATCTACCCGCCTCGGCCTCCCAAAATGCTGGGATTACAGGCGTGAGCCACTGCGCCTGGCCTTTTTTTTTTTTTTTTGAGATGGAGTCTCACTCTGTCGCCAGGCTGGAG
>NW_012103776.1:335221-341840 GCF_000951045.1 Mandrillus leucophaeus
TTTTTTTTTTTTTTTGAGATGGAGTCTCGCTCTGTCACCCAGGTTGCAGTGCAGTAGCACGATCTCAGCTCACTGCAAACTCCACGCCTCCCGGGTTCAAGCGATTCTTCTGCCTCAGCCTCCCAAGTAGCTGGGTCCACTGGCACGCACCACCACGCCCGGCTAATTTTTGTATTTTTAGTACAGATGGGGTTTCACCCTATTGGCCAGGCTGGTCTTGAACTCCTGACCTCGTGATCCTCCCGCCTCGGCCTCTCGAAGTGCTGGGATTACAGGCGTGAGCCACTGTGCCTGGCCTGTGGTTTCTTTAAGGCTTCTTCCTAACAAGGTCTACTGATGACATGTAAGTAACTGTGGAGTGACCTGGCAAGAAGAACTGTGGCAGAGTCCTCTTGCCGGACTCAAACACTAACTAGATCTTGTGGAAAAGCCGAGTCTTTGACTGGCTCAGCCTAGCTTACAAAAGTCAGACGAGGTTAATAATGTAAACATTTGTGTCTTGTCTTCCCAATTCAACTGTTAACTTCCTTGAAAGCAAATACTGTGTTCTCTAAGTCTTCCAATCCCTCCCTTCTTAGTTCTTAACGCACTTTCTACAAGAATCAAATATAGTGCACCCTGCTCATGGTCAAATTTTCCCACAGAATCTCCTTAGCCCTCCATTCTCAAAAGATCTAACATGATTCTCAAAGTGTTTCTGGACCAAGGAACACTTCATTAAAAATCAATTCAATTCCAGCTGCCCTTTCCGTTGCAAACCCTCCAGTGTTGTTAAATTAACCACTACTTTGGAATAGTATGAAGAATGTCGGAGCTGGAAGGAACCTTAGAGCCTTAGAGATTATCTAGCAACTACTCCTACACTCTCGATTTACAGTTAAGAAAACGAAAGAGACCCAGAGAGGCGAACACAGTTGCCTAAAATCACCCAAATGGATAGCTGAGAGCTAAGTTACGGCTGAACTCGTTTCGTGACTCCACACAAATAGGATTTTCCTCACACCGAGCTCCGTATCTTGACATTCCCAGAATGGGGACGGTCGATGGGGGGGCGGGGGGACGGTGAAGGAGAGAGTTTGGACAGCTCTACAAACAAAATACAAAATGCAGCAACTACACTGTAGATAACCCTGTCCCCAAGAAGCAGCAGCCCAGGCTGACTTCAACCTGTGGCTGCAACCCCAAGACAGAAACCTGCAGCACGGGAGAAACGGGCAACACACAGGACCAAGGAGGAGGTGGTCGCAGACAGGCAAGTCCTGGGGTCTCCGGGGCAGTGGGAGAGCTCACTCGTAGCAACGGAGACCGTTTCCATCCTGCGTCTCCGCTCCAACCTGGGAACGGGCTCTTTTAGTACGAAAGAGAAAACGTGTGGGCAGGGTCACACATCCACCAACCTAAAACAATCTTCGGAGAAGTTTCCAGGCAAGGGCGCACGGCGCCAAGGCTCCGACCCCGCTGCAGAAGGAAGCGGAGGGAAAAAAGGGCAGAGCACTGGGGTCGCGAGGAGGAGGGTTCCCGTTCACCCGCGCGAGGTGCAGCCCCGGGAAACCAAGACCCCGGCGGCGTCCAAACCGCGAAGCCCCGCCCCGGGCAGGGGACTCCGCCATCCCCAACGCGCCCTCGAGCCCGCGCGCCGGGGCCTCTTACCCGAGCAGGCGCCGACTCCGCCATGGCTCCAGTCGCCCCTCAACACCTGGACCAAGCCTCAGAGCCCCCGGCTGCGTTCCTGTCTGCACAACGCCCCGGAGCCTGCTGGAAACCGCCGCCGCCGCCGCCGCCGTGTTGATGCCAGGTGCATTCTGGGAGCGTCGACCTCCCCGGCGCAAGACAGGCTCCAGTCGCTCTTCCTCACTGTGCAGGCTTTCCATAGTGCCCCCGTGCGGCGGGAGGGAGAACGCCGCTTGGCACTCGGCCAGAGTGTGGGCACCAGGAGAGCTCGGTTACTCAAAAGTCAAGACCGGGCCGGGCGCGGTGGCTCAAGCCTGTAATCCCAGCACTTTGGGAGGCTGAGACGGGCGGATCACGAGGTCAGGAGATCGAGACCATCCTGGCTAAAACGGTGAAACCCCGTCTCTACTAAAAAAAAAATACAAAAATAAAAACTAGCCGGGCGAGGTGGCGGCGCCTGTAGTCCCAGCTACCCGGGAGGCTGAGTCAGGAGAATGGCCTGAACCCAGGAGGCGGAGCTTGCAGTGAGCTGAGATCCCACCACTGCACTCCAGCCTGGGCGGCAGAGCAAGACTCCGTCTCAAAAAAAAAAAAAAAAAAAAAAAAAAAAAAAAAAGGGCAAAACCCCGCCCCAAAAAAAAAAAAAAAAAAAGATCAAGACCGGGTTCCGCCTTTCAGGCAAAGCCACGGGACCCTGCTGTCTTCTGTATGTCCAGCTGTCTGCTAAATGTTTTGAGGGATTCAAAAATGTGTAAAAGTCAAACTTTTTGCTGAGGAAAGAACATGTAACGTTGTTGGAGAAAAGAAATATGGTTCAAAAAGGCAAGGGATTTTATTCCAAAAGTTCGCCTGTTATTGGGCTTTTTAGAAACTGGGAACAGTTTCCACAGCAACAGTGTGGAGTGTGGAGTCAGGCCCAGGCCAGCCCTCTGTAGCCTGTTAATTATGGTAATCATGTGCCTTGGAAAGTCCAAGACAACCCTGATTTCAAATATTTTCAGTCCTCATGCTATATGTAAGACGATGTGTTCGGAATTTTTGTTGGAAAGCACAGCCATATTACCATTTCATCGCCATGTACTTTATCGCCAATACCAGCAACACTACTGCAACCATACGTGCCTAATTTATACCATTGTCTCTCTGGAGACAAGCAATGAACTTCCACTTCACGTGATAGGCGTGAAGTTGTTTCCTCTGAGAACGAAACTCTTTTTTGAGATGGAATTTCGCTCCTGTTGCCCAGGTTGGAGTGCAATGGCACAATCTCGGCTCACTGCAACCTCCACCTCCCGGGTTCAAGCAATTCTCCTGCCTCAGCTTCCTGAGTAGCTGGGATTACAGGCATGTGCCACCACACCTAGCTAATTTTGTATTTTTAGTAGAGACAGGGTTTCTCCATGTTGGCCAGGCTGGTCTCGAACTCCCGACCTCAGGTGATCCGCCCACCTCAGCCTCCCAAAGCGCTGGGATTACAGGTGTGAGCCACCACACCCAGCAGAGAACAAAACTTTTAAGATCATGACTAGCTCCTTCCTCACATGCAGGGCTCAGTTCAGATTCTACATCCTCAGAGAGACATCTCCAGACCCCCCTTTCTACAGCCCCACGCCATCCTCCATCTCAATACTCAGTCTCATTACCCTGCTGGAAATTTTTCATACTATTTATCACCATCTGAAGTAATCTCATTTTTTCACTCATTTACATATTAATTATCTATATCTCTTCCACTGAAATGTCTCTCTGCTATATCCTCCATTTGTTGTAGATAGAAGTATTCGTATTTGTAAATGACTGAATGATGAATCAGAGTGGAAGGATATGAAATGTCATCTCAAACACAGGCATTATTTCCAGGGCAACTAGATCGACAGGCACTTCATTGGATCATTAATAAATCTAGAGAAAGAATGGGCCAGGCTGAAGAAACCAATCAGTCAGGGAGATTCTGTCCAGAGGGTCTGACCTGATCTCTCAGACCAACAAACTCTTGGTGTCAGATACAGAAAAAAAAAATGTGTCATGGGTGAGGTGGCTCATGCCTGTAATCCCAGCATTCTGGGAGGGCGAGGCAGGAGGATCACTGGAGTTTGAGACCAACCTGAGCGACATAGGCAGACCCTGTCTCTACAAAATTAAAATCAAAATTAAAATGAGCCAGGAATAGTGGTACACACCTGTAGTCTCAGCTACTCAAGAGGCTGAGGTGGAAGGATCGTTTGAACCCAGTAGTTCGAGGCTGCAGTGAGCCATGATTGCACCACTGCACTCCAGCGTAGGCAACAGACCAAGACCTTGTCTTTAAAAATAAAATAAAAACGTTATCCTCCACAGGCACAATATCAGGACATAGGATGCTGAGGTCATTAAACAGTTCAGTCGTAGAACTCATTCCCTCTACTCTGTTTCTATACTCACGAGGCAACCTTCTGACAATGCATGTTGCCAGGTAGCTTCTGGGAAGCAACATGCAGGTGAGGCTAATGCTTATGTCCACACTGTGGCTTATACGTCAGTCTCTTGAAACTGAGCATGATTCAGCATCCCAGACTCTGAGCCTGCAAGTCTGGAAAAAGGTTCAGTTCAAATTTCTAGCCTGCAAAGGAGGCAGCACCAGGCACCAGGGTTGCAATGCCCTGGGCTGGTGGAGATGGTGTGGCGCCTGCAGTCCCCTGGGCTGGTGAAGACAGTGGGGTACAGCAATTTGCTAAGTGGGGCTGGGGAGTGAGACCGTCTGGGTCCCTAGCCCAGCACTGCCACTATATTAGTCAGGGTTCTCTAGAGAGACTAATAGGATATATATATATATATAATATTTTATAAAGGGGAGTTTATTAAGTATTAACTCACATGCTCACAAGGCTCCACAATAGACCGACCGTCTGGAAGCTGAGGAGCAAGGACAGCCAGTCCAAGTCCCAAAACTGAAGAACCTGGAGTCTGATGTTTGTTGATGTTTGAGGGTGAGAAGGGTCCAGCACCGGAGAAAGATGTAGGCTGGGAGCCTAGGCCAGTCTATTCTTTTTACATTTTTCTGCCTACTTTATATTCTAGCTGTGCTGGCAGCTGATTAGATGGTGCCCACCCAGATTAAGGATGGGTCTGCCTTCCCCAGGCCACGGACTCAAATGTTAATCTTTGAGTAACACCCTCACAGACACACCCAGGATCAATGCTTTGCATCTTTCAATACGACCAAGTTGATTCAGTATTCACTATCACAGCCACTTACTAGATACGAACTTTGGTCAGGTCTTTAACTTCTTAGTACTTGTTTCCTCATTATTATTGGTGAATAGAAAACAGTACTTAGCTCACAGAGTTGTGTGAATTAAATGAGTGAATTCAAGTCAAGTACTTAGAACAGTACCTGGCACAGAGGAAGAGATCGAGAAGTCCTCATGATCGTTATTGTTGTTTAGTCCCAGATCCTTCATTTACTAAGTGCTGTGGCTCATGCTCACTCTGCCCTAGTATCCTTGTCTTCCGCTGAGAATGTGAACACCTCATCCTAAGGTTGTTGATGGAACAACCACCTTGTTATGTAAAGTGCTTATGTAGTCAAGTGCCCGGCATACAGCAAGCACTTGATAACAGGCAATTTCTTCTCTCTGCTTTACTTTTGCAAGGCCCAAGCCTTGTATTGCAATGAATTCAGCAGGATAAATGTGGCTTTGTTGTGTCTCTTAGAAGCTACCCGTTAGTTTTTTCCCACTGACATTCAAATCTTGACATATGTTGTTTTAAAAAACTTTTTTTTTTTTGAGACAGAATCTTGCTCTCTCCGAGGCTAGAGTGTAGTGCCGCAATCTCGACTCACTGCAACCTCCGCCTCCCAGGTCAAGCAATTCTCCTGCCTCAGCCTCCCAAGTAGCCAGGATTACAGGTGTGTGCCACCACGCCAACCTAATTGTTGTATTTTTAGTAGAGAAGGGGTTTCATCATGTTGGCCAGGCTGATCTCAAACTCCTGACCTCAAGTGATCCGCCCACCTTGGCCTCCCAAAGTGCTGGGATTATAGGTGTGAGCCACTGCGCCCAGTCCCTTTTAAAAAACTGTGTGTGTGTGTGTGTGTGTGTGTGTGTGTGTGTGTGTGTGTGTGTGTTTTGAGACAAAGTCTCGCTCTGTTACCCAGGCTGGAGTGCAGTAGCACGATCTCAGCTTACTGCAAGCTCCGCCTCCTGGGTTCACGCCATTCTCCTGCCTCAGCCTCTTGAGTAGCTGGGACTACAGGCACCTGCCAGGCACCTGCCACCACGCCCGGCTAAGTTTTTTTTGGTTTGTTTGTTTGTTTGTTTGTATTTTTAGTAGAGATAGGGTTTCACCGTGTTAGCCCGGATGGTCTTGATCTCCTGACCTCGTGATCCACGTGCCTCAGCCTCCCAAAGTGTTGGGATTACAGGTGTGAGCCACCATGCCCTGCTTAAAAAACTTTTAAATGAAGTTCACCGTTATTCCCATTAGTGGCAGTGGTATCTCAAGAATCAAGAAAACAGACATTTAGTACTTGTAGCCTATGATCTCTACATTTGTAGAATATGAATGCAACGTGCAGAGCTGAAAATTACCTTAGACATCATCTCACCCCCAGACCCTCATTTTTAGTGAAAGAAAAAAGTATTATCTGAACAAATAACATACACTGTTAAAATAATGTTTTAATAATATTTATCTTGGCCAGGTGCAGTGGCTCATGCCTGTAATCCCAGCACTTTGGAAGGCTGAGGTGGGAGGATTGTTTGAAGCCAGGAGTTGGGACCCCATCTCTGCAAAAAATTTTAAAAAAAATAGCTAGGCATGGTGGCACGTGCCTGCAGTCCCAGCTACTCTGGAGGCTGAGGTAAGAGCATCACTTGAGCCCAGGAGGTCAAGGTTGCAGTGAGTTGTGATCACGTCACTGCATTCCAGCCTGAGTGACAGAATGAGGTTCTGTTTCATAAAAAAA
>NW_012103776.1:342660-344401 GCF_000951045.1 Mandrillus leucophaeus
GTGGGCCAGGCTGGTCACGAACTCCTGACCTCAAGTGGTCCAACCGCCTCAGCCTCCCAAAGTGCTGGGATTACAGGCGTGAGCCACCGCGCCCGGCCAAACCATGTCTTTTGTATTCCTTCCCTCACACTAATAATCCTATGGAGAGAATGCCCTGCTAGACTGCAGGTCAGTGAGAATCCTGGAACAAACATGCCTTGGCTCAAGGTGCCTCCCCTGCTGTTTATGTGTCCGTGGTGCGCACCCACGAACTTCTTCAGCCCAGCATGTCTCCTTTCTTCCTTGAGCATCGCACCTCCTGCACTTTGGGAAATGCGCCTTCCTAGGTCCTACCCATGTAATTCAAATGTGTGTTGCCATCTTCTTGCATAGCAACTCCAGCCTGGTCTCAGTAACTGCTTGAAGGGTGAGCACTTGACTCAAGCCAGCCCAATCATAGCACCCTGTGGGCCCAGTCATAGCACAGTCATTAAGCCAGGGTGGGATGTGTCTTGAGCTGGACCAATCCAAGTTTTCCCCTGGGATCCTTCTAACTGAGTTGAGGGAAAAAGCTAATTTCCTCTCTGGTGAATTATAACTATATGAGTCAGGAATAATCTTGTCCTCCATTTTTTTCTTTATAAATTTTTTTGAGACAGAGTCTCACTCCATCACTCAGGTTGGAGTGCGGTAGCGCGATCTTGGCTCACTGCAACCTCTGTGTCCCGGTTTCAAGTGATTCTTGTGCCTCAGCCTGCCGAGTAGCTGGGATTACAGGCATGCGCCACCACGCCTGGCTAATTTTTGTATTTTTAGTAGAGATGGGGTTTCACCATGTTAGCTATGCTGGTCTCAAATTCCTGACCTCAAGTGATCCACCTACCTTAGCCTCCCAAAGTGCTGGGATTATAGGCATGAGCCACCACGCCCAGCCATCCTCCATTTTTTTAGAGTAAGTTGGTTTGAAAGAATGATCCCAATACAGTGAAAGGAGCAGAAATGACAGACACATTTTTGTCAGTATCCAAGACTTGTTCTTCATCAGTTCCTTTGAGTCTGTGAATGATTCCAGGTTCCTTCCAGAATATTCCCTTTTCTTCCTGGTTGGTCAGTCAGCTTCTGTTGATTGCAACCAGAAGCACACTGACTAGTGAAGGAATGGTGGCTCTCTGTATACCCAAACCGAATGGGAAGTCCCAGAGGGCAAGGAGTGCCTCCCATCCTGTCTTTGTGTCTTTCTCAGCCGCACAGTTTCTTGGACCTAGAGATACTTCTAAAAGCTCTGTGGGAAGTCAGGGGAGGGTGTGGCCTAGAGTGGTGAAGCAGTCTTCAGGGACAAAGTGGGACCAGAGCTGGGGCTTGAGAGACCAGGACTTGGACACAGATCCCCTGGCCCAGGACCCCTGGAGAACAAAACTGGGAAAAAACAGGGCATGGCTTGGAAGTGGTCAGGAGACAAGCCTGTAATATCAGCACCTTGGGAGGCTGACATAGGAGGATCCCTTGAGCCCAGGAGTTAGAGGCCAGTCTGGGCAACATAGGGAGACCTCCTCTCTACGTAAAATTTAAAAATTTGCCAGGCATGGTGGCACACACCTGTGGTCCCAGTTACTTGGGAGGCTGAGGTGGGAGGCTTGCTTGGGCCTGGAAGGTCGAGGCTGCAGTGAGCTATGATTGCACCACTGCAGCCCTCCAGCCTGGGTGACAGAGCAAAACATACATAGATAGTAGATAGATAGATGGATAGATAGATAGATAGATA
>NW_012103776.1:345211-348890 GCF_000951045.1 Mandrillus leucophaeus
CTGTCTCTACTAAAAATACAAAAATTAGCTGGGCATGGTGGCGGGTGCCTGTAATCCCAGCTACTTGAGAGACTGAGACAGGAGAATCGCTTGAACCTGAGAGGCAGAGGTTGCAGTGAGCTGAGATTGTGCCATTGCACTCCAGCCTGAGTGATAAGGCAAGAAAAAAAAATAAAAATAAAATAGGGTGGCAGCCGGGCGCAATGACTCACGCCTGTAATCCCAGCACTTTGGGATGCCGAGGCAGCCTGATTGCTTGAGCTCAGGAGTTCGAGACCAGCCTGGCCAACATGGTGAAACCCCATCTCTACTAAAAATACAAAAAACTAGCCTGGGTGTGATGGCGGGCACCTGTAATCCCAGCTATGTGGGAGGCTGAGGCAGGAGAATCACTTGAACCCAGGAGATGGAGGTTACAGTGAGCTGAGATTGCATCATTGGACTTCAGCCTGGGCAACAGCGAAACTCCGTCTCGAATATATATATATATACGTGTGTGTGTGTGTCTATATATACACACACATATATACATATATATATATACACACACACACACACACACACACACACAAAAATTAGCCAGGCGTGGTGGCACACTCTTGTAGTCCCAGCTACTTGGGAGGCTGAGGCAGGAGAATTGCTTGAACCTGGGCGACGTAGGTTGCAGTGAGCTGAGATCATACCACTCCACTCCAGCCTGGGCGACAGAGTGAAACTCCATCTCAAAAGAAAAAAGAGAACCACTTCTCATCCCCAAATCCTTGAAGTGTGGGGCAGGGGCACTGGCTTTGACACTATATGTAGGATGGGGTCTGAAGCAGCCATTTTTCAGTTAAAGGATATTGACACCATTGGAATGAAAGGTGTGGGGACACCCAGATAGTCAACACTGGCTTACACCTCTAATACCAGATACAGGACTTGAATCTTGAATGGGAGACATCAAAGGTAGTCTTTTTTTTTTTTTTTTTTTTTGAGACAGAGTTTCACTCTTGTTGCCCAGGCTAGAGTGCAATGGCATGATCTGGGCTCATCACAACCTCCACCTCCCAGCTTCAAGCTATTCTCCAGCCTCAGCCTCCCGAGTGGCTGAGATTATAGGCATGCACCACCATACCTGGCTAATTTTGTATTTGTAGTAGAGACAGGATTTCTCCATGTCAATTAGGCTGGTCTCGAACTCCTGACCTCAGGTGATCCACCCACCTTGGCCTCCCAAAGTGCTGGAATTACAGGTGTGAGCCACCGCACTCAGCCCAAAGGTAGTCTTTTATAACAAAGAGAGTCTTATGATAAACCTATAGAAATTATCATGCTTTATTATTTGAGGGGTATATAATTATCTGAGGGGTGATGTGGATTTAAAATATGTCTAGGCCAGGCACAGTGGCTCACACCTGTAATCCCAGCACTTTGAGAGGCCAAGGCAGGAGGATCGCTTGAGCCCAGGAGCTCAAGGCTGCAATGGGTCATGATCCCACCATTGCCCTCCAGAGTGAGCAGCAGAGCGAGACCCTATCTCAAAAAATAACACATTAAATTAAATTAAATTATGTCTAAAGAAGTTTGAACAGAGGTTCCCAACCTTTGGGATACAGTGCCAGCATCTCACGAGCAGAGTGATTCTTCTGGAAGGAGACATCTGGAACCCTTATCAGGGTGGGCTGGGTGCTGTGTATGATTCTGAACAGATATTTAGGATCTCTCATCTCAAGAATTACCAGTTTAGAGATGTGCCTCCCTAGCCAGGCGCCGTGGCTCATACCTGTAATCTCAGCACTGTAGGAGGCTGAGGTGAGTAGACCACACGAGGCCAGAAGTTCGAGACCAGCCTGGCCAATATGGAGGAAACTCCATCTCTACTAAAAATACAAAAAGTAGCCGAGCTGGGTGGTGCACATCTGTAATCCCAGCTACTCAGGAGGCTGAGTCAGGAGAATCGCTTGAATCTGGGGGCAGAGGTTGCAGTGAGCCAAGATCGTGCCACTGCGCTCCACCCTGGGCGACAGAGAAAGAGCCTGCCTCAAAAAGAAAGAAAGAAAGAAAAAGAATATGCCTCCCTAATGACTCCCTAGGAGTCAGTGGGGGGTGGAATGACAGCCACGCCTCCCCCAAACTGTCCTGTGCTCTTCCAAAACAGGGTTCTGGGCCTCTAGGATGCTCTATTCCATGTTTTTACAGTAACAGCTGGATGGACCAATGCTGTGAAATTACAGGCACAGGCTGGCTCATCCTGAGCCTGGTATGAAGTTTCCTACTTTTCCCCTTTACTCCCTGCCAACACCCAATACCCAGGGCCCAGATGTCAGAGAGCCGGTCATGGTGCCCAAATCCTTGATCATAACTGCCTTTACCTGTGTGTTTTCGGGTGTTTTTCATTTTTGATGGTGTCTGACTTAAACCAACCTTCTCGAGACTTCCATTTCATCCTCTCTGGCCTCCTTTCAGCGCTATGCATTCCTGTTCCTGAGGAGTTCCAAAGGGGCTGCAGCTCTGTGGGGCCCAGACCACCAGCAGCTGGTCCACGGCCTCTGGCTATGCCAGTCTCCTGCCTTACAATCCCAATTCCTGTCTCCCCAGTGTGTTTCACCTTCGTCCCACATTGCCTCCTCCCTCCTTTCCCTCTGCCCCATCCAATTCATCCTCCAATCCCTGACTTCTCCATGAAGTCTCATCTCATGCTTATCGTATCAGGAGCTCCGACTCCTCCCATCAACTCTGCTGTCAAGCAAATTGTACTGCCTTAGGTTGCCAGTTTCTTGTTCATGTCTGTCGCTCAACTCCAATCACTTGTACCCCCTATGGTGCCCATCCTGGCTAGACACGTGCTAAATACTAAAGAGGTAATTAAGTGAACAAAATGCAGAGGACAGCATCCTGAGTGTCACTATCTTTGATCAGCTCTGGGGATAGAGCTCCCTATGGGACTCTCCTAGGGCCTGTGCTAGTGGCCGGGGTGACTCATAGTGTAGCTAAGGGGCACTAGTGCAGTAGGATCCCCCAGCCCAGGATCCAGGAAACCAGAGACTTAGCCTTGGCCATCACTAGCTCAGTATGGCTTCTATAGACCAGTATTTTCCCAACTTCTCAGTGGGATGTCCTGTGGCGAGTCTTCCGGAAGATCAGGCGTGTATTTCTCAAGCCCCCACCCTCATGTAGTCATATGCTTTCTAGTAGTGCTGTTCTCACAAATACCTTCTCTCCTGTTAGACGCTGGGCTCCCAGAGGGCAAGGACTAGGTCTTACACTTCTTTATTCCCTAATAGGTGTTCATGAAACAATAACAACGCAGCCACCCATCCATCCTCTATCTCATTCTCCTAACACCCTGCCTTCCCCTTTCCATAAAGTAAGGCACAAACTGAGGCCATGAGCATGAAGTTACCTGAGCTGTCCACCCACCTCAGGATCTGTTCCACCTCTCTGAACTTTTTGGAGCAGCAACCTTTGCAGAGCACTGCTTGTACCCGATCATCTGGTACAGTGCTGAGGAAGGAATGCTACAATCCAGATGTCCCTGTTAGAACTTCCTAGGCTGGGCCGGGCGCGGTGGCTCAAGCCTGTAATCCCAGCACTTTGGGAGGCCGAGACAGGCGGATCACGAGGTCAGGAGTTCGAGACCATCCTGGCTAACACGGTGAAACCCCGTCTCTACTAAAAAATACAAAAAACTAGCCGG
>NW_012103776.1:349615-350797 GCF_000951045.1 Mandrillus leucophaeus
GTCACCCAGGCTGGAGTGCAGTGGCACAATCTTGGCTCACTGCAAACCCTATCTCCCAGGTTCAAGCGATTCTCCTGCCTCAGCCTCCTGAGTAGTTGGGATTACAGTTGTGTGCCATCACACCTGGCTAATCTTTGTGTTTTTAGTAGAGACGGAGTTTCACCATGTTGGCCAGTCTGGTATCGAACTCCTGACCTCAAGTGATCCACCTGCCTTGGCCTCCCAAAGTGCTGGGATTACAGGCGTGAGCCCCTATGTCCAGCCTGCATTGATTTTTAAATTAAAAGTCAATTTAAAAAACAGGCTGGGCTGGGCGAAGTGGTTCACACCTGTAATCCCAGCACTTTGGGAGGCCGAGGTGGACAGATCACTTGAGGTCAGGAGTTAGAGACCAGCCTGGCCAACATGGTGAAACCCCATCTCTACTAAAAACACAAAAGTTAGCCGGGCATGGTGGTGGGGGCTTATAACCCCAGCTACTCCGGAGGCTGAGGCAGGAGAATCACTTGAACCCGGGAAGCGGAGGTTGCAGTGAGCTGAAATGGCATCACTGCACTCCAGCCTGGGCAACAGAGTGAGACTCCATCTAAAAAATAAATAAACAAAAGACAGACCGAGTGCAGCAGTTCACACCTATAATCTCAGCACTTTGGGAGGCTGAGGAGAGAGGGTTGCTTGAGCTCAGGAGTTCAAGCCCAGCCTGGGCAACATAGCAAAACCCTATCTCTACAAAAAGTAAAATAAATAAATAAATAAAGCCAGGTGTGGTGATGCATGCATGCCTATAGTCCCAGCTACCTGGAAGGCTGAGGCAACACACTGCTTGAGCCCAGCAGTTCACGGCTGCAGTGAGACATGATTGAATCACTGCACTTCAGCCTGGACAACAGAGTGAAATCCCGTCTCTCTCTGTCACGCAGGCTGGAGTACAGTGCTGCCATTTCGGCTCACTGCAACCTCCACCTCCCGGGTTCAAATGACTCTCTTGCCTCAACCTCCCAAGTAGCTGGGACTACAGGCGCACGCCACCACGCCCGGGTAATTTTTTGTATTTTAGTAGAGATGGGGCTTCACTGAGTTGCCCAGGCTGGTCTCGAACTCCTGAGCTCAGGCAATCTGTCTGCCTTGGCTTCCCAAAGTGCTGGGATTACAGGCGTGAGCCACTACACACGGCCTTTCTGT
>NW_012103776.1:351122-354416 GCF_000951045.1 Mandrillus leucophaeus
GGAGGCGGAGCTTGCAGTGAGCTGAGATGGCACCACTGCACTCCAGCCTGGGCGACAGAGCGAGACTCCGTCTCAAAAACAAAACAAAAAAAATTGTTTCTTTATTCTAGAGACAGGGGTCTCGCTATGTTGGCAGGGTGGTCTCAAACTCCTGGTCTCAAGCAATCCTCCCACCTCAGCCTCCCAAAGTGCTTGGATTACATGAATGAGCCAGCACGCCCAACCAGACTGCTTCCGCTCTGGAGGTCCAGACTGCAGTAAGCCAATATTGCACCACTGCACTCAGCCTGAATGGCAGAGCAAGACCTTGTCTCTAAATACATACATAAACTACATTTCCTCAGAAGGAAAATAAAAATCCACCCCCAAAGCAAGGCCCCAGTCCTGCTTCAGGATGTGGACTCCAGTCTTCACTGAGGATCTTCGCTGCCTAGGAGCCAGCAGAGGCCAACATCCTGAGTGTCACCATCTCCAATCAGTTCTGGGGATGAGGCTCACTATGGGGCTCTCCAGCAACCTGTGCCAGGGCTTGGAGCGACTCATGGTGTAGCTGAGGAGTACCTGGTGATGTGGCATCCACCAGCCTAGGATACAGGAAAGCAGAGAGGCTTGGCTCTCACTAGTTCAGTCACTAGGCCTCCTTGGGAATCTGCCCCTTGAAGGTAAAATAAAGGGGTCAGACAGCCTCGTGCTCAGGTGTTTTTGTTTTGTTTTCGAGACGGAGTCTTGCTCTGTCGCCCAGGTGGGAGTGCAGTGGTGCGATCTCAGCTCACCGCAGCCTCTGCCTCCTGGGTTCAAGCGATTCTCTTGCCTCAGTTTCCTGAGTAACTGGGATTACAGGCATGCACCATCACGCCCGGCTAATTTTTGTATTTTTGGTAGAGACGGGGTTTCATCATTTGGGTCAGGCTGGTCTCAAATACCTGACCTCATGATCCGCCCGCCACGGCCTCCCAAGGTGCTGGGATTACAGGTGTGAGCCACTGCGCCCGGCCAGATGTTTTAAACCCATATCTCAACAATGACGCCTCCCCTCTCCTCACACTCCTGGCAACCAAAAAGCATTCTGACCTTTCCATGATCTAGATTAGGAAAATCCTTTCTGCATATGCTTTTGAAAAGTGGCACACTACCCCATCCCCCAGCAACTGATCACTGGAGGGTCCCCTTCTACTCTAAAAAAACTCTACTGAACCCTGTCTAATTTCTCGTCTCAATTTGCTTTCTTAATATTTGTCTCCTTCTAAAAGCAGAATGAAGACCAAAAAAAATACCCCATTGAATTGGATTCCAGTTCATTGAGGCTTTACTGTAGGCAAGCTGGAGAACCCCCAGCTCTGTGAACATGCAGTCTGCAATCTGGATACCTTTTATTTAATGTCAAGAATCCCCTTTGCACGGCAAAAAGGGGTCTGAGGAAAGCGGAGCAGCGTAGATGAGGGTGAGGGCGGAAGCAGGGCGCTCACCAAAGTGGTGCTGGGTGCCGGCTGCCCACTGTGCTCCCAGCTGGGAAGAATGCCAGACTCACGGCAGGGGCAGGGAAAGTCATTTTTGACACAAACAAGGGTCCTGGGGCATGCCACCCCACCCGGTGCCAGGCCATGCAAGACGCTGAAATGGAGACTGTGGCCCCTCGGGACACTGCCCAGAGCCATGGAGCAGGTGCACCAACGTGAAGGGGAGTCCTCTGGGCGCTTCCCGAGGCGCCTGCAGGGTATGGAGCATAGCAGGGTCTGTGTCCATGTCCGTGAACACGGGCAGTAACAGATAGCACCAATTGGGAGGCCCAGGGCAGGAGAGCCTGAGGCTCAGACTCTAGCACCCACTTGCCCGGCGCTCCTGGGAAGAGGCCCTTGGCTGCTCTCTCAGCAAAAGCCTCTCCTTCGCCTCTGCCCTGGGAAAACTGAACGAATCATCACGGTGAGGTCTGACCTGGGGCCCTAGCTGCCTCTGGGGCACCAGGCCACTGTTGTGCAGTGACAAGATGCTGCTGCACGAGATTGAGGGGCTGGGGGCGGGAGGGACAGCTTGGGGCCGAGGGGGCACCAGGAGCTCCCATGGAGAAAGAACCCTCTGGATGCACAACCTGGGGCGTTTCGTAGCCAATCTGTTCCCCGCTCCCAGGAACCCCAGGAGCTGGCCTCCCGTCGCTTCTGGTTTTGTCTGTGGGTGAGAGAGAGGAACGGAAGAGAGACCAGGAGGGCCAGGCCGGCAGCTTCCCGGGCAGTGGAGGTAGGCGGTCCGCCCCTTCCCGTGTGATTGGGTGAACCGTCTCACCTGCCTCTTACTTTCCTCAGTCACCAGGAAAATCCTACCCCGCTTATCTTAGAGGGATAGGCCAAGGGTGAAATGGAGAACGGATAGAAAACACTTAAAAAAGTATAAAGCGCTATTGAAACGCGAGGCAGTGTTGTCATCATGGTGTTACCCTTAGCACATCCCTCGGCCTTCGCTTTTTTTCACGGTGTCTCCTAACCTTGGGACCTGATTTCCTGATCTCGGAAGGGCTTCGGGACTCCCTGGTGGCTTCCCCTGATGACCATCTGTGGCCCAGTGGTCCCAGGGCACCCGAGGGGGTGTGAGGGCGGTGCCCGAGGACGCTTGGCTCCTCGCGGTCCCCCTGGCCCTTCCCCGGCCACTGGGTCCACCCTAGAGATGAGCTGGGCGTCCATTCAGACCAGATAGATCTGGAGGACCCCTGCCCCACCCCGGGGGACCCCCAACCGGAGTGCAATGCCTGTTGCCGATTTCCAGACGGTGGCCAAGGACACCGGGCAGGGTGATTGGTGCTCAGACCGCCCTCGGGTCGCCTCCCAGCCCACTCTGTCCGGCCCTGCCCTCCCCCAGCCGGGCCCTAGTCTCGCTCGGGTGGCGGCGGGAGTGGCCGTGGGGCGCCTGGGCCCGGGCCGCCGCTGTGCACGCGCAGGTGGTCCTTGAGCGACTCCTTGTAGCGGAAGCTCTTGCCGCACTCGCCGCACGTGTAGGGACGCTCGCCCGTGTGGATGCGCTGGTGCTTGAGCAGGTTCTGCTTGCGGATGAAGCTCTTGCCGCACAGTGCACACTGGAAAGGCCGCTCGCCCGTGTGCAGCCGCTGGTGGTTCTGCAGGTGCTCCTTGCGGCTGTAGGTCTTCTCGCACTCCGAGCACTTGTAGGGCCGCTCGCCGCGGTGCGTCATCTGGTGGCGGATGAGGCCCGAGTGGCAGTTGAAGCTCTTCTCGCACTCGGCGCACTCATAGGGCCGCTCCTTGGTGTGGCTGCGGTGGTGGATGATGAGGCTCTTGCGCACGCCAAAGC
>NW_012103776.1:354851-356656 GCF_000951045.1 Mandrillus leucophaeus
TGGGGCTGTGGCGGGGCTGGGGGTGGGTTCTTCACCATCAGCAGGCTGTCACCTGGGGAGAGAGGAAGAAGTAACATGCTGACAGGGGCTCTCGACCAGGACCCCACACTGCTCCCCAACGGGGTCCAGGGAGCGTGCTATCTGAGCCTCAGTTCCACTAACTATGAGGGATTGCACAGGGTGCTGGGCCACGATCTACATGGCCCTTCGACCTTCCCGAAGCCACCCTGCTGTGGAGCCCAGAAACGGGTCAAGCAGGTGGCACACAGCAAGGACAGGAAGTCCCTCCAGAACGCTGAGGACTAAGGGGTAGGGACCTGCTGTCCAGAAATCATTTTGGAAGATAGAATTGCTCAGAAAAAACAAGACTTACTTGCAGTCTGGTGGATGATGTTTTTTGGTTTTTTTCCCAGACAGGGTCTGGCTCTGTCGCCCAGGCTGTAGTGCACTGGAGAGATCATGGCTCACTGCAGCCTTGGCCTCCTGCGCTCAACTGATCCTCCCACCTCAGCCTCCCAAGGAGCTGGGACCATAAGCATGTGCCACCAGGCCCAGCTAATTAAAAAAACAATTTTTTTCCACCAGGCGCAGTGGCTCATGCCTATAATCCCAGCATTTTGGGAGACCAAGGTGGGCAGATCACCTGAGTTTGGGAGTTGGAGACCAGCCTGACCAACATGGAGAAACCTTGTCTCTACTAAAAATACGAAATTAGCTGGGAGTGGTGGCGCATGCATGTAATCCCAGCTGAGGCTGAGGCAGGAGAAACGCTTGAAGCAGGGAGGCGGAGGTTGCGGGGAGCCGAGATCTTGCCATGCACTCCAGCCTGGGCAACAAGAGCGAAACTCCATCTCTCAAAAAAGTAAATAAAATAACATAAAATAAAATAAAATAACATAAAATAAAATAAAGTAAAATAAAATAAAATGTTAAAAGGCCAGGCATGGTGGCTCACACCTGTAATCCCAGCACTTTGGGAGGCTGAGGGGGGTGGATCATGAGGTCAAGAAATCGAGACCATCCTGGCCAATATGGTGAAATGCCGTCTCTACTAAAAATACAAAAATTAGCTGGGTGTGGTGGTACACACCTGTAGTCCCAGCTACTTGGGAGGCTGAGGCAGGAGAATCACTGGAATCCAGGAGGCAGAGGTTGCAGTGAGCTGAGATACCGCCACTGCACTCCAGCCCAGCGACAGAGTGAGACTCTGTCTCAAAAAAAAATAAAAATACAAATAAAAAATACAAATTTTTTTGTTGTTGTTGAGACAGGGTCTCACTATGTTGCCTAGGCTGGTCTCCAACTCCTGGGATCAAGCAATCCTCCCACCTTGGCCTCCCAAAATGCTGGGATTACAGATGTGAGCCAGCACAGACACTGACAATGCTCACTTTTATCTCAGGACAATCTCTCAATGGGAAGGAAAGAATTTTATCCAAGGTGAAAACCATCTAGAGACCCACAGAATGGAATGCAGGGAGCTGGAAACATAAGCATCAGATGGGTTGGCAATCATGTTTCCACTAAGCATGTGGGGCATCTGATTTGGGCAGGTGTGGGCAGCTGGGACATGTGAGTCCCACCCTGGCACCTGACCCACCTGGACCTTGGCAGCACAGTGACAGGCCCTCCTTGCACCCATGGCAGTAGGCCACCCAGCCTACCACCCCAGGAGATGCGGTTCTTACCCCCTTTCCTCCCAGTGCACAGTTCTTGTGCCTTGGGGGGCAGTGGGAGACAAAGCCCAGGCTCTGAGCATCAGAATGGTGACGTCAGGCCCAGTCCTTCCCCCTCCCACCACCCCC
>NW_012103776.1:358106-382336 GCF_000951045.1 Mandrillus leucophaeus
CCAGCTACTCAGAAGACTGATGCGAGAAGATTATTTAAACCTGGGAGGTCGAGGCTGCGGTGAGCCGTGATCGCGCCACTGTACTCCAGCCTGGGGGACAGAGTGAAACCCTGTCTCAAAAAAAAAAAAAAAAAAAAAAAAACCCTTGAGGGGCCTCCACACAGCCCAGCATCCTGGCCCATATCTCTAGTGGGTTTTACTTTTCCACTGTGAAACGATTACATCATCCTTCCTCCTCTACCCCACCCCACCCCCACTCCCCGCCCCATGCATGGCCATGAGGGCTTTTCCTTTCCAGGCACTGGCTGGTAAGTGATTCACATGAAAGCATGTAACCTAGTTCTGGTCAGTGGGGTATGGGAAGTTTGCTGGAGGCTTCTGGAAGGATTTCTTCACGCCTTAGAGTGTGCAGGAAAAGATGGGCTTTCCTGTGCACTCATGTCTGGATGTGACGCTTGGGACAGCGGCAGCTGCCATGCTACCAGCCTGGGGATGAAGCCACACCGAGGATGGTCAGGCAAGGAGTTGGAAAGAACCTAGGTCCTTGAAAACATGCTGAGTCTTTGAATTAACTAAGCCTGAACCTGACCTACCTTAGGACTTCTAGTTACGTAACAGAAGACATTTCTTTATTATTTAAGGCAGTTTGAATCAGGGTTCTAAAGTAGTTGGGAGCATCTGACCTGAGACAATGGTCTAATTATCTTCCACCTTAAAAGAACCCCCTCCCTAGACCTGCATGGCCCCTGCCCTAGCTCCTCACATGTCATTTCCGTTCCTTTTTATAGCAAGACTCATCAAGAGTCACTGTGCTTGCCCTTACCACTTCTTCACCTCCCATTCTTTTAAATGATTCCAATCAGGCACACACCCTTGCCATTCCACTGAAAAACTTTTTCGTTTTTGAGACCAAGTCTTGTTCTGTTGCCAAGGTTGGAGTGCAGTGATATAATCTCTGCTCACTGCAACCTCCGCCTCCCAGGTTCAAGCAATTCTCCTGCCTCAGCCTCCCAAGTAGCTGGGATTACAGGTGGCTGCCACCATGCCTCGCTAATTTTTGCATTTTTAGTAGAGACAGGGTCTCTCCATGTTGGCCAGGCTGGTCTCGAACTCTCAACCTCAAATGATCCACCTGCCTCTACCTCCCAAAGTGCTGAAATTACAGGTGTGAGCCACCACACCCAAAAACTTCTGTGACAATCACCAACAAATTTCAAGCTGCCAAATCCACCAGCCTCTTCCCTGTCCTGCATACGCAGCCACTCATGGGCGTCTCACGGAGTTAACCCGCCCTAAGAGATTCTCTTCTCCCAGCCTCTGTAACACCTTGCTTCTCTGGTTTTCTGCCAGGCTCAGAGCTAAGATCTCTTTAATTCTTTGCTTACACTGTCCCTAGAACTCATACAGTCCTCAACAACCTAAGCATAATAACTTGACTGGCCTTTGTCCCCGGTTCCTGGGAAAAAGCCTCTAAATCTTTGGGTTTCCCGAGTGACAGGGGTGTCTTTGTTATTCATGGTGGTCTCTTAGAGAGTTTAAGCTTAGGAGATGACAAAGGATGGGGCTGCCATGCCAAAAAGACCAAGCACGTGATTAAAGGGTTAGGGTTTGAGGCCCAACCTCCGGGGAGGGAAAGGGGCTGGAGACTGAGCTGAACCTCATGGCTAATGAGTCAATCAATCATGCCTGTATAAAGAAGCTCCAGCAGGAACTCGGAACGCCACAGTTCAGTGAACTTCCCTGGTTGGCAATGCTCTGCATATTGTCACACATTGACATGCTGGGAGGGTGACACACCCTGACTCCACAGGGAGGGAACAATGGAAACTTCATGCTTAGGACCATCCCAGACCTTGCCTTATGGGTCTCCTTTTGGCTAGTTCTGATTTGAAACCTTTTGCTGTAATAAAACTATAATGATATATATAGCACTTTCCTGAGTTCTATGAGCCATTCTAGCAAATTATGAGGGGGTGATGGGAAACCCAGAATTTATAGCCAGCTGGTCAGAAGTGAGGGTGGCCTAGAACCCCCAAATTTATGCCTGGTATGTGAAGAGAGAACAGTCTTGTGGAGGCCTGAGCCCTCAACCTGTGAGGTTTGGCCAACTCCAGGTCGCTGATGTTGGAAGTCACTGCAACCTGTAACTCCCAAATCAGTCTACCCCCAAGCTCTCTCTTAAACTTCAGTCTCCTATATTCACCTACTTCATCTGCTACTTGAGTGTCACCTCAAATTTTAATAGGTCCAAACTAGAACTCTTGACTCCAAACTAGAACCAGCAACACAGGTTCTCTTCCAGGGCTTGGCACTTGAGCAAACAGCACTACCGTTCACTCACTTCTGTAGGACCCAGACGCAGGAGTCATTCTTGATTCCGCAGCCCCCACACGCAACCCATGAGTGACACTCTCAAAGTGCATCTGAATCTGTCCTTTCTCTCCCTGTGCACTGCTGCTACCCCAGCTCTGACCACCTGCATCTCCCCACCTGGTCTGCATCAAACACGTAAGCCTCAGACATGGCTCTGCACCCCACTCCAATCCATCCCTGAAACCTATAAAAATGTAAACCAGATCATGTCCGATTTCATACCCTTTATTAGTCTCTCTTTTTTTTTTTTTTTTTGAGACAGGGTCTCGCTCTGTTGCCTAGGCTGGAGTGCCGTGGCATGATGATCTCTGCTCACTGAAACCTCCGTCTGCTGGGTTCAAGGGATTCCCATGCCCCAGCCTCCCGAGCAGCTGGGATTACAGGTGCCCGCCATGACACCTGGCCTAGTCTCCTTTCTTCTAAGAATAAAATCCAAACTCTAACTTGGCCCATAGGTCATACATGCTCAGGTGCCTCAGTCTACAGCTCCATCCTCCTCCCCAAAGCCTCCATGGCCTCTGCCCTCACTTCCCTCTTCTTGGTCTTCTCTTCCCCTCGCAGCCCCATGGCCGGCTCCTTCCCGCTGCCAAGGGCACACTCAGTCAGGCACCGCTTCCCCTTGGAGGTCTTTCCTGACCACTCTGCCCTTGCTCTGCCTCATGTCTGCACTCCTTCCTGTTCTCCCTGCCATTGTTTTCACAGCATTGCTGCACCCTGGCTTTACCTTGCCTGCTTGCTGGCCTGCTTATTCATCCTCTTTCCACAAAAGGTCTTTCTTCACTGCCAATTTTTTTTTTCTTTTTTTTTTTTTTGAGACAGAGCCTCACTCTGCCACCCAGGCTGTAGTGCAGGGGTGCAATCTTGCTCACTGCAACCTCCGCCTCCCGGGTTCAAGCAATTCTTCTGCCTCAGCCTCCCAAGTAGCTGGGGTTACAGGCACCCACCACCACGCCTGGCTAGTTTTTTTTTTTTTTTGTATTTTTAGTAGAGATGGAGTTTCACTATGTTGGCCAGGCTGGTCCCAAACTCCTGACCTCAGGTGATCCACCTGCCTCGGCCTCCCAAAGTGCTGGATTACAGGCCTAAGCCACCACACCTGGTCCTTCACTGCCGATTCTAAGTGCTTACAATATTGTGTAACACATGGCAGGCACTAAGTAAATACCTGCTAAAAAAATAGAAACTGTGAAAGGTTGGAACCACTGTTTTAACCCAATGCAGTGAATAATGTGGGAATTTCAAGAGGGTGCTTTCATGTCATATTCTGTGGGTGTTGGCATCTGGGAATGGTGGCCCGGCTTCCGGATCCTGACCACCTCTCACTCCAGAAGCACCTGTTAGCCATTGGACTCCAGAGTCCTAGCTACGCTTCCTGCTTCAGTGGAGGCACTGATGCACATTAACTTTGGGCAAACTGAATCTTCTTCTTGTCTTACACTAACTGGCTGAGAGCAGTCTCAGTACACACTCATTAATAAATAAATTCAGGAGTCCCTTTTACAAGAATGTATTATCCAATTGGGTTGAGGTCTGCCTTTGAGTCAAACGGATACCAGTTCTTTCCCTCTTACATATCCCAGGGCTGGAGAAGGAAGTTGGCAGGGACAGGTATCCCGTGTCTGCACTGTGTTCTCTACCCCGACTCTTCTCCCCTCCATCCCCTTTCCAGAAGACTCTTCCCCATAATAGCATGTCTACCATCTGGCTGTCCCTGGCAACCACAGTACTAGGTTGGTTTTAAACCTCAAAGAAACCACAGATGAGATGCCAGTGTCAAATTCCAACACTGATAAATAGGAAGCAGGCTCACTTTGGGAGAAAGAACAGAGGTTCTGGTAAGAGGCTGTCGTGACTAGGAAGGCAAGAGAACCATTTCCAGATACTCCTATCTTCCAAATTCTGTGCATTTCCTCCCAAATGCTAGGGTTCAAAGGTGTCTCAAATACAAAATAACATAGGCTGGGCCTGGTGGCTCCTGCCTGTAATCCCAGAGCTTTGGGAGGCCCAGGTGGGAGGACTGCTTGAGGCCAGAAGTTCAGACCAGCGTGGGTAATATAGCAAGACCCTATCTCTACAAAACATTTTAAAAAATTAGTGAGGCACAGTGGTGCATGCCTGTAGTCCCAGCTATTTGGGAGGCTGAGGCAGGAGCATCACTTGAGCCCAGGAGATCGAGGCTGCAGTGAGCCATGATCACACCACTGCACTCCAGCCTGAGCAGTAGAGTGAGACCCTGTCTTTAAACAAACAAAAAAAAGGTAAAACAACATGAGGCAAATCATTCTATGATATCCAAACTTAAGTAGGAAAATGGTTGGGTCCTTTGCAAATCCTTGCAAATTCTCCATGGGCCTTCCTAGACTGCTTTCCCCACAGTACAGGTCCCCAAGAACTGGCTCCTCAAGGCCCACATGCTCCTAGCCAACTGGGAAGAATCAGAATATAGCATTGAGGGATAAGGAAGGGTTTGGGCAGAATTTGCTGGCCCCAGGTCACATGCACTAGTTCCTATGCCTTCAGGGCCAGAGCTAGCAATGGTACCTACAGCTGTGGAGGAAGCGGTGGAGCTGGATTTCTTCCGGTGCTCAGCACCAGTGTCCTGGCTTCCCCCATCTCATCCCACCAAGCCAGCCGTTATAAAGAGGATCGCTTTCAATTCTATTTGAAATAAGGACATACGTTGTTCCTATCTCGTTCTTGCCAATTCCTCCAGGCCCACACTGGCTCTTCTAGAACTAAGTTTGTCTTATAGAGAGTGTGATCTGCTCGCCTGAGTTTGAAATGGCTGTTCAGAACCAGAAACAACTCATGTCCTCCGCTCTTATGTGGAGTTTAAGCTCTTTCAAGATGTCAGCTGTGGGCACAGTGGCTCATGTCTGTAATCCCAGCACTTTGAGAGGCCAAGGCAGGAGGATCACCTGAGATCAGGAGTTCGAGACCAGCCTGGCCAACATGGTGCAACCCCGTCTCTACTAAAAATACAAAAATTAGCCGAGCATAGTGGCGGGCGCCTGTAATCCCAGCTACCGGGGAGGCTGAGGTGGAAGAATTGCTTGAACCCGGTAGGCGGAGGTTGCAGTGAGCCGAGATCGCACCACTGTGCTCCAGCCTGGGCGACAGAGCGAGAGACTATCCCAAATAAAAAAAAAAAAAAAAGATGTCAGGAATATGGACAGGGAACACACATTCAGCTATTCTGTTAACACTTCGACCAGCCAAAAGACACTAGGTCAGCCATGTTGAGGGCAAGAGGATGGTACTGGGTTTTAGCGAGGAATATTAGCCTGAGCTAAGAGTGTTCAATAATCCATAAACATACGCTTAGGGTCATAGCTCAATAAGCAGAGCTTCAGAAAGACCCAAGAGACCCAAGTCTGGTGAGACATTCGGTTCCATAGCTGTTGGGGAAAACAATCCTCGCTTTCTCTTTGAGCTTCGGTGTGTTCATCAGTGACTCCGGGATGGTAGCTCAGGGATGCCTGGGGTACTTCGGCTACTGTTGTTTGGCTTTTTTGAGACAGGATCTCGCTCTCGCCCAGGCTGGAGTGCAGTGGTGCAAGCATGGCTCACTGCAGCCATGACCTCCCAGGCTCAAGCGATCCTCTCACCTCTCAGCCTCCAGAGTAGTTGGGACCACAGGCATAAGTCACCACGCCTGGCTAATTTATTACTTTTTTTGTAGACTCTGTGGGTCTCACTATGTTGCCCAGGCTAGTTTCAAACTCCTGAGCTCAAGAGATCCTTCTGTCTCAGCCTCTCAAAGTGCTGGGATCTTGGGTATGAGCCGCCATGAGCAGCCTGGCTAGTGTCTTCCAGCATGTGAGCCACCTGCTGCTGTCGACTGCCTCAGGCACACTGGCTCAGCTCTCTCCCGGCCCCTCTCCCTTCCTCCCCTCCCTGCCATGGAGGGTTAAATTGTGCCCTCCCCCTCACCCTGCCAACTATGTTGAAGTCCTGACCCCCAGGACTTCAGAATGCGAGCTTATTTGGAAACAGAGTCATTGCAGACGTAGTTAGTTAAGATGAGGTCATACTAGAGTAGGGTGGCCCTGATCCAATATGACTGGTATCTTTATAAGATGGCACGTGAGGACAGACACAAGGGAACGCCATGTGACAAGAGAGGCTTGGAGCAACGCATCTACAAGCCACGGAGCGCCAGAGGTTGCCAGCACCCACCAGAAGCTGGGAGAGGCGAGGGAGGAATTCCCTACAGACTTCAGAGGGAGCAAGGCCCAGCCCACCCTTGATTTTGGACTTTCAACCTGTGGAACTGTGAGAGAATAAATTTCTATTGCTTAAGCTGCCCAGCCTGTGGTACCCTGTTATGACAGCCCCGGGGAACTAATACAATATCACACTCCAAAAAGAATGGGGGCGCTTTGGTGCAGAACTTTGAAAGGCTGCCATCAACAGAACATCGCCCTACGAGGGGTGAGCTGAGAAGAGCAGCAGCCTTCCTCCAGGCCTCAGCTGTACAGCTCTAGAGGAGAAACCCCGGGGCCCAGGTAGGCACTACTCACTAGGGCCAGAGTCTAATCCAAGCTCGCCGTCCATTGAGTCACGTGGTCCCCATGGGTATGGCTGCTCCTCCTGCTTGATCCACGACAAAATGTCATGTGCTGAGATGAGAGACTCTGTTGTCATGGAAAGAAGGCAGTCTTAGATTTTGTTCATTTCCACTCGGCCTCCCATCAAAGGTTTGAAAACCATCCCACGCGGCGGCTGCAGCCTGCAGGGCATGTTTTGGTATCGGTGTTGCATTTCCAGGCCATCCTCCTTACCCTCGTAAGCCCCTTCCTAAAGGGACCCTCTCTGCTCACTGCATTTCAAATTGGCCAGAAAGAGGCTTACCCCAAGGTCTGTGCAGAGGCAGGGCCAGGATTAAAACCCAGACCTCCCAGCTCTACCGCTTAGCCCCAGAGGAACTCATGGGGCCAGGACAGGCCAGAAGAAAGTCCCAGATAATGGCCCACAGGGCCATAGCTAACAGGTATGACTTAGAAACCAGCGATGGCAGAGGCTGCAACCAGAGGTCACTGATAAGAACCACAGTGAAGCAGGAAGGCCCCACTTTCCCTCTGCCCTGGGTCCCCTCAATTTCTGTTGTGAAGGTGACAAAGCACAAGGAATCCTAGATTCAACTTCTTATCCTCTCTCCCTGGGACGGTGGGTAGGATGAGACTTGTGTCCTAACTACCAGGCGATGACACTGGACTTAGCTCTGCAAACACACGGACACACACATAGGTCGTGGGCAGGTGGGGCTTCCATTGTTCTTTTATGCCTCCCTGAATGCCTAGACCCTCCCTACAAGTTTCTTGGGAAACTTCTAACTAGTATTCACTCAAGAGAAATTCCAGAAAATGTAAACAATTTTCTGACACAGAACTATATGCAGCTTTTAGATGCTTTTTGGTTGTTTTTATTGTTCAAAAATCAGTGCTGAATAGCTGGACGTGGTGGCTCATGCCCGTAATCCCAGCACTTTGGGAGGCTGAGGCAGGCAGATCATTTGAGGCCAGGAGTTCAAGACCAGCCTGACCAACATGGTGAAACCCCATCTCTACTAAAAATACAAAAAATGAGCCGGGTGTGGTGGCACATGCCTGTAATCTCAGCTACTCAGGAGGCTGAGGCAGGAGAATTGCTTAAACCCGGGAAACAGAGGTTGCGGTGAGCTGAGATCACACCACTGCACTCCAGCCTGAACGACAGAGCAAGACTCCATCTCAAAAAACAAAAAATCAGTGCTGAAGTAATTTTAGTATCGGTTGCATAGACACAATAAATTATTAATTTAATTATTCCTTTGGAAAAGCGCTGGTTGCCCTCGATATTCATTCTGGCGCTGTTCTCACCTGAATTGGGATCCGTGGGAATATCTCTGTCTGCCAAATCCTGCTGATCCCACACGCACTGATGCTCCTCCTGTTTAATCCGGGACAAGAGGTCCTGGGCAGAAATTGGGGAGTCTACTCTCGGGAACAAGAGCGGCAAAGGCGTTAGAAGATGAGAAATTGCCTGCAAGTTTGTGTTTTGAGTAAATCTCTGATTTCATGCAATTATCTATTTCCCCTAAACATCAGGTTACAATTACATAAGTCTCATTAACTAAAGGTTGAAGTCAACTTGGCCCCAATTAACGGAGCTTTTGCTGCAAATAAGAGGATGCTGTAGGGGAGTGACACTACAGTCTCTAAGAAAGAGTCTTTCTGTGCTGCAGGAACTTAAATCTCCTTAGAATAAGGTTCCTATTGCTGGGCGCGGTGCCTCACGCCTTTAGTCCCAGCACTTTGGGAGGCCGAGGCAGGTGGATCACGGGGTCAGGGGATCAAGACCATCCTGGCTAACACGGTGAAACCCCGTCTCTACTAAAAATACAAAAAATTAGCCGGGCGTGGTGGCGGGCACCTGTAGTCCCAGCTACTCGGGAGACTGAGGCAGGAGAATGGCGTGAACCCGGGAGGCGGAGCTTGCAGTGAGCCGAGATCGCGCCACTGCACTCCAGCCTGGGCGACAGAGCGAGACTCCGTCTCTACAACAACAAAAAAAAAAAAAAAAAAAAAACCCCTAGGGTTTAATTTAAAAATTTTTAAAAAAAGAATACGGTTCCTATTCTGTCCTATTCTGGTGCTGAGACCACCATGGAAAGAGGTATTTCCTCTGGAAAGATGACAACTTCCAGAAAGCCTTTTTTTTTTAATTATATAGTGACAAATTATAGTTGTATATATTTATAGGCTATAAAGTAATGTCACGAGAAGCCTTTAAAGCTGTTGAATGGGATTTTTCTAAGATGTAAGAAAAAGACCCTACATTTTCTTTCTTCTACAGAGTCTCAAACCTAATTTACCCTTATTGCCTTCTTATCTCTTAAAGATCTCCTTAAAGATCCTAATACTGTGATGCTTTCAAGGGTCATGCCTGATGACAAGTGAACAGGCTTTCCTCTACCCAGACACTGTGAGCACTTACCTATGGGTGTGAGGCTCTGACTAAGGGGGGAATGAGGTTTGTGGAGCTCTAACCTGTGAATAAGTAAAGGGCTACAGTATGTTAATATGTCTCATGATTGTTGATTTTATGTGTCAACTTGGCTTGGTCACGGTACCCAGAGATTTGGTCAAACATTATTTAGCTGTTTCTATGAAGGTATTTCTTTAGATGAGATTTGAACAGGTAAGTCAGCAGACTTGAGTCAAGCAGATTGCCCTCTATGATGTGGGCGGGCCTCATCAACCAGCTGAAGGCCTAAGGAAAATGCAGACCTCCCCCAAGGAAGAGGCAATTCTCCCTGCAGGCTCGAGCAGCCACGTCAGCGCTTCCTGGGGTCTCTAACCTGCTGGCCTGCCCTGTAAATTTTGGACTTGCCAGCCTCCACAATCACAAGCCAATTCCTTAAAATAAAATAAATCTCTCTTTTCCACACACACCCTTACGGGTCCTGTTTCTCTGGAGAACTCTGATTGATACATACATCTGCTCTAACAGAGTTCTCACCTACGACAGAGTCCAGCTGCAATGCCAGCTAAGAGGAGGTCCCTCACAGGACCGCAGGTATGTGGGTGCCTGGCACAGAGGCAGCAGCCCATAAACACTTGTTTAAAACAATGAAAGGCCTTCCTGGTCAGGGAACAACAGGTCTTCCTGACCTGCCTGTTCCCCCACCCATGAAGCCTTACACTTAGTACTTCTGCCAGGATATTGTTTCTAAAGGGGAAGATGGAATCGTTAAAAACAGATAATATGAGGAAGACAGGAAACAGAACACGCTGAGCCCAGGTGTACCAGCAAATTGTCAATGCTGTTTGCCACGTCTGTGTCCCCTGGAGGAATCCTGGCTCAGCCCAGCCCTGGATGCACAGCCCTTCCATTTCGAGCTCAGCCCTCTGGCCTGGCACACACGACAGCTAATTCTGGGGGCTGGCAGACCATGCTAACCCTGTCCCCTCCCCTCTCTGGCGTGGACGGCTGCTTGGCTCGCTCACCAGTAATGGATTCCGTGGGGATGGCTCTTTCCTCCAGGCCCCGCTGACCCCGGACACATAGGGCGTCCTCACGCTTCACCTGGGAAGGCGCATCCTGCGCAGGCACCAGGGGCTCTGCTCCTGGGGACAGAGAATGACATTGCTTTGTGTCTTTTTTCCTGCGTGCTGGTCACCGGGACATTCTGGGCTCAGAAGCATGGCTGACAGCACTTGCCAGGGGAGAAGACAGGGGTCTTGGGTTCCTGTCGGAGCCATGGGGGACCCTGAGAAACAGAAGGTCTCAGGAGCAGAGAGGGAGTGAACATTCAAGAAAAAGGGCTAGGCAAGCAGCAAAATGAGGGGTGATGAGGCTGAAGAGAGAATTCAGAAATACCCTAGAGCTACGTAACTGGCCGGGTCCTAATCAGGACTGGGCCACAAGTTGGACCTTTCTGTGGGAGTCATTAGTCCTTGTTTGTCACCCCAATCAGAAAGAGCTGGCCAGGCTGAGGCCAGATGCACACACACTGTATATATATGATTTGTAAGAAGCCGGGCTGGGCAAAAAGGCACAACTAAGCTCTATTGTTGGACAACCTCCTTATACAGTCAGTCTCACTGTCATCAACAGGTTCTTGGAAACAGTGAGTTCAAGTGAAATGACACAGCAGATCCTCGAATAACGTCACTTCCTCCCATGGTGTTTAGTTATAACATTGATGAGAAAGAAAAACTGGTTGTGTTATATGTCATTTTAAAGCCACAGTTTCTGAGACCCTATCAGTGACATTAAGTGAGGACTCGCTGTGCATAAAAGACAATGACACAGCCTCTACATAGAAGCCCAGCATGAAACAAACAGGGCCTTTTCTTCTGATGGCGCCCCCTGTGCAAGAGGAGGCTCAGGCACCAGGAAAGAGAGAAGACAAAGAATCTGAAGACTAGGATCCTGGCTTCAACTCTGCACCAACTCAGCGGATGAGTCATTTAGCCTCTCTGGGTTCCGGTCTACCTTTTTCATCTACAAAAGGGACACAGTGATCCCTGTTCTATCTCATGCTCAGTGGTGGTTTGATAACTAACTGAAACTGTTGAGATTACAGTGCTTCAAATGTAAAAAGCTACCTCATAAGAATAGGTGCTGTTACTACCACTGCTGACCTCAAACTTCTGCAGTGCTTGATGAAGACAGGGAAGGAGTCATTTAGAGGAAATGTCCAGAACAGGCAAATCCATAGACATGGACAGTTGATTAGTGGTTCCCAGGGGCTGGGGGTAAAAGGGAGCAGGGAGGGACTGCTTGTGGGTGTGAGGTTCCAGTGATTCTCCTGCCTCAGCCTCCCGAGTAGCTGGAATTACAGGTGCACGCCACTGCACTCGGCTAATTTTTTGTATTTTTTAGTAGGGACGGGGTTTCTCTTTGTTGGCCAGGATGGTCTTGAACTCCTGACCTCAGCTAATCCGCACGCCTCGGCCTCCCAAAGTGCTAGGATTACAGGCGTGAGCCACTGTGCCCTGCCAGGTGCAGGGTTTCTTATGGTAGAAATGTTCTGGAATTCGATAATGATTTTGGTTGCATGACTTTGTGAGCCACTGAATTGCAGTCTTTAAAATAGTAAATTTTATGGTCTGTAAATCACATCTCAATAAAAAGGAAAGATTGGGAATGGGAGGAGGGGAGAGAGTGGCCTTGAGAGCTGCCTTCTAAGGTGAGTTTCAGGAAAACGTTCTCCACTTAAAAACAAGGGAGGACACGGCCGGGCGCGGTGGCTCACGCCTGTAATCCTAGCATTTTGGGAGGCTGAGGCGGGTGGATCATTTGAGGTCAGGAGTTGAAGACCAGCCTGGCCAACATGGCGAAACCCCGTCTCTACTAAAAATACAAAAATTAGCTGGGCATGGTGGCGTATGCCTGTAGTCCCAGCTACTCAGGAGGCTGAGGTTGCAGTGAGCCGAAATTGCACCACTGCATTCTAGCCTGACCCACAGAGTGAGACTCCATCTCAAAGAAACAAAAAACAAAAAACAAAAAAACAAGAGAGGACAGAGGGCCCAGACTGGCAAAAGTTCCTCCAATGAAGTAGAGAACACAGTTTGAGCTCCAGATTTCACCTAGTCCAACAATGCTCAGAAAAGCTGGCCCTGAGGAAGGATTTCCAAGGCAGAGGCAGGCCTAGAACCCTAGGCCTTCCACCCCAGCAAGAGCTCATCAAGTGTGATGTGTTCAACAGGCCCAATTTCCTCAGGCTTAAGATTCCTTCTTGAGTGAGTCAAGTGCCTTGCAGGGCAAGCCTGCAGGTAAGCCGCGTGTGTTGGCCGAAGAATGAGGTGATGACGCTGCACATTAGGCTGAGCAATAAGCGACGGGACGGGCCGGGGCGAAACCCCGCATGTGCCGCAGACTCCTTTTTCTCTCCTCCGTCAGCGTCTCTGAGCCCAGGCCTGGGGCCTCTCTCTGTAGTTCCACGTCAGGCCCGGGCAGTAGCGTAAGCCTAAGCCCTTCCTCATCTCTCCACCAAGCTTACCTGTGAGTCCAGAGCTATGCGGCTTTAACAAACCAAACGGCAAATATCCAGGGTGCTATTCTGAGTCCTGAGATCTCTTCCTGTATGTGATCGCCAAATTTCAACTGTGGCTGTATTGGCCCCTGAGAGCCACCCAAGAGCCTCGCCCCATGGTGCATACACAGTGGTGCAGGCTGCCGGCTGTCCTCTCTTGCCCTTCCCTGGACCCTGCACTCTTCTGCTGCCATCACCTGCATCAGGATCCATTGAGATTTCTCTCTCTTCAGGGTGGCGCTGCTCCCACACACAAGGCTCTTCCCTGGGCTCAGGCTGGGTCGGAGCATCTGGCTTCGGGACTGGGCCCTCGGCGTCTGGAAGTGAGAAGGAGGGAGGGAGGGAGTGAGTGAAGTTGACTAACGCATCCAGCAAGGGGACAGGAGAACTCTCTGCTACCCCATCTCCCCTTCTCCACCTGGGTGTCCCTCTTTGGCAGCAGTTATGCAAGTTAGGCAGGTAATCTCTTATGAAGAACCTTGAAAACGAGTCGATAGATTCCCAAATTTCTACTGCAGGAAGAGCTGGCCGCTGAAAGCCAACATGAGACCAGCTATGGCTCACCCCGGACTGCTGGGATGTGGGGCGTGGTGAGGTGTGAATGGCGCTGTTTTACTGTAATCCAACGTGGTGGTGTTGTAACGTTGAGTTCTATGGTAATGGGCCCTGTTACTGGGTTTTAAATTTTCATCCTATTGTAAACTGTTCTATTTTACTAGCATTATAAGCAAATGGTTTCCTGAGTTTCCATTACATAAAAACATGAAACAACCTGCCTAGGCGGTGCTAACGTGGACGAATAAGCATTTCACAACCCTCTGCAGAGATGGCTCACCAAAGAGGCGAGAAGGCGTCCTTACCCAGGGACATGAGGGTTTTGTAGTTCTCCTTCACAAGGTTGTTATAAAGCTCCTTCTGCCATTCGTCCAAGTTCTTCCACTCATCCTCGGAGAAGTACACAGCAATGTCGACAAAAGTCACTGGAACCTGAGCCAACAAGCGGTTAATCTAGCGCCTCCTGCCTGCTCCTCCCCACCACCTCCCCATTCCTGCGGGCCACAGGACCCACTCCCCACCAAAGCCTGGCCTTTGCTCTCCGTGGTTCCCCAGTCCCCAACATCCATCTCAGTGGAGTCAGTCCTCTCTGTCCCAGACTTTCTCATGCTTTCAATAACACAGATGGTCAACCCTGCCTTTTTGGAAATAGCATTTAGCTACATCTATTGTTATTTCACTTTTAGGTCAACTGGATACCTGAGGGTAAAGAGCAGTCAATATGCTTCTTTTGGTATTCAGGGTGACAGAGGGGTGGCAGGTTCTCAGAGTGGGTATCCATGAGCCAAGTAGAGTAAAACCTGGTTACCAAACCTGTATTTCAGGTCAGGTCACCTCTGTGTACACAGTTACCTCTTTGTCAGCAAAGCATGTAAAATCTGAGGCCTGTGCTAAGGTTCAGAACCTTGGTCCACTTCGTTCACTACTCTATCTTGATCATCCAGGAGCATACAGTAGGGAATCAATAAATACTTGAGTGTGCTGCACAGTGGGTGCCAATACCAGGAAGCTCCACTGCAGCCCGAGTCATCGCGTGGTGTCAGTCACTTGTCAGACTGATGACAAGTATGTTCGGATCTGTTACAGAAAGCTGATTTCAGTTTGCAATCACTCACTTCGGCCACTCACCAGCACGACCTCAGCTTGGACCGATTGTCCAAAATCGTTTCACTTCCATGACTTTGATAACTGAACTTCCTTCTCTGGACACACAGCCTTCCCTGTTACCACTTTCACATTCCGACTGAACCAGCCTTTCAGTCTGAAATCTAACCCCTCGATCCTCCCCCATCCCGTGATTACAGTCCATTCGTCTACATATCTCATTTACAGGGCCAAAACTGGCCTGTATGGCACCTTGGGGTGAGTTAGAAAAAGACACCAAAGTCAACAGCACAGCTACCGCTACTCAGCGTGGTGAGTGGGCAGCACCTTTATGTAAGTTAGAAATGTCAGCCCTTTTACCAGGTGCTTGTAACTCTGAGAATGCCATGTGTAGGTGTGATGTCTACACCTCAGTGCCATGCTCCATCCCTATGGACTGACAACTCACTGTCCATCTTTACAATCAGAACTAGAACCTTTAACTCCTGGACCTTCCACCAGATGCAGGAAAAGCCCCAACCTGGGAAAATTAATACAGATCCCTTTCTTCATTTTATATTTATTTCTTTATTGAGAAGGAGTCTTACTATCGCCCAGACTGGAGTGCAATGACATGGTATCAGTTCACTGCAACCTCTGCTTCCTGAGCTCAAGTGACTCTCCTGTCTCAGCCTCCCGAGTAGCTGGGATTATAGGCGCTTGCCACCACGCCCGGCTAATTTTTGTATTTTTAATAGAGACGGTGTTTCACCATACTGGCCAGGCTGGTCTCGAACTCCTGAGCTTGTGATCTGCCTGCCTCAGCCTTTCAAAATGCTGGGATTACAAGCATGAGCCACTGTACCGGCTTCTTCGTTTTATTTTTTTATTTTTACTTATTTATTTATTTATTTATTTATTTTTTGAGACGGAGTCTCGCTCCGTCTCCAGGCTGGAGTGCAGTGGCACGATCTCAGCTCACTGCAAACTCCACCTCCCAGTTTCAAGCGATTCCCCTGCCTCAGCCTCCCCAGTAGCTGAGATTATAGGCACGCACCACCACACCAGGCTAATTTTTTTTTTTTTTTTTTGTATTTTAGTAGAGACGGGGTTTCACCATGTTAGCCAGGATGGTCTCGATCTCTTGACCTCATAATCTGCCTGCCTTGGCCTCCCGAAGTGTTGGGATTACAGGTGTGAGCCACTGCACCCAGTCCCCTTTCTTCATTTTAATTCTCTGTTACTAGAACTCCACAGAAGACATCCACCACCAATTCATACTGCTGTCTCATGGTTGCTTCAGAAGCTTCTTGTTTGTCTCTTGCTGACACCTTGCTATGTTCCCCGGGAGGCTTGTTTCAAACATTTCATTCTCCTAGACCTTTAAGTGACCTCCCACATCTGTCTGTCTTTGATCTCAGGTAGGCGCCGGCAGGCTCCTTCCTTGCCCCTCTCCTTGCCAATCCAAGGCCACCAGCATGTGCCCTTCACCTCTTCCTCCACCTCCTGCCTGTGAAGCTTAATCCAAATAATCCTTCTCATCGACATCATCAGTTTCTCCCTCTCCACTGGCTCCGTCCCTTCAGGGTCATTCCAACCTCAGAAAAAACTTCCCGCAAAATGCTGCTCGCTCAGGTCACTCTGCCCTCTCCGTTCACTGGGAACTTCCCAAGAGACACATTCTGCTTTTCCCTCTTTACCATCTACGCATTCTTCACCCCCTTAGACTCTGTCTGCCTCTGTACCCTCCCTTCTCTGAAACCACACTCTGGAAGATCATCAGCGACCTTCTGTTGAAATTCTCAACATTTTTGACCTCTTTGAAAGGTCAGATCGTCTTTCTAGAATTTTATCCTGCTTGGTTCCTGTAACTATGTTGCCTCCCGTCCATCTGGCACATGTCTTCTTTACTTTTTCCTTCCTCCCCCAAGACCACGTGCCTCCCTCAAACAGCTAAGTGAGTGAGCCACGCTGGAATCAGGCCCTTCAGCCCCAGTCAAACCTTCAGATAACTGCTGCCCCATTCAACAGCTTGACCGTAACCTCATGGGACTCTGAGCCAGAACCACTCACCTACACTGCTCCCCAGTTCCTGACCCACAGAAATGGTGAGATGATAAATATTTTTTTAGGCTGCACTGCTATGTTTTGGGGTAATCTGTTATACAGCAACAGGTAACTAACACAACAATCTATACACAGTGTCGTCCCACAAATAAAGTTAATTAATCCTCACAACTCCATGAAGTAAGCATATTATCATCTTCATTTTATTGACAATAACCCTGAAACTCAGAGAAACCAGCTGGGAATTTACTGAATTGTTTATATTTCACTTCCTTCAAAAGAGGAATTGAGGAGGCTCAGAAACAACAAAAAACACTTTCGACCAATGACAGGAAAATCAGTACAAGCAGGCCTCATGCAGTGGCTCAAGCCTATAATCCCAATATTTTGGGAAGCCAAGGTAGGAGGACAGCTTGAGCCCAGAAGTTCAAGACCAGCCTCAGCAACATAGCAAGACCCTGTCACTACAAAGAATAAAAGTAAATAAAAAACTTAACTGGGTGTGGGGGCATGTGCCTGTAGTCCTAATTAATTGAGAGACTGAGGTGGAGGGATTGCTTGAGCCCAGGAGTTCAAAGTTACATGAACTATGATTGTATAACTGTACTCCAGCCTGGATGACAATGTGAGACCGTACCAGAAAAATAAAAAGTAAAACCAGTATGTGGCGAAGTCAGGATTTACACGCAAGTCCTTTGATTCCAGACCCCAAAACCATTTCATTATTCTGTAAGAGCCCTTGTCAAGTCAAGTCTACTCTAATGCCTAATCCAACGCACAGAACACATCACAGTGCCACACAAGGCTATGCGCTGAGACACACAGTACAGACAAAAGAAAAGGGCAGTGTGTACGTAGATGCTGATTGTGCTAGACAAGCGACGTATGCAAAACCATACTGAAAACCAGCCTCTGTGGCTGCAGTGCCAGGAAATGTTTTGCAGAGGAACCAGAGCCACTATTACAACTCAGTTCTGTGAAGCCTCAATGAGTAACGTCAGACAGCTCCTCTGGCAAAGTCACTGGGTTGGTTGCCTCAGCAGACACGGAGACATACAAGACCCGGTCCCTGCCAGGAAGCTGTGAGCTCTCCAGCTGGAGAGAGGCACTCCACAAACATTTTTTGCATACCAGCCTAAGCCAGGTACCATTCCAGGCACAGGGATACAGCAGGCAACCGAGCAGAATTTACACTCTGGTTGGGGAAAACCAACCAAGAAGACAAAAAAAGGAATATTATGCTGAAGAATAATATCTTAAGGCCAGGTGCAGTGGTTCACGCCTGTAATCCCAGCACTTTGGGAGGCTGAGGAGGATGGATCACTTGAGGTCAGGGGTTCGAGACCAGCCTGGACAACATGGTGAAACCCCGTCTCTACTGAAAAATACAAAAATTAGCCAGGTCTGGTGGCACGTGCCTGTAATCCCAGCTACTTGGGAGACTGAGGCAGGAGAATCGCTTGAACCCGGGAGGCAGAAGTTGCAGTGAGCCAAGACTGCGCCACTGCACTCTAGCCTGGGCGACAGAGCAAGACTCTGTCTCAAAAAAAAAAAAAAAAAAGAAGAAGAATATCTTAAATATTTAAGATGTCAATGGCAAAAGTGCTTTGGAGAAAATTCGAGTAAGGGCAGAGAGAAGAGCGTGCTGAGGGGATGTAGTTCTTTTATATAGGATGGTTGTGGAAGGGCCCGCTGATGAAGCGGCACCTTAGCAGACCCTGATGGAAGAGGAGGTGAGGACAGCCATGCAGATATTCAGGGCAGGAGCTTCTCAGCAGAGTCCCTGAGCTGGGGGCGCACGTGGTGTGCTGGCAGAACAGCACAGATGGGAGGGGGCAGGAGGGAGTGGATGGAAAGGTCAGAGAGGCAGGGAGAGCGTGGGCCGTAAACAGACATGCGCTTTTATTCTAATCAGATGGGAAGCCATTTGGGAGGTGATTTTTGGTTTTTTTTGAGACAGATTCTTACTTTGTCACCCAGGCTGGAGTGCAGTGGTAAGATCTCAGCTCACTGCAGCCTCTGCCTCCCAGGTTCAAGCAATTCTTCTGCCTCAGCCTCCTGAGTAGCTGGAATGACAGGCGCCTGCCACCACGCCCAGCAAATTTTTGTATTTTTTAGTAGAGGTGGGGTTTCATCATGTTGGCTGGGCTGGTCTTGAACTCCTGACCTCACAAGAGCCACCTGCCTCGGCCTTCCAAAGTGCTGGATTACGGGCGTGAGCCAAAACCGTGCCCGGCCATTTGGGAGGTTTAAGCAGAGGTGTGAGGTGACTGCTTCACATTTTCAAAGGATCGCTCTGGCTGCTGTGTTAAGATAGACTGTATGGGTTGGGGGGACAAGGATGAAGACAATGAGACCCACCAGGAGGCCATGGCAAAAATCAGATGAAAGACCTTGGGGCCTGGGACCAGACGATGGCGACGGGAGTAGAGTGGTGAGGAGTGGCCAGGTTGCGGATATATTCTGAAGAAAACTCAGGGTATTTACTAATAGACTGGAAGCAGGGTGTGAGAAAGACAGGAGACAAGTATGACTCCAAGGATTTGGCCTGAGCACTTGAAAGGATGGAACCATCCGTCATCAATGGAGATGAGGACAACTGCAGGTAGAACAGGTCCCAGGCAGGTGGCCCGCAGTTCACTTTGGACATGTTAAATCTAAGACTTACTGACATCCAAATGAATTAATAGGTAGGAATGTGAATCTGGCATTCCAGAAAGAAAGCTGGGCAACATATAGAAAGAAAGGGGGCAGGGGAGAGAAAGCATCTGTTTGGGAGGTGACAGCATACAGATTGCTTTTAATCCTGTGAAACTAGCTGGGCGCGGTGGCTCACGCCTGTAATCTCAGCACTTTGGGAGGCCGGGGCAGGTGGATCACCTGAGGTCAGGAGTTCAAGACCTGCCTGGCCAACATGGTGAAACCCCATCTCCGATAAAAATACAAAAAATTAGCCCGGCATGGTGGCAGGTGCCTATAATCCCACCTACTAGGGAGGCTGAGGCAAGAGAATCACTTGAACCCTGGAGGCGGAGGTTGCAGTGAGCCGAGATCATGCCACTGCACTCCAGTCTGGGTGACAGAGTAGGACTGTGTCTCAAACATAAATAAATAAATAAATAAATAATAAAGACTGTGAGACGGGATGCAGTTATGAGGGAGGAGAGTGAATAAAGAGCAAAAGGCCAAGACAGAGGTCTGGCCCACTCCATGCATTAGAAAGCTGGCCAAAGGAGGCAAAATTGGCAAACAGTGAGACAGAGCAGCTGGTGAGGTAGGAAAAGAAGCAACAGAGAGAGGTGTCCCAGAAGCCACAGCAAGGGGTTTCAAGGAGAGACTGGTCACCTACACACAATGCTGCTGATGGGGCAGGGAGGATGAAGACGGAGAAGCGACCACTGGCTGTAACACCACAGACATCATTAGTGTGCAAAAGCCTGATCAGAGTGCATTCCAGAAAGATCCAGTTACCAATCAACTGGAATACTGAGAATAGAGGAACATGTGAAACGAGACCACAGGGGACGCAATCAATGGAATCCAGACAATGAGATGCAAAACAGGACAGATGGCCCAATTCCTTCCAGATAAACTGAAAGGAAAAATAATAGATGGAAGAGATGCCTGCAGATTAAAAAAGACTTAAGAGACATCTCAAACATAATGTGTGGACATTACTTGAATCCTAATTCAAACTAAAAAAAAATTTTTTTTTAATTGAAACAACTGAAAATCTAATCACTGACTAGATAGTGATCTAGGCTGAAGCTTTTACTATGGTGGTGGTGGTAATAACATTGAGGTTATCACTTAAAAAAAAAAAAGAGTCCTTACTTTTTGAGCTAATACTGACGTATTTGCAAAGGAAATGATTGATGTCTGGGGTTTGCTTCAAAATAAAATGCGAGTGGGGAAGTGGGCAGGGATTTAGAGGAAACAAGACTGGCCAAGAGTTGGCAGCTAATGAAGCTGGAAGTTGGGTACATGGGGACCCATTATACTATACTATCTACTTTTATTTGAATATTCTATAATAAAGAGAAGCGGAAAAGGGAGGGAAGGAGAGAAAATGGGGAAGAAAGAATTGGAGATAACAAGTATAGACAATTCTTTCAAGGGATTCTGCTCTAAAGAGGAGTGGAGAAATGAGGCACCAATGCAGGTAGATGCAGGGCCCAGGGAGGTTTTCTGTAAAAGATGGAGAGCAGGACAGAACAGTCACATGCTGGTGGGAACAGCCCAGCAGAGAGGGGAGAGCTGATGACTCAGAGGAGAAAGGAGAGAGATGCCGGGGTGACCTCCTGGGTGGGCAGGGGACGTCAAGCCACAGGAACAAGGGAAAGCAGAGCCTGTGGCCACCGAGCAGCAGACGGAAGAACAAGCTGGCTGAATGTGGACGCCTCTTCTGAGTGACCGTTCTCTCAGTGAAAGGAAAAGCAGTGTTGAGGATCCGGGAGGAAAGCAGGAGAGGGAATGGAAAAAGAAACAGAGTGTGTGTTCTGAACTTTAAGAAGGGCCCCCCTGAGGTCAGTGACCATGACTTGAAAGCAATTCCAGGCAGCCTGGTTTGAGGTGCAACTCCAGCCACATTCCGGTGAGCATATACCAAGGCAGCTAATGACACATGGTCACTGGTAGGCGTCAAGCGGGAAAACCCAGGAGTGAAGAGCTGCAGGAACTTGCAATCAGACAACTCAGAGGAGTCCAGGAACAGCAAGAGCAAACACTCCCAGACAGAAATGCAGACTATGGGGAATGAATGGAGTGAGCCTTGCTGGGGTAGAACGTCCAAGACCAGGTTGTTTCAGTGGAAACAGGCTTTAAGAACATTGAAATTGGAAAACAGGGAGCCAGAGAAGTTTATGAGAAGGGCTGACAAAATGAAACCAAGGATTTTATTCACCTGTGCTGTTCCTCACCTCCATCCCTGCCCAGGAGACCGCCACATACCTTGGGGGCCTCCCCCTTGCTGCCCGGGGGCAGCCGCAGGACCCAGAAGTTCCTGTTGCGCAGCAGGTTCTCCAAGTTCTCCAGCCGCCTCTGCAGCAGCCCGTACTCCTGCAGCAGGGTTCCCAGCACGGCCCACTTGCTCTCCATGTGGTTCCCAAATTCCACGGCCGTCTTTTCGCAGTCGGCCAGCTTCTTCTCGGCTGTCCCCGTGCGCCCCTCCAGGTTCAGCAGCTGGCTGGCCTGGGCATCCACCTTCCTCTCCACAGCCTGAATGGCAGCCACCACAGTCCAGAGTGAGATCTCTGCTGTGGGCAACTGGGGCTCTCGCATCATGCGGTCGGGGAAGACAGGTGCCCTATCTGGAAAGGGTGGGAACTGAAAAGGCATCGGCCGCCGGGCGTCCATGTCCCATTCTTGAGCCTGTATGCGGAGGGAGAAAGTGACAACCCAGGATGAGACCTTGTGTGAGTGGGGGAAGTCAGCTGGGAACACGGGTCAACTAATCAAATGCTACATGTTGTCTTTCTTCTGCCAAGTCCCCGTAATTCAGGATACACTAATTCTCCCAGCAATAGATATCCACCCACCCACCCACTCAACTCACCACTCTCCCATCTCCTGCCTAGGTGAGTCAGGCTGGTCACTAGTTCACCCACATTGACCCTTAGCAAGTTAAGGCTGTGACCCCTGCCTAAAATGTCACAGGCCACTTTCTCTGAATAGACCAACTGATTTCTTCAAGAGCTAGGCTTAATGACGAACTTCGTATTTGCCTAGTGTTTTATGTTTCCAAGAACTTTGATGTAAGTTATCTGACGCCAATCTTCCCAGCAATCTCTCAGCAGGTTAGGGCAAGAATGATGATCTCTGCCTTAAAGATGATGAAACTGAAGCACAAGGAGGCAGCTGGTCACTCCGCAGCACCTCCCTGCACTGCCAGCTGGGGCAGCTCTAGGTGCTGCAGGTAACAAAAAACACATTCCTGGCCAGGCGTAGTGGCTCACACCTTCCCAGCACTTTGGGAGGCCAAGGCAGGCAGCTCACTTGAGGTCAGGAGTTCAAGACCAGCCTGGCCAACATAGTGAAACCCTGTCTCTACTAAAAACACAAAAATTAGCCGGGCGTGGTGGTGGGCTCCTGTAATCCCAGCTACTCGGGAGGCTGAGGCAGGAGAATCGCTTGAACCTAGGAAGTGGAGGTTGCAGTGAGCCAAGATGGTGCCACTGCACTGCAGCCTGGGTAACAGAGCAAGACTCTGTCTCGGAACAAACAAACGAACAACCAAAAAACCCACCAGATTCCTACCAGGGCTGTGGTCAAGGGAAAGACCGGAGAGCCTAAGCTAGGGCAGAAAAGCAGCTTCCCCCCTCCATATACAACTATTGTTTCATAAATATTTTCCAAATTGAAAATAGGTTCACTAAAAAAGGTCACTCATTAAAGGTGAAGAGGCGATGTCCCTCACACCCAAGAGGACCAAGAGAAAGAAAAACTCCTCCGGGACCCCTCCTTGCTTCCTGGGGAAGGGGTGCCCATGGCCTGGGGACTCCCCCTTTTATCTTCCAGCACAGAGCCCTCACCCCAGAAGGGTAGACTAATTGGTGCAGTTGAGGGCTGAGACCTATGGCTAAGAGGGGCCGGTTGCGGCTGGTGACAGCTCACTGGTCATCTGGGACCTGGTGTCAGACTCAGGGCTCACTGGACCGCATGGGCTGGCAGCCGACTCTCCTTCACACCTGGGACAGGAGGAGGTGTCATTTTCTGTCCTCCTGATGGCTGCTGAAGAGGCCCTCAGGCTAGGAAAAGCGGAGGCCTGCTGCTTGGGGCAATCTGGGCAGACCAGCCCCCCTCTCTGACTCAGAGCAGCCCCAGCTTCCTGAGACCTGCTCTGGGACAGGGCAGAGTGGAGAGCAGGGCCCTAGGATTGCCAGGCCCTGCTGAGTAAGAGGTGCTGGTATTTCCATCAAAAGCACCCATTCCTCCATCACGGAGGCTCCACTCCGCCCTAGCCCACAGAAGGGGACAGAGTCCACAGTAGAAGTTAAGAAAGTCCCGGGGCCCAGTTTAGTTTTCTCAGGTTTGAAGCCCTAACTCTGAAAATGATCAAACACAGCACAGCAGCTCCTGGCTCCCTCGTTAGCACCCGGCTCTGCTCACCCGGTGGTGAGTAGAGGCGCCCCTGAGGAGCCCAGCCCCAGGGTCGGCCCAGAGACTCTTCCCTGAAGAAGCTCTCAGGCCTCTCTGAGATCCACCTCCCCTGGTTTTATACCCAATTCTGGAGCACTGGTTCTGCCCACGGAGATCATCGATGAAGCCTGAAGAAATGCCTGGTGCTACTCTCACCCGGCAAAGACCCTGAGCTCTGCGACGAGGCAAGGGTTCGGGAGTCTTAAAAGCTGCCCAGGCCATTCCAACATGCGGCCAAGTTTGTCAACCGCAGGAAAGACCCCAAAGTCACCTCTCCATGGCCCCTTCCCTGGCTCACAGCTGGTGCAGGGGAAGAGTGAATTACTCATTACACTTGGTGAAAGGTGGTAATCAAACATTTTAAAAATCTCTCCGTCAGATTGGCCACCGTGTAAACACCAACGAGGCATTCACTCTAGCGGCCGGGCGGAAGCACTGCCCTCGAAGCCCTCCGCCGGCCGGGCGCAAAGGGAGCCCCGAGCCGGGG
>NW_012103776.1:383651-385602 GCF_000951045.1 Mandrillus leucophaeus
CAGCACATTGGGAGGCTAAGGCAGGCGGATCACCTGAGGTCAGGAGTTCGAGACCAGCATGGCCAACATGGTGAAACCCCGTCTGTACTAAAAATACAAAAAGATAAGCCGGGCATGGTGGCATGGGCCTATAATCCTAGCTACTCGGGAGGCTGAGGCAGGAGAATCGCTTCAACCTGGGAAGCAGATGTTGCAGTGAGCCAAGATCACACCAGTGCACTCCAGCCTGGGCGACAGAGCAAGACTCCATCTCAAAAAAATAAATAAATAAAATAAAAAATAAAAATTACCCGGGCATGATGGCTCATGCCTGTACTCCTAGTTACTCAGGAGGCTAAGGTTGGAGGATTGCTTGAGCCCAGGAGTTGGAGGCTGCAGTGAACTGTGATCGTGCCATTGTACTCCAGCTTGGGCGGCATAGAAAACATCCTGTGTCAAATAAATAAATAAACCTTTAAATCGGGCAGGCATGGTGGCTCACACCTGTAATCCCAACACTTTGGAGGCCAAGGCTGAGGCCAGGAGTTTAAGACCAGCCTGGCTGACACAGCAAGACCCCTTCTCTACAAATAAAACTCTTTAAGGGCAGGTCAGTGTCACTTTGAAACATCAGGCCAGGTCAGAGGAGGAACCAAGGAGAGGCCAGTGTAAGCTGACGAAGATGGAGGAGGGGAAAATTCAGTCATTCCAAATGTATTTATTGAACACCTACTGTGTGCCAGGTACTGTTTAGGAAGAGGGTGAGCTTTGCGGTTGCATACACCCGAGTTTAAATCCCGAAATCACCACTCACTAGCTATGACTTTGAGCAACTTATTTAACTTCTCTGAGCCTCACTCTCTTCATATATAAATGAAGAAAATATTGGCAACTCTATTTTAATGTTGCAAAGTTAGATGAGAATCGTGCCTAGCACATAGTGAGCATTCTGCAAAGATAGTTACCCCCCAAAGGTGTTTTTGTAATTATTCTCAAAATAGTATTTACTTTGTTTTCCTAAAGGACCAGTCCCTGTCTTGTTAAGGCAGAGATCTCTAAGGCCCATCACCCTGTGTGGAGGCAGACCTGCTAGTACCTTTAAGTTCCACTGCACTTTGTAAAATAAAGGACATTATTGGCCTACGTGAGACATGTGCTTAGAGGGCCATATCCAGAAGAACAGTTATCAAGTACTTTCTCTGCTAGGCACACTTCCAGGACACAGAAATGAGTACTTCACAGACTTAAGATTATCCTCAAGGAGCTTATAGGCTAGTAAAGTCCACGCTCCCAGAAGTCAGTGATTTCCTTCCCTGCTTCCTGGCCCTGACTGTAAACATCACGTCCACTTTTATTAGAGGAACCAGGCAAGTCAAGTCTGAAAAGCTCTAGGCAAATTCATTTCCACCAGCGAGCCACATTTCAGAACACATCTTCTGCACTACAGAGTAGCAACTATCTTTCCTCTTTCCTAGAGGTGATAAAGGCAGGACTAGGTTAGTCCCAAACATTTATGCTATCTTTTCAGTATAAAGCCTTTAAAATGACTTGCGTTCCTAAGCACTTAACTAGTTATAACGATGTCCCTTGTTACACAATAAGACATCACTGTAGTGTGTCTACTTCACATTTCTCCTTCACGGAGGGTGGACTTTCATGCAGCCATCAACACTTTCACCCTTTAGCCCAGAGCTAGAGGTCCCATTCATTGTTAAGATAATCACAGCACTTTCGGAGGCCAAGGCGGACAAATCATGAGGTCAGGAGTTCGAGACCAGCCTGGCCAATATGGCGAAACTCCATCTCTACTAAAAATACAAAAGTTAGCCGGACAGGGTGGCGGGTGCCTATAGTCCTAGCTACTCGGGAGACTGAGGCAGAAGAATCACTTGAGCCCAGGAGGTGGAGGTTGCAGTGAGCTGAGATCCTGCCACTGCACTCCAGCCTGGAGACAGAGCAAGACTCCATCTCA
>NW_012103776.1:388492-389469 GCF_000951045.1 Mandrillus leucophaeus
ATGGGCGGCATTCCCTCGGCCATTTCCCCGCGCAACGCCGGCTCCTGATGGCAGACCTCCTCCGGGGGCAGAGCCTGGGCCCAGCTCCAGCTCCCGCTGTCCAGCCCCAGGCCCTGGATGCCCAGCTGCTGAGGCTGCGGCCGTGTTGACACAAACTGCATCCTGGGAGTGCTGTTCCCCGCTCGGGCCGGCCAGGGAGAAGAAGAACGTTTTCCAGGCGCCTTCCCCCTCTCCGGGGCCGGACAGCTCCATCTACAGCCCGTAGGAGCAAACAGTCCCCTTCGGCGGCGCTCCCCGCCCCTCCGCAGCCCGCGCGCCAGCCAATGGCCTCGGAGCTCCTGCCCGCCTGCGGGGACCGGCCGGGGCCACTCCCGGGCTGGGGCCGCCGCCGCCCCAAAGCTGAGAGGCGGCGGCCTGGTCCAGGGGTCAGGCCCCCCTCAGTCTGGGATGGCCGACCTTAAAGACCCAAACTGTGCGAGGACCTGGACTCTGGGCTTGATTACTGTTAATTCTGCAAATGTATTGGGCATCCTGGGAGAAAATAGTGCCTGACCCTTTTGAAAATTTTGCAAGAGTAATTCTGTCTTCAGACACTTTCTTCTGGCCGTCTGCCTTCCCTCACTCCTTTGCAGACTTTACCTCCCACTCCCCTTCTTCCCAGTCCAGATTTACCTGGTCCCGTCCCAGAGCTTTTGCACTGTTATGGATGATAGAGAAGTGATTCATGCTGAGGTGTCAAAAAAGGGCTGAGCTCTTTCTCCCAGGTAAGGTGCAGTGCATTTTAACACTGGCCTCTTCAAACACCTTGAAATTGGGTTGGGCGCGGTGCCTCACACCTGTAATCTCAGCACTCTGAGAGGCTGAAGCAGGAAGATGGCTTGAGCCCAGGAGTTCGAGACCAGACTGAGCAACATACTGACACCCCATCCCTACAAAAAATAAAAATCAGCCGAGCGCGGTGGCTCACATCTGTAATC
>NW_012103776.1:391629-396357 GCF_000951045.1 Mandrillus leucophaeus
ACACACACACACACACACACACACACACATATGGGCAAAGCTACTCAACTCAAATAGAATTTAAATGCACAGGCTTCATTGTACTTGCATTATTTTATTTTATTTATTTTTGAGACAAAGTTTCACTCTGTCACCCAGGCTAGAGTGCAGTTGCTCAATCTCGGCTCACTGCAACCTCCATCTCCTGAGGTCAAACAATTCTCCTGCCTCAGCCTCCTGAGTAGCTGGGATTACAGGTGCTTGCCACTATGCCCAACTAATTTTTGTAGTTTTAGTAGAGGTGGGGTTTCACCATGTTGGCCAGGCTGGTCTCAAACTCTTGACCTCACGTGATCGACCCGCCTCAGCCTCCCAAAGTGTTGGGATTACAAGCATGAGCCACCACACCTGGCCACTAACATTATTTTATAACCACCAAGCCTAGCAACCACAGGCCATAAAAGGCCGTAGTGGATACCAGCAGGAAGGTAGTAAAGGGAGTGATTAAGGAGAACGTCCCAGAAGGAAAACAAGCAGGGAATGAGGAGGAAGCTGCTGTAGCTGCATAGGCTGTGGGCCCAATTACAGGTCCTTCCATGATCAACCGGCGGATGAGACAGAGAGATCCCCAAGAGTGGGAGAGATCCTGCACTGGGAGAGGTGTCCAGGCATAAAACTGATTTCCAGGAATCACTGGGTGACTAGGAGACATTTATCTAACGTACTGAGGAGCAGAATGAGCAACTGAATAAAGTGGATTATAAATGCCACGTATCACGGTTAATACACGTTTCTTATTAGGGAAGGACCCAGGCCTGGCCCCTCAGTCTCTCAGGTGGGAACTGATTGCTTTTCATCTATACCCCTAGAAATTTTATTGTTACTGCTCTGGACAGGCTATCTGAAGTGATAGATGCTGAACTAAAGAACACAGGAGAGGCCAATGGAGAGGAGATGCATCAACGCCAGAACATTTATGTCTACTATTTCCTAAAGATTTCTGGTGCTCTGCGTCTTTTCAACAACTGCAATAAAGCTTTATTTGAGGAAGAAAACTTCTAGACTAACTGTTAGCTAAGTGAAGAGGGTAACCAAATTTGCACTCTTATCTTGGTTTTTCGCCCCATACCTAATTTAATGAGCAGGCTATGAAGTACCAATGTGGTCACCGGGATAGGGAAAGGAAGGCAGCTCAGTTTCTCAGGCTTCCTCCGCCACTGGCATGTCTCTGGTCCCAGTTTTCCACCTTCATTTTAGGACACTGTGCCCAGTTATGCCAACCTCCAAGGAAGAGCAACTCTTTTTTTTTCGGAGACAGAGTCTCGCTGTGTCACCCAGGTTGCAGTGCAGTGGCAGTCACTGCAACCTCCGCCTCCCGGGTTCAAGCGATTCTCCTGCCTCAGCCTCCCGAGTAGCTGGGACTACAGGCATGTGCCACCATACTCAGCTAATTTTTTTGTATTTTAGTAGAGACAGCGTTTCACCATGTTGCCCAGGCTGGTCTCGACTCCTGAATTCAGGCAATCTGCCCGCCTCGGCCTCCCAAAGTGCTAGGATGACAGGCATGAGCCACTGCATTGGGCCGAGCAACAAATTAGGTTACAATATCAGTGACAGCCTCAGTGTGATAAAAAATCAGAGACAGGGCTTTATGGAGGGGATGGGCACTAGGAGTAAGGTGACAAAGCCCCAGACCACTTAAAGGGGCAGAAAGTATTAATGTGGGGGTGGAGAAATACAGTCAAATATTTTGTATTATAAAGTTTTAGGGCAATCTGCTCTAGACATTTTTTAACATTTCTGCCCTTTACAGACCCACCTTTTGGCAACATTTTATTTCAAACTTAAACACCCAAACACATACACGTTCTCTTTCTCTTATTTCTGAAAATTTTTCCTTTACACATATGCAACGTTTGGAGAAAGTACTTTTTTCCTCTTGAATTCATTCTCAGTCTCCTTCAAATAAGCATTTCATTACCTTTACAAGTTTTGACTGTAGATGAGTAAAGTTGACTGGCTTCTCGTCAGTTCTTAGTGACTCCATGGTACCTCTCCACTGCTCAGGTAACTGAGCATGCTACTAACATACTAACACAACAGACACCTAGGGCTTAGAAACCCTTTATGCAGATGACAGGTTTCATGTTGGTAATTGCTATATGTTCTCGTGAATCTCCTCAGTAGACAACCTTTAAACCTTTTTTTTTTTTTTTTTTTTTGAACGGTGTCTGGCTCTATTGCCCAGGCTGGAGCGCAGTGGCATGATCTTCTCACTGCAACTTCCGCCTCCTGGGTTCAAGCGATTCTCCTGCCCCAGCTTCCCAAGTAGCTGGGATTACAGGTGTGCACCGCCACCCCTGGCTAATTTTTGTATTTTTTCTTTTTTTTTTTTGAGACGGAGTCTCACTCTGTCGCCCAGGCTGGAGTGCAGTGGCCGGATCTCAGCTCACTGCAAGCTCTGCCTCCCGGGTTTATGCCATTCTCCTGCCTCAGCCTCCCGAGTAGCTGGGACTACAGGCGCCCGCCACCTCGCCCGGCTAGTTTTTTGTACTTTTTAGTAGAGACGGGGTTTCACCGTGTTAGCCAGGATGGTCTCGATCTCCTGACCTCGTGATCCACCCGTCTCGGCCTCCCAAAGTGCTGAGATTACAGGCTTGAGCCACCGCGCCCGGCCTAATTTTTGTATTTTTAGTAGAGACGGGGTTTCGCCATGTTGGCCAGGCTGGTCTCGAACTCCTGACCTCAAGTGATCCACCTCAGCCTCTCAAAGTGCTAGGATTACAGGCATGAGCCACCACGCCCAGCAACCTTTCAACTTTTAAGTGCAGATTTGATTACTAAAAATGGCCGAAATTCATGTAAAATAAAGTCTAGTGCTCATAAAGAAACATTCTAGTTCTTCCAAATTCAAAAATAAGGTATTAAAACCAAGTGCTGGCCGGGCGTGGACTCACGCCTATAATCGCAACATTTTGGGAGGCCGGGTGGGCGGATCACCAGGTCAGGAGATCGAGACCATCCTGGCTAACACAGTGAAACCCCGTCTCTACTAAAAATAGTAAAAAAAAAAAGAAAAGAAAAAAAAATTGCCAGGCGCCTGCAGTCACAGCTACTCCAGAGGCTGAGGCAGAAGAACGGCGCAAATCCAGAAGGCGGAGCTTGCAGTGAGCCAAGATCGCGCCACTGCACTCCAGCCTGGTCCACAGAGCAAGACTCCGTCTCAAGACAAAAAAACAAACAACAACAACAAAAGTATTATTGTTAAATCCAAGTTGGTAAGGATGTCACTAAAGTCCTTTTTTGCTCTTCACTAAACTGCTCTTATGAGGAGGTACTAGTCTCACCATTCTGGAAGTTAGTTAGGTCTACAGCATAGGCATGGGGTACCAGTCTCATCTGTGCTCACCTGGTCCTGCCAACTGTTTTTGAATCAGAGGCTCTGGACACAGCTCTGCAGTCTGAAGTGAATGCTGCTTTTCCCACTGACTCTAGAGCTCCTAACTATTGAGGTCAGAACTTTTTCAACCACCATTCCCATAGTTTTATATCCTTCTGAGTCCTGCCTCTAGAATCAAATTATGACTTCCCATTGTGGATTCAAAGACCCTTTATTAATCTCCAATCCACAGCTCCCTGCTCCAATAAAGCAGGCTAAGTAGCCATTTCCAGTCCAATAATTCACTTTCTCTCTGATCTTCTATACCTTGTAGGCACATTAAAATCACTTGGGGGAACTCAAACACAAAACATCCAGGCCTCATCACACACCAATTAAATCATGCCATGGTGGGCCTTGGCATAAATATTTTTTTGAGCTCCCCAGGTTATTCTAAAGTTCAGCCAAAAACAAACTAGTGCAACAGAATCTTCCTCCTACTCCTCATCTCCTTGTCTCAGCCCCACAAGATCCATCTGGGCAAATAAACACCCTAAATGACTACTTTCTTAGCTAATAACATAAATATGATTGGTGTAATTATTCTTGCTTTTATCCTGCTCTTTACTCACTGAGGGTGGCTTGTAGGTATCGTCTTATACAATTTTTTTAAATTATAAACTCAAGGCCAAGAACTGACCTGATGTACATAGATTGATGTACATCCTTAATTTTGAATCCTGCTTGTTTAGTCAACTCTTTCCAGTAACGTGCCTGCCTTCCTGATGTTCTAATTCTTCCTATACATACAAGTGGTTATCTTACAAAAGTTGCTGCTAGAGCTAAACACACTATACATGTAAAACTAATTTTTTCGCATTAAATTTCTTCATCTCTGTCCATGCATACTTACACTTCTCCTATTGCTCCCCAAATTGCAATCTTGGGCTAGCTTCTCATCATAGGCAAAGCAAATTGGAAACAAACAACTACTGCTTTTTTTTTTTTTTTTTTTTTTGCTACAAGGTCTCACTCTGTCACCCAGGCTGAAGTGAAGTGGTGCAATCATGGCTCACTGCAGCCTCACCTCCTGGGCTGAAAGGATTCTCCCACCTCAGCCTCCAAGTAGCTGAGATTACAGGAATGTGACACCACACCCAGCTTTTTAAAAATTTTTTGGTAGAGATGGGGGTCTCACTATGTTGCTCAGGCTAGTCTCAAACTCCTGGGCTCAAGTGATCCTCCTGCCTCGGCCTCCCAGAGTGGTGGGATAACATGAGTAAGCCATCACAACCGGCCTCTGCCCAGTCTTGAATGAAGAGAAGCATCAATATGACCCACGATATTGTTTTTTTTTTTTTTTTTTTTTT
>NW_012103776.1:397667-421197 GCF_000951045.1 Mandrillus leucophaeus
AAAAAAAAAAAAAAAAAGGTTTACACAAAGAGCTTTACATTACACAAAATTTATAGGGAAAAGTAATCATTGAATTACCCAGCACCCTAGCAAAAGAATTACTTTGTTTTCCTATGTTTTGAAAAAGTGAATTAAATGTATACTTTCTATTTAAAACAAAATTTTCTACTTTTGCTAGAACTTTTTCAGTTTGTGTAGCTTTGGAGTTATAATAATATGGATAGAATGAGACTCTTTAGTCTGTAAAAACACATACCTCTCCAAGATGTTTATACTGCTGTGCAGAACAATCACTCAAAAGGGCAGAATCTAGGAAGAAACCAGACAAGGAAAGAGGACCCAAAAGTAAAATCTTAAATTCTGTAATTTTAGAATTGAAGGATCTTTTCCCCAACTCTGACAATCCTAATCCAGAAGAAAGGACTTCATATTACTATGTTGTTCTATTTTCACATTAGAGATAGGAAAATGAGATCTTTGTAAATTAGGTAGTTTGCCCCATACAAGTAGAGAATGTTAAGCAAGGACCATCATCCACTTTTTAACTCCTACTTCTGGTGACCTTCCTACTATACAATTATTCATTGAGCAACCATGTGCCTAAAAGCATGTGGCGTCATGAGGAATACAAAATAATACATGGCCTCTGTTCTTGGGTAGCTTAGGTTTTAGACCAGTTCTAAGATTTTACAGTAAATACTGGTTTTGCTAATAAACATAAAGCCGCATAGCTCAATGAGGTTTTATCAAATATTTTATGGTTTTGTTTTTTTTTTTTTTTTTTTTTGAGATGGAGTTTCGCTCGTCACCCTGGCTGGTGTTCAGTGGCGCAACCTCGGCTCACTGCAACTTCCGCCTCCAGGGTTCAAGTGATTCTCCTGCCTCAGACTCCCGAGTAGCTGGGATTACAGGCACCCGCCACCACGCCTGGCTAATTGTATTTTTAGCAGAGATGGGGTTTTGCCAGGGTGGCCAGGCTGGTCTCAAACTCCTGACCTCAGGTGATCCGCCCGCCTTGGCCTCCCAAAGTGCTGGGATTACAGGCATGAGCCACCGTGCCTGGCCTTTATCAAGTGTTTTATTTGAAATGTAACCCAGCAATTTTTGAGAACACTGCAGGACACTGCTTTCGAGGCATCTCTGGGCTATAATATCTGCCGCCTTTGATGGGAGGTTGGTCTTAAGGGTAAATTTTTTTTTTTTTTGAAGAGGCAATTTAACCAAGTTGAGCAAAATCATTGTGTATGTGTGTATATATATATGATTGTGCCAGTTACTCATTTAAAAAGAAACTAAAACAAGGCCAGAAGGGAGGAATAACATCCTAGAAAGTGACAAATGACTCCTGCAAGATACGTAAACAGAACCTTCCATATTGTTTTCTGCAAGAAACAATATGCTCTGGCCCGATAGTTCTGCAGAGCAGCCTCCGTTCTTGGCACCTTCACTTCAAATTCAGCCCGGCTTTATGATCCCCCATCTGGTTGGTCCTGTAAAATCTTTCCTGATAGCTGATACTGAACACCTCCTGTCAGGGTCCTGTGTTAAACACTACATAGGTTCCCTCCTCAGCCTTAACACCTCTGAGACACAGGTATTGTCATCCCTATCTTACAGATAAGGAAACTAAGGCTCAGGATGGTTAAATAACACATCAGTTATCTTACTTATGATGTCAGGACTTGAATCGAGGACTCCAGAGTCCCTGCTCATAACCATTAAGCTGTACTAACATACATGATGTATTGTTGTTAAGGCTCTGCACACTCCCTGCCCCCACCAATCTGATCTATCTTGTCTAGTCATGACAAGCAGTTCTCACGTATTTCTTTAGCTGAAGAGTTAAATTGCATGGTTTCTCTCAGGAGCACTTGATGGGCTAAGAGTTTCTCCTCCACACTTTCTGTTGGACACCTTATCCTTCCCACTGATCCATTTTACTTATCCACTTTTGAATCTTAAGCAAACACTCTTTGGAGCTGGCCTGCAGTTCTGATAGCAGACTGATGAAAGAAAAGAGTAACATCTTTTGCTTTTAAGAGTCTGAAACATTTTAAAACAAAGAACGGGCCAGACACAGTAATCCCAGCACTTTGGGAGGCCAAGGTGGGCGGATCATGAGGTCAGGAGTTCGAGACCAGCCCGACCAACATGGTGAAACTCCATCTCTACTAAAAATACAAAAATCAGCCAGGTGTGGTGGTGTGTGCCTGTAATCCCAGCTACTCAGGAGCTGAGGCAGGACAATCACTTGAACCCGGGAGGCAGAGGTTGCAGTGAGCTGAGATCACACCACTGCACTCCAGCCTGGGCAAGAGGGCCAGACTCCATCTCAAAAACAAAAACCAAAAACAAAGAACGGCCTCTGTGTATAAATCCTGTGAGAAATGACTGCTCCTTTGCTACAGATAAAGAACCGGAGCTAGGCCAGGCAAGGAGGCTCACACCTATAATCCCAGCTCTTTGGGAGGCCTTGGCAGGAGGTTGAACCCAGGAGTTCAAGACCAGCCTGAGCAACATGGCAACACAGTGAGACTTCTCTGAAAAGAATTTTTCAGCAAAAACAAACAAAAAACCAAGACTAAAGAGAACAGGGTTAGAAATATCAATAAGGCCCAAAGAAAGAAAAAAAAAAATGTATTTAGTGACATCAGAGGTCCTTGTCCATAAGAAAATTGTCTGGGAAAGATGCTTTTGCTCGTGGCTAGTGAGCTGCCCTCAGGCAGCCACTGAGGATGCTTTTTGTAGTTTAAGAAGCTAAGACATGGGAAGAAGGGCGGGTGTCCTATCCCTCCTCAGAGAAAACCTGAGCAGAAATTTGGGATTTCCATTCCATTTGGAATGAGGTCCTTTCTCTCTCTCTCTTTTTTTAATCAATGAGGTTTTTGTGGACTGTTACTACCTAGTAAGTCACAGGGTCTGGTCCTGGTTGAGACAGGCATGAACATTTCTCAGATATGCTCAAGAGAAGCCCAGCAGAGCCCCACACCTTCCCCCCAATAGGAACCTTGCACACTTTATTATTAATGAAAAGGGAAGTAGGAGTTTCCAATACTAAACGGTCAGCAGAAAAGGAGCAGGGCCATCTTCTTTCACTTTCTAGACAATCAACCAACTTCCATTTATTTTCACAACTGTGGCTAAACCAGAGGTTCATCCAATGGTGACAATGAAAAACCTAGTAAGCAAAGAGTAAATCTGGTTATAGTCAACACCTGGATCCACTCTAAGGGAATGGTGCTTATGTGTAATAGTGACAACTTCTTGGTCCAAAAGGCTGACAGATGAAGAGCACGTTTCTGGGGTTTCCCCTTTCCTATCTTCTCTGGTCATGACAAGCAGTTCTCATGTATTTCTTTAACTGAAGAGTTAAATTTGCATGGTTTCTCTCAGGAGCACTTGATGGGCTAAGAGTTTCTCCCCCACACTTTCTGTTGGACACCTTATCCTTCCCACTGATCCATTTTACTTATCCACTTTTGAATCTTAAGCACTCTTTGGAGCTGGCCTGCAGTTCTAACTGATAGGGGACTGATGAAAGAAAAGAGTAACAGTTGAACTCTCTACTTTATTCCTGGGCTGAGGATTAGTATCACGCCTGCTTCCATCTCTCTGAGACGGCCTCACACATCCTCTTTCATTCCGTTTTAGGGCTCTTGCTTCATTTGTATTTGAGTTCCTTTCACAAGGGACTGTGGGATCTATCTGCAGCACTTCAATCCACAGGTCTCTTTCATTAATAAGCTGTGCTCTTGGCAAATCTTTGAGTAAAAAAGTATTTAAAGTGTTACCTAGTCCCACATCTCACCTACTGTAGGAGTCCCTCCTCCAGCATACCCTGGCAAATGCTTGAAATCCATTCAGAAAAGGAACTCAGCACCTAGACAATACTTTGGCTCTTCTCCCTTTTCACTGGGGAAATCAAGGTGCAAACTAGAGCTAAATCTCACATTCAAGTTCATAGTGGGTTGCCAATGAAGCCAGAACCCTGGCTTAGGGATTCCCAGAACCCCTAAATCTTCCCATGGTATAGGTCCAGATTCTGGCTAGAAAGCTCTTAATCCCAATATGCTACGGTACTGCCCATCATGTCTTGTTCTGTGTTATTGGGCTTTTCCACTGTAAGTTATGACAGCAGGCACACATTTCTTGTGTCTCCCACGGTCCCTGGTATTGTGAATGTCATAGAGCAGATGTTTTGTAAATGTGATTATCCTACAGAGCAACATGTTCAGACACAGCCTTTCCAGAAGCCAAGTTAGCTGGGCTAACACCTTTTCCTAGTGTTGTTATGCATAACTAGAGAGAGTGAAGGTTGGGCTAGGTGATAAGCAAAAAATGGGTCCTTCCCTTATCACTTCATCAAGAAAATATCCTGACTAAACATTTCCAGACCTTGTTCTAGGCACCTCAGGAAGAAGCAGAGGAAACAAGAGTATAGGAATGAACATTTTCTGCCCAAGATGTAGGACTTCTGCATTCTGTCTTCTACCTCAGGCTTCCAAGTGGGAGTCAAACAACAAATCAAATAAATTTTAGTCAAGTTTCAGCAGGAATTTATCTGCTTTCATTTTGCTGTCTTATTTCGCTTTGCCTGGACAGAAGCCAAAGACAGAGACAGAATTTTGGCAGGAAAAGCAATGTATCACAAGATTTTTTTTTTTAGTAACTCCTAGAGGCTCACTTTTTTTCCTTTCAACAGCCTCATTGTGCAGATGAAAATTTGAGATCCATAAAGGAAACAGAACTTAGGCCCAGCTGCAAAGCCACTTAGCAGCAGACTCGGATGCTCCCAGGTGATTAAATCACCCCAAGAAAAGAACGAATGGTAGTCAAAGCCCCTAAAAGCAATACAGGCAGGAACAAACTGTTGTTGTCTATGCATGGTGCTTAGTTCTCAGTGATCTAGGAAGTTCCTCAATCTGTCCACTGTCAATGGGATACAGCCAGATAGGGTGAACATACACTCTCTCTGATGACTCAAGAAAGCTGCATTACAACACTGTTATCATCTCACTACTGAGGATGAAGAGTTCACTTTCTGGAAGCTCCATGCTTCCGGAAAGTGCTGTGATCTTTGTTGTTGATGACTGTCAAGAATATCACACACCAGGAATGGAGAAGCCAACTTACTGGCTTGGAAAAGATAAGGAAGAATTGGATGTGAACGACTCTCAGAACATGGTGTAGGCACAAATTTTAGGCCGTTCTATCATTGTTAAGCCAGCTATTTCTCTGAGGTCTCTAGCTTTTAAAGCTGGGACTGAGAAAACTGTTGCCAATTTTTTAACCAGGACTTTGCCAAAGGTTTCTAGCACTTTAAATGGCAATAAGAGCCTGTTTCAAATCAAGCCAGTATAGTTAAGGAATGTTCTCCTTAATAATCTTTTAAAGTCAGATTTCATATTCAACCAATATTAAACAAAATGTATGTGAAGAATTAATCTAAGAAACCTAGGCAGGCAGTCTTGAGTTACCATGTTTCAGGGAAAGGTAGCCACAGAGGCTTGTGAACAGATCTTGGCTGGTTTTCAGACAGGAGGCAGCAACATCAACAGTGGCTTAAGCACTTTCTCCAACAACCATCTTAGCTATCAAGGAGCTAATAAAGGGCTTTATGGTTAAACATTCTCATGCCTCATGATGGGCTTCCAGTTTTGGAGACTCTTCCCATGTACCTGTCTCTACCTAGAGACATAATCTACTATCAACCTGCTGTTCTCTGAGAACAAGAGAACCAGAGGTTAAATCCTGCTTTCCAACCTCTCCACAATATTCTTGTAACTTCTGCTTTTGTTGTATCTTTGAAAAGATGGAGGTCCTGGGCCCCTTTCCAGGTCTTTCTGGGTTTCAAAATGTGGTATTCTTGTAAGTGTGTGAAATTCCAAACCACAACCATGTCTCTAGTCAAGTGTATAGGACCCCAAATTCAGTGATGTACCAGGTAATAATTACTGTGGGTGTTGGATGGGGCTCACAGACTTTCTCTTGGATTTTGTACCCTACTGTGAGCATATACAACCATGAAGCCACAGAGATTTGGATTTACAAAACTCCCCCTCCACTCCCTTCCCCATACCACTGGTTGGCCTCTAGACCTTCAGTGTTGACACTCAGGCCAGAAGTTTCAAGCCCAGTTATGAGGGGACCTGGTGGGTCGGGGGGCTGACCCGATGGGTCACTATCACCGCCACAGCCTCCATTGTGGCCCGAACGCAGGTGGTCCTTGAGTGTCTGCTTGTAGCGGAAGCTCCTGCCACAGTAGGAGCAGGGGTAGGGCCGCTCCCCGGTGTGGATGCGCTGGTGTTTCATGAGGTGGTGCTTGCGGATGAAGCTCTTGCCACAGTGAGGACAACTGAAGGGCCGCTCGCCCGTGTGCAGCCGCCGGTGGTTCAGCAGGTGCTCCTTGCGCATGAAGCTCTTACTGCAGTCAGTGCAGGGGTAAGGACGCTCGCCTGTGTGGATCATCTGGTGACGGATAAGGGCCGAGTGGCCGTTGAAGTCAATGCCACACTGAGGGCAGGAGAAAGGGCGCTCTTGTGCATGACCCCGCTGGTGGAGCAGGAGGCTGATTTTCAAGCTGAAGCTCCTGCCGCACTGGGCACAGCGGAAGGGCCTTTCGCTTGCATGAGCTCTCCGGTGGCTGGTGAGTCGAGCTTGGTCAGCAAAGCGCTTGGGGCAATCAGGACAGGGGAAAGGACGCTCAGTGCTGTTATGGACCCGAAGATGGTAGGTAAGTCTTGATGGGTGAGTAAAAGTCCTGGCACAGTGTGGGCAGGTGGGGGGCGTCTCACTGGCATGGTCCTGGGAGGTGCTGCTGAGGTCCACCTGTGGAGTAAAGTGCTTAGGGCACTGGGCACAGGGTAAGGGGTGCTCAGTAGCGTGGCTACATTGGTGGGTCAGCAACATGTCTTGGCTGAGACTCTTGCCACAGTGGTGGCATGAGAACACCTGCTCGCCAACTGGAGGTGGGAGGGGATAGCTACCCAACTGAGTAAAAGTCACTTGTCCCTCAGAGGCTTCAGGCAGGTCAGTGGCTGGACGTCCAAAAGGTGTCATGGATGTAGACTGCTGGCTTTTGAAAGCCACATCTGAAAAAGCATCCTTTGCTGTTGCTGGTGGAGAAGAGAAAGGGACTGGAACTTCAGGGCACAACGAGGATCTAGCAAGGCCTTCAGCTTTGATGACAAGCTCTTCATCTGAAAGAAAAGACTCCAGAGTTATACCTATCAATAACTGTCTCACTAGCAACTCTCACGCATTCCTACCCAGCTCTAACAGATCACTCCAAGCTCTCAACTAGCTCAGATCAGAAACTCAGCAGAAGGTTGCAATAATAACCAAGACAACAGTGGTCTCTGTGACAAATCATCAGAGAAATAAAATGAAATTTTAAATTTATTTTATTTTATGACAGAATCACGTTCTGTCGCCCGTGATGGAGTGCAGTGGCGTGACCTTGGCTCACTGAAGCCTCCACCTCCTGGATTCAAGGAATTCTCCTGCCTCAGTCTCCCAAGTAGCTGGGATTACAGGTATGCACTACTGTGCTCAGGTAATTTTTTTTTTTGAGACAGAGTCTCGCTCTGTCACCCAGGCTGGAGTGCAGTGGCGCAACCTCGGCTCACTGCAAGCTCCGCCTCCCAGGTTCACGCCATTCTCCTGCCTCAGCCTACTGAGTAGCTGGGACTACAGGCACCCGCCACCACGCCCAGCTAATTTTTTGTATTTTTAGTGGAGACAGGGTTTCACTGTGTTAGCCAGGATGGTCTCGATCTCCTGACCTCGTGATCTACCCGTCTCGGCCTCCCAAAGTGCTGGGATTATAGGCATGAGCCACCGTGTCCAGCCGTGCTCAGGTAACTTTTATATTTTTAGTAGAGATGGGGTTTTGACATGTTGACCAGCGGTCTTGAACTCCTGGAGTCAAGTGGTTCACCTGCCTCAGCCTCTCAAAGTGCTGGGATTACAGGCATGAGCCACCACACCCAGCCCTCATCAGAAAATTTAACATTGTACCTCTTCTATGCTATCTGTTAAGAAACAGAAAATCCTTGGCATCAATATTCCCAATGTCACTTTCACCATATTTTACCTCTACTCAAGAACTTTCTCTATTGCCTGTTGTGACAAAGCCTAAAATCACATAATCATCTATTCCTATTTCTATCAGATCAACCCATCACTGGGGTCAGCTGTCTCTTTACATCCCCTGAGAACAGAGTACACATTTCTGCTATGCATCTTTACTTATTCTGTCCTCCCTTTTGCAGAATGCTACCCCTCTCTCCCCATCTTCCCAAATTATACCCAACCATATCATACCAATCTTCTAAGGTACAATTGTGGCTTTATGCCCTTCCTTAGGTCTTATCTAAATACCTAAACTAAAACTGATGCATGTTCTCCTTTTTTTTTTTAGAGACAGGATCCCCCTATGTTACCCAGGCTGGTCTTGAACTCCTGAGTTCGAGTGATCCACCTACCTCAACTTCCTCCCAAAATGCTGGGCTTACAGGCATGAGTCACCAAGCCCAACCTGATGCATGTTCCTGAAACTTCTCATTCGTTTATGTAAGTCATCCACCCCACTCATCCTTGATACTTAACAGGCTTGCCTAGTACTGATATGTATGTCCCTAGTATAAGTTTCTTCAAGAGCTAAAACTGTCTTATTTTTCATTTGTGTTTCCCAGTCTAAAAGAACACAGAGCACAGAAAATACTAAAAAAACAGACTGCATTAAGCTGTATAAATGACTGCGACCCTTCTGATCTTGAGATTCTCTTCTACAATACAAATGGCAAAAGTATCTTAGAAGGAAGATACTTCTATTTCTACTCCCATCATTGATTTTTCCTTTCACTGAGGGAGGGCCCTTACTTAACATTCCCATTTACACTTCTCCACCGCCATTTCTGTCTCCAGAGCTTGTCTCCCCACCCCACTCCCACTTTTTCTACCCTTTCTACATGATTTTCACATGTTCTTCTGTCTTTCCCCATCCCCATAATTTTGGTTCGTCTGTATGCACTTATTTTTCTTGTTCTGACAATTCTCATTTGTCTTTGCACGTAGGAGTATATTTTCTCACTTAAAATTTATTTTAGTGACTGTTTGGTTTCATTCATAATGTTGAGCATGGCTTTGTTTCTTTCCCTCATTCTTTTCCTACACATTTGCCTCTACAAATTTCACCTGCTGTTTCTTCAGTCAGTCCTGGCACGAGCTAGATATGGACATGAACACCTCTTTAATTTCTTACTCACCAGCATAAGTGCTTTTGTACACGTCACTTTCCTTGGACTCCGGTGGGGCCCCAACCTGAGGCTCTTCTTCTTGTTTAATCCAAGACAGAATATCTGATGTTGAAATACCACGCTCTAATTTATGGGAGGGAAAAAAAAATGGCCTTCATGAACTTGAATAAGAAGGTGAGATAATCATGTTGGTTTGTCGAATACTGTATTTCGTTCAAATATTTTTCTTTTTTTTTTTTTTTGAGACAGAGTCTGGCTCTGTCGCCCAGGCTGGAGTGCAGTGGTGCAATCTCCTCTCACTGCAAGCTCTGCCTCCCAGGTTCATGCCATTCTCCTGCCTCTGCTTCCTGAGTAGCTGGGACTACAGGTGCCCACCACCACGCCTGGCTAAGTTTTTTTTCTTTTTTTTTTTTAGTAGAGACGGGGTTTCACTGTGTTAGCCAGGATAGTCTCGATCTCCTGACCTCATGATCCACCCACTTGGGCCTCCCAAAGTGCTGGAATTACAGGCTTGAGCCACCGCGCCCGGCCCCAAAGATTTATTTCCAAATAACTATAACAATAACACATAACCAGCCTTTTAAAAAATGCATACAGGCTGGGTGTGGTAGCTCACGCATATAATCCCAGAACTTTGGGAGGCCGAGGCAAGTGGATCATCTGAGGTCAAGAGTTCAAGACCAGCTGGCCAACATGGCAAAACTCTTGTCTCTACTAAAAATACAAAAAATTAGTCAGGCGTGGTGACAGGCGCTGGTAATCCCAGCTACTCAGGAGGCTGAGACAGAAAAATCGCTTGAACCTAGGAGGCAGCGGTTGCAGTGAGCCAAGATCGCACCATTGCACTCCAGCCTGGGCAACAAGAGCAAAAAAACTCTATCTCAAAACAAACAAACAAACAAACAAACAAAAAACCAAATCAATTTCCAGAATTACAAAGTTAGGTCAGTACAGACACAGAATCCAACTCCTTAGAAACACTCTTTTCAGATTCCCAATTCTGGGCTCTTTCTAAGAGATATGTTACCTTTGTCTACTAAATGATACAAGTCATTGCTTCCTAAATGCTGGGAGGGGGAAGAATATAGTATTGGCAAGTCCTTCAGGTCTTGGGGGTTCTTTCTGAAAGAAAAAGTGCACAGCCTATAGAGGCTTTGCACACAACATGCCTCATCTGATCAGTACCAAAACAGCCGTGCTAGCTATTACAACCTAGGCCTATATTGCCTTTTTTTTTTTTTTTTTTGGACTAAATGGACAAGCTGTCAAGCTGACAAGAGAGCTTGTCAAGCTCCAGAGAGTACCCTGAAGCTCTCTATGGTTATTTCTCAAACACAGCCTTGTGAGCAGAATATGGTTAAATTCACAGCAAATCAACAGAACTCACTACTTTACCCCAATGTCTTTTAAATCAGTTAGATGCCACTGAAAACTAAAGGTGTTCTCAAAGCAGAAATAAGAGGCTGGGATAAGACTACAGCCCAAAAGACCATCAGGTTATGGGGAGAGATTTGGAAAATAGATTTTAGCACATGCAACAGCTGCCTTCCAACCTAAAAGCAAAGCTGAAGTGTATTAAACATAGTCTAATCTTATCTTCGTTCTCTTCCAGATGTAATACACATACACACCTATAAGGGAAAAGGCAGAGGCGGAAAGACTGGATATAAGGAAGAAGACCTCTTAACTGATATCCAGAGGATTAACTTTCCATTCAAAACATCTAACTTTTGTTTGTTTGTTTCTGAGACAGGGTCTCACTCTGTCACCCAGGCTGGACTACAGCGGCGTAATCTCGGCTTACTGCAACCTCTGTCTCCCAGGGTCAAGCGATTATCCCACCTCAGTCTCCCTAGTAGCTGGGACCACAGCTAATTTTTTGTATTTTTGGTAAAGATGGGGTCTCACCTTGTTCCCCAGGCTGTTCTTGAACTCCTGAGCTCAGGTGACCCACCTGCCTCAACCTCCCAAAGTGCTGAGATTATAGGCATGACCCACCATGCCTAGCCAAAAAACCTGACTTTTAAAACACTTACCTGCTTGTTTTTAAAAATTTTGTGAATGGGCTGGGTGCAGTGGCTCATGCCTGTAATCCCAGCACTTTGGGAGGCTGAGGTGGGCGGGTCATGAGGTCAGGAGTTCGAGACCACCCTGACCCAACATGGTAAAACCCCGTCTCTACTAAAAGTACAAAAATCAGCTGGCTGCGGTGGTGGGCGCCTATAATCCCAGCTACTTAGGAGGCTGAGGCAGGAGAATCGCTTGAACCCCAGAGGTGGAGGTTGCAGTGAGCTAAGATGGCATCACTGCACTCTAGCCTGGGCAACAGAGCGAGACTCCATCTTAAAAAAAAAAAAAAAAAAAAAATTCTGAATGATGAGTTAGTGCTCTAAAAACTACCAAATGTTTGGGAGGCCGAGACGGGCAGATCACGAGGTCAGGAGATCAAGACCATCCTGGCGAACACAGTGAAACCCCGCCTCTACTAAAAAATACAAAAAACTAGCCAGGCAAGGTGGCAGGTGCCTGTAGTCCCAGCTACTCGGGAGGCTGAGGCAGGAGAATGGTGTAAACCTGGGAGGCGGAGCTTGCAGTGAGCTGAGATCTGGCCACTGCACTCCAGCCTGGGCAACAGAGCGAGACTCCCTCTCAAATAAATAAATAAATAAATAAATCTGGCCAGGCGTGGTGGCTCACGCCTGTAATCCCAGCACTTTGGAAGTCCAAGGTGGGCAGATCACAAGATCAGGAGATTGAGACCACGGTGAAACCCTGTCTCTACTGAAAAAATACAAAAAATTAGCCGGGCGTGGTGGCGGGCGCCTGTATTCCCAGCAGATTGCGCCACTGCACTCCAGCCTGGGCGACAGTGAGACTCCATCTCTAACAACAACAAAAATATATATACACACACACACACACACACACACAAATTAGCTGGGTGTGGTGGTGCATGCCTGTAATCTGAGCTACTTGGGAGGCTGAGGCAGGAGAATCGCTTGAACCCAGGAGGCAGAGGTTGCAGTGAGTCAAGATCACGCCACTGCACTCCAGTCTTGGCGACAGAGCAAGACTCCGTCTCAAAAAAATAAATAAAGAAAGAAAAAGAAAAAAATAACTGTATGGGACAGCAGGTAGGTTGTAAGAGAAGTTCATGTAACAGAGATGCCTGGAGGATGAACTGTGTGCTTCTATCCAACAAAGAAAAAAAAAAGTGTATGAGAATTTTCTGACAGCAAAGGTGAGGCATGAGAGAAACAATACAACCGGACTTTGGTTGGCAGTCTTTCCCACACAATATTAAGCAGCTGCCAACCAAAAAGTTAGGAAGAGTTCATGATAGCCAGCTTTCCAGACCTGAGAAAATCCATGTTGCCCAGGTGGATGTCATCAGCGTCTACTGATTCCATGCATCTTGGAGGGACCATGCAGACTCCTAGTCCCTTCAGCACTTATGAAGGGCCACGCTTACGTTTGCTCAAGCCACTTTAGTCCAGATGAGCATGACTGCCTCCTTCATCATGCAAGGACACGTTTATTTTACTAAACAGCTAGGTGTCAGTACTTCTGTCAGGGAATGCAACTAGTACCTGTTAGATGTGTAGTACTGATAAGTGAAGATACTGGACAAGGTGACCTCTAAGCTCCCTTTTATATTTAAATGCCTGATGACACATTCAAAATCTAGTTGCTTTAGCAATGAATGGCTCTAGACGCCCCTAAGCCCTGCTTAGTTCTGAGCCACCATCTCTGACCAGGAAAGGGAGACGAGAAGTAGGAATCTCTTCACCCACTTACCTTCACTGGGGTCTGCGGGAATCTCACTTTCCTCTGGCCCTGCCTGGTCCTCTGTATTATGTTCCCCTTCTGGTTGAATCTGAGATAAGACATCAGGCTGATTTATAGCATAATCTAGGAGAGGAAAAAGGAAGAGAGGGTATGACAAAAAGATAAATGAGGAAGACAACTAATTGCCATCAAGGCTGAGCTGAAGCTTTGTGGTCACAGTCCCAGGCAATTTCTTTTAGACTTCATATCACTTCTTCCCATCTATCCACCTTCAACTGTGGATATCTATTCAGGAAAGCAGGCAGTGGAGATGTAATGTGTGGGGAAAGCACATGTGCTAGGTTAGCACTGCTTTCAGAGTGACAGTGTGCCTCAAGGGGGAGAAGTCAAGCTCCTTTCAAAGTGAAGGATACCCATTGAAACCACCAGCTGTCACACCCATAACCCTGAACTTCATTCTCTGCCCTAAAATTTGGTAAAAGGAGAGATTATGATTCCTATTTAGCAAGAATGAATTGGTCATCTTTTGGCTTGAAACCAGAATTCGAAGTGTGTGAAGACAGAGTGAGAATGAGGTCACTGGAGGAAAAGGGACTGTTTTGAGCCCTCTTGGAGCTGCTGTCACTTCATTCAAAAGGTGTCAACTCAGCCTCACCCATGGAGATGAGAGACTCATAGTTGCCTTTCATGATATTCTTGTAAAGTTCCTTTTGCCATTCTTCTAATTTTTCCCACTCTGGAGTGGAAAAGTAGATGGAGACATCATCAAATGCCACAGGCACCTAAAATTACAATCACATGGGTTAGTTCCTCCCATTATAATTCAGTCATTCAATAAATCTCTTTCCCCCAATTAGTTCCTTTTATTTTATTTTACATTTTCAAAGGGTGGTCAATAAATATTCTAAATATCTCTGAAACAGTTTCTTTTAACGCTTCACTTGTCATTAGTAAATCCTAAAATCCCAGTACTCATGCAATACAGCATGAGTACCTTAAATAAAGCTGGGACCTTTTCTTGAGGCACATTCCAGTATTCTGGTAAGCAGTAATAAAATATCTAAATACCATGTATGTTAAAACTTCAGGCTTTATTGAGTCTTTGATTTCACCCCTTTTAAAATGCCTTTTCTCTAAGAACATCACTCTCCAGGAGATCCAAAATTCCTCTATTTGTTTTCTTTGTGTTGTTTCTATTACCTCCAGTCTTTTGCCAAGTACAGAGTTCCCTTTGATGCTGTTCATCCTGCACATGAGGAGGAAAGGATAATACCATGGCTGATGACTGAGAGCAAACAGGATTGACTTTGGAGGCATGTTAGGAACCAAAATTAAACTTCAAAATTCATTATGGCTTCTGTGTGTATCCTTTAGTCTTTTCTGAAGCTTTGCATATTCTTCAAATGGAACATTTTGTCTATTTAAAACCCAATTTTGTTTCCATTTCTTCTCTACCTGCCTCCCAGATTTACACCTTGTCCTGCCATCTCTTCAATTGTTTTCAGGGGAAGATTTCCTCTTTTTCTGGGCAACTGCAGCTCACTGCAATTTCTCTTTAGCTTGACTACACATTTCTCTGAGATGCTTTTCTTCTAACTGCTGTATCTGTTCTTTTTTCAATGTCTTTTTGACTTCTAGTTAGACTTTTTCAGCTTGATTTCTTATATTTCAGCATTCCTGTTTTAATGTCTTCATCGTTTCCTTCAGCATTTGGTTTGAACTCTGAAAGTGAGGTAGCTTGGATCTGAAAACTACTGATTTACTATTCCAGGTCAAAATTTTCATTTTTTTTCTTTCTCTGCATTTTTTTTTTAGAGACAGAGTGTCACTGTACACCCAGGCTGGAGTGCAGTGGCGCGATCTCATCTCACTGCAACCTCTGCCTCCCGGGTTCGGGTTCAAGCAATTCTCCTGCCTCAGCCTCTCGAGTAGCTGGGATTACAGGCGCCTGCCACCACACACCGCTAATTCTTGTATTTTTAGTAGAGATGGAGTTTCACCATGTTGGTCAGGCTGGTCTCGAGCTCCTGACCCGTGATCCACCACACCCGGCCTCCCACAGTTTCTTTTCACACTGATGCTTTTCAGATTGCTTCCAGACATCGTGCTCCACTTTCATTTTCTATCTGCTAACTTGTTCTCAAATTCTTCTAGCTTTTCTTCCTGTAATACCACAAATCTTTTACAACCTTCTTCCTTGGCATCTGGTGCCTTACATATTAACACATGATCTTTTTTTACTAAGGGCACTTTGTGGTGTTCAATAGCTGGTCTGAGAATTTCATTGTCTAACTGTAAACTATCCAGTTTACTTTGAATCTTTTTCCTTTCCCTTTCTAGCTGACTCTTGTTGCCTCTAGTTTCATGGCTGTTATTTCTAGTATGTTTGAAAGTTTCGTTTTTTGACTTTAGTGGTCAGTGTATTTCTTTCTTTAAGATTGAGTCTTGCTTGGTCACCCAGGCTGGAATGCAGTGACACTATCTCAGCTTACTACAACCTCTGTCTCCTGGATTCAAGCAATCCTCCTGCCTCAGTCTCCCGAGTAGCTGGGATTACAGGTCCACACCACCACGCCTGGCTAATTTTTGTATTTTTAGTAGACACGGGGTTTCACCATGTTGGTCAGGCTGGTCTTGAATTCCTGACCTCAAATGATTCACCTTGCAGGGCGTGGTAGCTCACGCCTGTAATCCCAGCACTTTGGGAGGCCGAGGCGGGCAGATCACTTTGGGAGGCCGAGGCGGGCAGATCACGAGGTCAGGAGATTTAGACCATCCTGGCTAACACGGTGAAACACCGTCTCTACTAAAAATACAAAAAATTAGCCAGGCGTGGTGGCAGGCGCCTGTAGTCCCAGCGACTCAGGAGGCTGAGGCAGGAGAATGGTGTGAACCTGGGAGGCGGAGCTTGCAGTGAGCTGAGACTGCGCCACTGCACTCCAGCCTAGGCAACAGAACAAGACTCCATCTCAAAAAAAAAAAACCCAAAAAACAAAACAAAACAAAAACCAAAAATTCACCTACTTCAGCCTTCCAAACTGCTGGGATTACAGGCGTGAGCCACTGCCACCATGCCCAGCCTGGTCAGGGTATTTCTTTCTTGTTCAGTTTTATGTAATCTTTAATGATTAAAAAGGTATTTTGGCCAGGCGTGGTGGCTCCTAGCACTTTGGAAGGCCAAGGCAGGTGGATCACCTGAGGTCAGGAGTTTGAGACCAGCCTAGCCAACATGGCGAAACCCCGTCTCTACTAAAAATACAAACATTAGCTAGGCGTGGCCGTGTGCAGTGGCTCACACCTGTAACCCTAGCACTTTGGGAGGCCGAGGCAGGTGGATCACCTGAGGTTGGGAGTTCAAGACCAGCCTGACCAACATGGAGAAACCCCGTCTCTACTAAAAATACAAAATTAGCTGGCGGTGTGGTGGCACATGCCTGTAATCCCAGCTACTCGGGAGGCTGAAGCAGGAGAACTGATTGAACCCAGAAGGTGGAGGGTGCAGTAAGCCAAGATCACACCATTGCACTCCAGCCTGGGCAACAAGAACGAAACTCTGTTTAAAAAAAAAAAAAATTAGCTGGGCATGATGGTGCATGCCTGTAATCCCAGCTACTCAGGAGGTTGAGGCAGGAGAATCGCTTAAACCTGGGAGGCGGAGGTTGCAGTGAGCTGAGATCACCCCACTGCATTCCAGCCTGGGCGACAGGAGCAAAACTCCATCTTAAAAACAAACAAAAAAACCAGGTATTTTGTTCATTGTTTGATTGTGGCTCTTTTTCCGAGCATTTAACTTATAGTTTAGGTGACGTTTTTGGCCTCCTGGGACCTGACTGTAACCGCATCTCAGCCAACTGCCACACCTGTGTTCTTAGGACATTTTCTAACTGAGCACCAGAATTCTCTTTTTCAGCCCCTAAATCTGCTACTTTAGCTTCCATATATATATATGTATGTGTGTGTATGTGTATATATATATATATATATATATATACATACACACACACACAGTAGCACCTGTAGTCCCATCTACTTGAGAGGCTGAGGTAGGAGAATGGCGTGAACCTGGGAGGCGGAGCTTGCGGTGAGCCAAGATCGCGCTACTGCACTCCAGCCTGGGCGATGAAGCGAGACTCCATCCCAAAAAAAAAAAAGAAATAATTAGCCAGCTGTGGTATTGCACACCTGTAGTCCCAGCCACTTGGGAGGCTGAGGCAAGAGGCTCACTTGAGCCTTAAGGCTGCAGTTAGCCAAGATAGCACCACTACACTCCAGCTTGGGCAAAAGCAAGACCCTGTCTTGAAGAGAATATAAATAAATAAAAATAAAAATAAATCTCTAATTCAAATTTTAGGGTTTTTTTCTAAACTACATGCAAATTCTTCTTCCTAGTGTTTCAGATTCTGATTGAAGAAATTTATGTTTATAGCAAAGCTTTCATCTCTATACTTTTCCACTTCTTCATCCCAATTGCAAAAACACTGGAGTTTCTAATTCTTGTTTTATTTGGGCTTTTAACAATTACCCCCTTTTTTTTTTTTTGAGTTAATACCTGAAGCTTCATTTCTTCGAAGTCCTTAGCTTTTCTACTAATTCCCCTCTTAGTTCTTCAAGCAGGTGCTGAAGTTTTTCCTGGTATATTTGCTTTTCATTTAATAGGTGCTTGAGTAGTTCTGGCATCTTTATGTACTCATCCTGCCACCTTGTATGCCTGTATGTTAGGCATTCAGAATCTGTTAACTAGTTGTTTTTGTGTTTTGTTTTGTTTTTAAGACAGGGTCTCACTCTGTCACCCAAATTGGGGTGCAGTGATGTGATCATGGCTCCCTATAGCCTTGACCTCCTGAGCTCAGGTGATCCTTCCATTTCAGCTTCCCAAGTAGCTGGGACGACAGGCACACGCCACTATGGCAAGTCAATCTTTAGAAATAATTTTTGTGGGCATGGGTCTGGCTATGCTGCCCGGACTGGTATCCTACACCTGGCCTCAAGCAATCCTCTGAGCTCAGCCTCCCAAAGCCCTGGAATTACAGGCTTGAGTCACCACACCTGGCCTAAAAACTAGTTTTTACCTTTCCTCAGTTAATATTTTTTGGAAGTCAGGTTGTCAGCCCACTGTCTCTAGTAGGAAAAAAAAAGTTGGGAAAAGATCCTGGTGGCAAGGAGCCAGAGCAAAGAGGAGAAGGGAGAGACAGGGTGAGGAGGTGGTGGTGGGACAGGGAGGAGGTAGGGCAAAGAGGAGAAGACACAGTGCCAAAGGGGCACTGGGGAAATCTGAGGAATCCTGGGAAAGCTCCAAGGGTGAAGAGGGCAGTGTTGGAGAAAGCCCCCCTCCTCCTGACAGGCTTGCTTGGGTTGCGGAGCAGACACCATCTCAGCCAGCAGCCCACCCTGACTCCAGCCCCCCCAGTCTAAAAATCTTTACTATTTACTAAGTGTTTTCTGACTGCAAAAAACTATATGGGGTACTGAAAGGATACAGGAAAAATAAGACACAGAGCAATCTCTAGGAGTTCACAATGTTTTCAAGAAGAAAGGTGATAATCTAAAGCTATGAGCTTCAGGAGGGTGGAGGACATTACTTCTAAACAGTTACTCAGAGTTAGATACAAACACAAAGTGTACTTAATTCACACAAGAAATCATTCTGAGTATCCACTACATACAAGGTTTTCCCTAAGCACTGAGATAATTAAAATATGGTTTCTGCCCCAAAGGGGAATTTGACTATCTGCAAATGAATGACATGGACAAGACACGGGGCTGGCATGACTCTAAAAGAGATGTAACTTTGGCTAGTCCTAATGGGGATGGAGAAAACATTCAAGTGAGGGAAACTGAAGAGTGCATTCAGAGGAGGACTGTGAATTCTGCCTCGTTGGGGTTAAGACTGCATGTAGGGAATGACCATATGCAGAAGAGAATCCCACTTCCTAGTATAGACTGGTCTAAAGCTAGGCACTTATCCCTAGGCAAAAACTGGAAAGTTATTCTGTGAAGAAATCCCAGAGTTTTCTAGGAAAATTAAGGTACTCGGCCAGGTGCAATGGCTCATGCCTGTAATCCCAGCACTTTGGGAAGCCAAGGCAGGTGGATCACCTGAGGTCAGGAGTTCAAGACCAGCCTGGTCAACATGGTGAAACCCTGTCTCTACTGAAAATACAAAAATTAAAAAAGCAAAACAAACCAAAAAAAACCCACAATGAGGCCAGGCGCAGGGGCTCACACTGTAATCCCAGCACTTGGGAGGACAAGGCAGGCTAATCACTTGAGGTCAGGAGTTCGAGACCAGCCTGGTCAACATGGTGAAAGCCTGTCTCTAATAAAAATACAAAAAAAAAAAAATTAGCTGGGCGTGGTGGCACACACCTATAATCCCAGGTACTTGGGAGGCTCAGGCACAAGAAATGCTTGAACCTAGGAGGCAGATATTACACTGAGCTGAGATTGTACCAATGCACCCCAGCCTGGGTGACAGAGCAAGACTCTGTTAAAAAAAAAAACAACAACCCACAATTAGGTATTATCTCACCCCACTTAGAATGGTCAATTATCTAAAAGACAAAGAATAATGAATGCTGGTGAAGATGCACAGAAAGGGGAACTCTGATACACCATTGGTGGGAATGTAAATTATTACAGCCGTTATGTAAAACAGTATGGAGGTTCAAAAAACTAAAAACAGAATTACCCTAGGTTCCAACAGTCCCACTGCTGGGTATATATCCAAAGGAAGGGAAATCAGTAACTGATGAGATATTTGCACTTCGATGTTTATAGCAGCACTATTCACAACAGCCAGGTGATGGAATCATCCTAAGTGCCCATCAATGGATGGACTTGAAAAAGGTGATATATATATATATATATATATGTATATATATATATACAAACACACACAATGGTATACTATGAAGCCATAATAAAAAATGAAATCCTGTCATTTGCAGCAACATGGATGAATCTGGAAGACATTATGTTAAATGAAATAAGCCTGGCACAGAAAGTTAAACACCATGGCCAGGAACAGCGGCTCACGCCTGCAGTCCCAGCACTTTGGGAGGCCAAGGTGGGCAGACCGCTTGAGCCCAGAAGTTAGAGACCAGTCGGGGCAAAAGCTGATCTCAGTAGGAGAGAGTAGAATGGTGGTTACTAGAGGCTGGGAAGGGTAGTGGGTGGAGGAGATAGGAAAAAGTCAGTTAACAGACAAAAAAGTACAGCTAGATTAAAGGAGTAAGTTCTAGCATTATATAGTATTGTATGGTTACTATAGTTAACAATAACTTATAGCTAAAAGAGAGGATTTTTTTTTTTTCTTAGATGGAGTCTCACTCTGTCGCCCAGGCTAGAGTGTGGGGGCGCAATCTCGGCTCACTGCAAGTTCCGCCTCCCAGGTTTACTCCATTCTCCTGCCTCAGCCTCCCAAGTAGCTGGGACTACAGGTGCCCACCACCACACCCAGCTAATTTTTTGTATTTTTAGTAGAGACCCCCATATCAGCCAGGATGGTCTCGATCTCCTGACCTCATGATCCACTTGCCTTGGCCTCCCAAAGTGCTGGGATTACAGGCGTGAGCCACCGCACCCGGTCTAGAAGAGAAGATTTTTTGGTGTTCGAAACACAAAGAAATGATAAATGCTTCAGGTGATGGATATGCTAATTACCCTCATTTTATCATTACAGTTTATACAAATGTATCAAAGTATCACACTGGCTGGGCCTGGTGGCTCACACCTGTAGTCCCAGAACTTTGGGTGGCTGAGGCAGGCGGATCATCTGAGGTCAGGAGTTCGAGACCAGCCTGACCAACATGGTGAAACCCTGTCTCTACTGAAAATACAAAATTAGCTGGGCATGGTGGCACATTCCTCTAATCTAAGTGCTGGGATTACCGGTGTGAGCCACCACGCCCGGCCATGAATACTAAATTTAAATTATCCCAAGAACTTCTGGAGGAGCTCCAGATCCACAAATAAAATGTACTATGGAGAAGGTTCTCTATGAGAAATGTCTCTAATATCCTTCCCAGGTACTTCCTCATCCTCCACCACACTTCACAGAAAAATCTGAAAGAGTCGTTGATCATCTTTCCATTTTCTCTCTTCCCATTCACTCTTCAAAACCTGCTCCATTCAGTCTTCTATCCTACCAGTCCACACAAGCAATTATTGTAAAAGCCACCAGTGACATCTACGTAGACAAATCATACTCACTGTTCTCATCTTTCTAAACCTCCCAGTAACATAGTTAACACAAATGACAATTCTCTACTTGGCATGCTTTTTATTCTCCTTGGCCCTGTGACACCACATACTTTCTTGTTTGTTTTTTCCTCTACCTCATCAGCCTTTCCTTCTTTTTTATTTTTATTTTTATTTTTTGGGGGGGACGGACTCTTGCCCTGTCGCCCAGGCTGGAGTGCAATGGCATGATCTCAGCTCACTGCAACCTCCGCCTCCTGGGTTCAAGCAATTCTCCTGCCTCAGCCTCCCTAGTAGGTGGGACTACAGGCGCCTGCCACCACGCCTGGCTAATTTTTTTGTATTTTTAGTAGAGACAGGGTTTCACCATATTGGCTGGGCTGGTCTTGAAATCCTGACCTCATGATCCGCCCACCTGAGCCTCCTAAAGTACTGGGATTACAGGCATGAGCCATGGTGCTGGCCCAGCCTTTCCTTCTTAATCTTCTCTGCTGGCTCCTCCTACCCCAGGAGCGTGGTCCTGGACTTTTTTTTTCTTTGAGACAGTCTCGCTGGAGTGCAGTGGCACGATCTCTGCTCACTGCCACCTCTGCCTCCCGGGTTCAAGCAATTCTCCTGCCTCAGCCTCCCGAGTAGTTGTGACTACAGGCGAGCACCACCACGGCCAGCTAATTTTTGTACTTTTAGTAGAGATGGGGTTTCACCATGTTGGCCAGAATGGTCTTGATCTCTTGACCTTGTGATCCACCTGCCTTGGCCTCCCAAAGTGCTGGTATTACAGGCGTGAGCCACCACGCCCAGCTGGTCCTGGACTTTCTCAGTCTACTAAACGTCTCTCCTGAAAGTATCACAGGCATTTCAAACCTAACATTGTCAAAGGTGAACTCCTAATTTCCTCCCACCTCCAAGGCCACACTTCCTCAAGTTATTCCTCTCAAGGAAACGCCAACACCATCTACCCAGTTCTTCAAGTCAAAAGCCTGAGTCAGTAAACCTGACGTGGTTAAGAGCATCTGCTCTGGAACCAACCTAGTTAAAACACAACTTTGTTATTTATATTAAGTAACTATGTGATCTCAGGCAAGTTGGGTTATTATGAGACTCATATGCCTTAAAATAAGTAGAACACTTAGAATAGTAAATTCTAACTAAATTACCACACAGTAAATTTATAATTATTGTTCTTTTTTTTTTGAAATGGAGTTTCACTCTTGTTGCCCAGGCTGGAGTTCAGTGGCACAATCTCGGCTCACTGCAACCTCCACCTCCTGGGTTCAAGCAATTCTCCTGCCTTAGCCTCCCAAATAGCTGGGATTACGGGCATGTACCACCACGCCCAGCTAATTTTTTTGAATATTTAGTAGAGATTTATCTATGTTGGTCAGGCTGGTCTCAAACTCCTCACCTCAGATGATCCACCTGCCTCAGCCTCCCAAAGTGCTGGGATTATAGGCATGAGCCACCGCAACTGGTCTAAAATTACTGTTCCTAACGCCTTATTTCCTAATTCCCACCAGTACCTGTTTTTTTGTTTGTTTTTTTTTGAGATGAAGTCTCACACTGTCACCGGGGCTGGAGTGCAGTGGCGCGATCTCGGCTCACTGCAACCTCTCCGTCCCAAGTTCAAGTGATTCTCCTGCCTCAGCCTCCCAAGTAGCTGGGATTACAGGTGCCCACCACCACGTCCATCTAATTTTTTTTGTATTTTTAGTAGAGACGGGGTTTCACCACGTTGGCCAGGCTGGTCTCAAACTCCTGACCTCATGACCTGCCCACCTTGGTCTCCCAAAGTGGTGTGATTACAGTCGTGAGCCACTGCACCTGGCCTTCCCATCAATAACTCTTATTGTCAGTTCTACCACCAAACATCCTGTATCTGTCCACTTCTCTCCATCTCTGCAACTGCTACCCTCATCCAAGCCACCTACATCCCTCCTTGCCTTAGTATTTCCTCCCTCCCTTCTTCAGTTCTTGCCTCCACGATTCATTCTCTACAAAGCAGCCAAAGGGATTCTTTCAAAATATAAAACCAAATATAATTCCTCTGCTTCAAACCCTTCAATTTCTCCTCATTACACCTTAGTTAAAAATCCAAATTCCTTTCCTTGGTCTTAAACACCCTACACATCAGTGGTTCACAACCCCAGCCATTTATTAGAATCATCTATGGAGGTTTTTAAAAAAATTATTCGGCCGGGCGCGGTGGCTCAAGCCTGTAATCCCAGCACTTTGGGAGGCCGAGGCGGGTGGATCACGAGGTCAGGAGATCGAGACTATCCTGG
>NW_012103776.1:421352-423037 GCF_000951045.1 Mandrillus leucophaeus
AAAAAAAAAAAAAAAAAAATTCATGCTTAGGCTCCATCCTGGACCTATTAGGTCAGAATCTGGATGTGATGCTCATCAAAATTTTAAAAGCCTACCAGGTGATTCTTCTTTTTTTTTTTTTTTTTTTGGAGACGGAGTCTCACTCTGTTGCCCAGGCTGGAGTGCAGTGGCACAATCTTGGCTCACTGCAACCTCCGTCTCTCAGGTTCAAGCAATTCTCCTGCCTCAGCTTCCTGAGTAGCCGGGATTACAGAAACCTGCCACCACACGTACCTAATTTTTGTATTTTCAGCAGAGACAGGTTTCACCACGTTGGCCAGGCTGGTCTCAATCTCTTGACCTCGTGATCTGCCCACCTCAACCTCCCAAAGTACTGGGATTACAGGCATGAGCCACCACACCTGGCCCCAGGTGATTCTTACCTACAGCCAGGGCTGAAAAACACCACCCTAAATGATCTGACCCCTGCCCCTTTCTCCAGTCATGCTCTTGCTCATTCATCCATACCAACTCACTGGCATCTTTCCTTTGCCTCAGGGTTCCAAATCTGTTTGTGCCTTAGGGACTTTGCATAGCTATTCTTTCTGCCTGGAAAGCTCTTTCTCAGATCTTCTCACAGTTGAATCCCTCCTCACCTTTAAGAATCAGCTTAAATATTAGCTCCTTTATGAAAGCTTCTCTGACACCCAATTGAAAATATGAAAATAGATCACCAGATGGCACTTTGTTTTATTTTTATCAAAGCATCTAAATGTGTATGTGGGTTTACATTATTTTTCTTTCCTCAAAAAAATCTAAGCTCCAGAGGAGCTTAAGTGAATTGTTTGCTGCTATGCCCTCAGGATGTAGATAGCAAATAGTAAGCATTCAAAAAATATTTGCTAACTCAGTGCGGTGAAACACGCCTATAGTCTCAGTTGAGGTATGAGGATGGCTTGAGTCCAGGGGTTTGAGGTTGTGGTGAGCTATGATCACGTCACTGCACTCCAGACTGGGCAACAGAGCGAGATTCCATCTCAAAAAACAAACAAACAAAAAACCACAAATTTTTGTTGAATGAATGAAACTGTAAATAAATAGGCTTGCATGCAAACCAGCTTCCTCAGGGCTATCTCCTGTAGCTTACTTTTATTTATTTATTTATTTATTTATTTTTGAGACAGGGTCTTGCTCTGTCACCCAGGCTGCAGTGCAGTAGTATGATTTTTGCTCACTGCAACCTCTGCCTCCTAGGTTCAAGCAATTCTCCTGCCTCAGCCTCCTGAGTAGCTGGGATTACAGATGCATGCCACCACGCCAGGCTAATTTTTGTATTTTTAGTAGAGACAGGGTTTCACCATGTTGGCCAGGCTGATCTCAAACTGCTGACCTCGTGATCCACCTGCCTTGGCCTCCCAAAGTGCTGGGATTACAGGTGTGAGCCACCGCATCCAGCCAATTTTTATTTATTTTTTAATTTTTAGAGACAGGGCCACCCAGACCTCCTGGGTTCAAGCAATTCTCCTGTTTCAGCCTCCTGACTGGGATTACAGGTGTCCGCCACTATGCCCAGATAACTTTTCTTTTCTTGTTTTTTGAGACGGAGGCTTGCTCTGTCGCCCAGACTGGAGTGCAGTGGCCGGATCTCAGCTCACTGCAAGCTCCGCCTCCCAGGTTCACGCCATTCTCCTGCCTCAGCCTCCCTA
>NW_012103776.1:423782-425825 GCF_000951045.1 Mandrillus leucophaeus
GTTTTGCTCTTGTTGCCTAGGCTGGCATGCAATGGCGTGATCTCAGCTTACTGCAACCTCCAACTCCCGGGTTCAAGCTATTCTCCAGCCTCAGCCTCCCGAGTGGCTGGGATTACAGGCGTGCACCACCACACCTGGCTAATTTTTGTATTTTTAGTAGAGACAGGGTTTCCTCACATTGGCCAGGCTGGTCTCGAACTCCTGACCTCAGGTATCTGCCCACCTTAGCCTCCCAAAATGCTGGGATGAGCCACCGTGCCCAGCCTCAAATTGACTGATTTCAATGAATATTTATGTAGCCTCCTCCCCAAGATTCTGGCACACAAGTTAACGAAGAAAGAAGCGGTTCATAGGTAATGGGTAGGATAAACCAAAAGAGAAAAAAAATCCATCTACCAGACAGCCAACTTTGGTCTGGAAAGAGGTTTCCAATCTGAATCTTGGCACTCTAAATTGGTACTAAGTTAAATATAAAATGTTTCCCAAATAGACAAACATAAAACACTTTCATGATTCTTTCAGCCTGAGACATTTGAAGAAACTTTAAAAGGAAATAAAAATATCTAAGTAACTGAATGACCAAGACTACTACAAGTTTTAGTGGTACCACTTTACATCTGGAAATGAAGGTATTACCTTTGGGATATCTCCCTTAATACCTGGAGGGAGCCGCAGGATCCAGAAGTTCCTGTTGCGCAGCAGGTTCTCCAAGTTCTCCAGCCGCCTCTGCAGCAGCCCGTACTCCTGCAGCAGGGTTCCCAGCACAGCCCACTTGCCCTCCAACTGGTTCCCAAGCTCGGTAACTGTCTTTTCACAGCTGGCTAGTTTCTTCTCTGCTGTCCCTGTCCGACCTTCTAGGTGTAGGAGTCGCCGGCTGTGGACCTCCACCTTCCTCTCTATAGCCTGCACGGCGGCCACCACCGTCCACAGAGAGATAGCTGCTGTCTGCAGGTGTGCCTCATTTGCTGCTGGGGGTGTAGGAAGAGGAAGGGGCTGCAGGGATGTAAGGCACTCGGAGTCCCATTCAGATGTCTGCATGCAGTGGAAAGATGGAACAAGACACTGAGCGTTAGAAGGAACCCTAACTCCAAACTAAAATCAGATAAGGACTGCTTAACTGTCCAGCAGAGATTAACTTGAATATAGTTTTAGTAGTGTCTCATCTTTCTGAAGCTCACTGGCAACAACAGCCAAGAGACCTGATGTGGTGGTTCTGGGATAGATTGGGTAAGACAGTGAATTAATGAAATTGGCTCTTGAACTAGTCTGGTATATTTCCTCCAATATATACGGCCCAGCTTAGGTTGCTGCAGCATCCTCTGTCTCTGGAAAAGGCAAATGTGTACAGGGATCCTTTCCAGGCCTCACTGAACCTAGTGCCCTCTGATAAATCCATTATAGACTTATGCTCTAGACCTGTCAATCACCCTGTTTACAAACTACAACCACACCATTCAGTAATGGCTGAATAAGCTAAGAATCTTGAATCTGAAGAAAACATGAGAGCTGTTTTTAAATAATGAGGGTTACAAAACAGAAGGCAGAATAGACTTATTTCATCTTACACTATGTTACTCCAGAGGGCAGAACTAAAACCAACATAACGAAATTTTCAGACAGGCAAACTTTGGCCTACAATAAATACATTTTTTGTTTCTTTTTAGAGACAAGGTTTTGGGGTCTCATTATGTTGCCCAGGCTGGCTCACTCAAGCAACCCTCCTGCCTCAACCTCCCAAGTAGCTGGGGCTACAGGTGTGTGCCTTTGTGACCCACTAATAAATAATTATTGAACTATTCAAAAAAAGAAATTCTGGCTGGCGTGGTGGCTCATGCCTGTAATCCCAGCACTTTGGGAGGCCGAGGTGGGCAGATCACCTGAGTTTGGGAGTGCGAGACCAGCCTGGCCAACACGGTGAAACCCCATCTTTACTAAAAACACAAAAATTAGCCAGGTGATGGTGCACGTCTGTAACACCAGCTACTCGGGGGGCCCAGGCAGGAGAATCACTTTAACCTGAGAACTGGAGGTTGCAGTGAGCCA
>NW_012103776.1:426615-431244 GCF_000951045.1 Mandrillus leucophaeus
GTGCCACCAGGCCCAGCTAATTTTTTGTATTTTCAGCAGAGACGGGGTTTCACTGTGTTCGCCAGGATGGTCTTGATCTCCTGACCCCATGATCCACCCTCCTCGGCCTCCCAAAGTGCTGGGATTACGGGCGTGAGCCACCGCGTCGGGCCACGTTATTTTATATGATTTTAAAGTCTAAGATGGATAGTTTAAATGTTATCCACTTATTGCTTGAACCCAGGAGGTGGAGGTTACAGTTAGCCAAGACTGTGCCACTGTACTCCAGCCTACACGACAGAATGAGACTCAGTCTCAAAAATTAAAAAAAAAAAAAAATTTTTGTTGAACGAGTGAATAAATAAACAGGCAAGCATGCAAACCAGCCGCCTCACAGTGTCTTCTATAGCTCAATTTTATTTTATTATTTTTTATTTTTAGAGACAGGGTCACCCAGGTTGGAGTACAGTGGCATGACAATAGCTCATTGTATCCTATAACTCCTGGGTTATTGATCTTTCCAAGAAAATAAAAGGCTGCTCCGAAATAATTTGCTTTGAAACAAAGAGTAGTATAAAAGGAAAAAATTTCCACAATAAGTTGGACTAGGATGACGTATACAAAGCCTTCTAACTCTATGAAACTGATAAGCCACTCTCTTCATCTTTCTAGCCATCTTTCCAGCTTGCCCATTACCTTATTCTCATTTCACCTAGTTCTTTGACCATTCCATTTGCTCCTAGTTTATCTGCCTATTCCTAGCTTTGTTTTTTTCTCCAGTTGATCATGTCAGTCACTTCCAAACCCCCTTCTCTCATGTCTTTCTGCCTCACCTGCTCAGCTAACCTCCAGCCTTGAATCAGTCCAATCATTCTTTCTCCCATTCCTGTAAGCAGATTAGTAAGCACGCCTAGAGGAAACCACCAGGTAAACTGCAGTCACCACACACCAATTGTTTCTAAGCTTAGTGGGGACCTCAACATTGACTCGTGCCCTCCATGCTGCTTGTCCCACTCCATAAAGTGGCTACTATAAAGCCTCAGCACAGTCCTTCAGCTTTTAGTACAGTTGTCCTCAAACTAACACGAATAAGAATCACCTGGAGGGGCCAGCTGGGCGTGGTGGCTCACGCCTGTAATCCCAGCACTTTGGGAGGCCGAGGCAGGTGGATCACCTGAGGTCAGGAGTTTGAGACGAGCCTGACCAGCATGGTGAAACCCCATCTCTACTTAAAAACACAAAAATTATCTGGGTGTGGTGGCAAGCGATGTAATTCCAGCTACTCGGGAGGCTGAGGCTAGAGAATCACTTGAACCCGGGAGGCGGAAGTTGCAGTGAGCCGAGATTGTGCCACTGTACTCCAGCCTGGGACAGAGTGAGATAGTGTGGGCGGGGTGGGGGGGCCTGGGGAGAATCACCTGGAGATCTTGTCAAAGCACAGATTTTGATTCAGTAGGTCTGTGAGGAAAACTGAGATTCTGTTGGGTTTTGTTTTCGTTTTTTTGGGATGGGGTCTCACTGTCACCCAGGCGGCAGTGCAGTGGTGCAACCTCAGCTCACTGCAACCTCCATCTCATGGGCTCAAGCGATTCTCCCACCTCAGCCTCCCGTGTAGCTGGAACCACAGGCACACACCACCATGCCCCGCTAATTTTTGTATTTTTGGTAGAGACAGGGTTTCACCATGTTGCCTAGGCTGGTCTCAAACTCCTCAGCTCAAGTGATTCGCCTGCCTCAGCCTCCCAAAGCGCTGGAATTACAGGCGTGGGCCACGGTACACGGCCTGAGATTCTGTATTTTTTTTTTTTTTTTTTGAGACGGAGTCTCGCGCTGTCGCTCAGGCTGGTCTCAGCTCACTGCAAGCTCCGCCTCCCGGGTTTGCGCCATTCTCCTGCCTCAGCCTCCCAAGTAGCTGGGACTACAGGCGCCCGCCACCTCGCCCGGCTATTTTTTTGTATTTTTTAGTAGAGACGGGGTTTCACTGCGTTAGCCAGGATGGTCTCGATCTCCTGACCTCGTGATCCGCCCGTCTTGGCCTCCCAAAGTGCTGGGATTACAGGCTTGAGCCACCGCGCCCGGCCGAGATTCTGTATTTTTAACAAACTCCCAGGTAATGCTGACACTGAGTAGTAAGACTTGTCTGCTGCAGTCCCCCACTCTCAGAAGATGACATGTCCTCTTACTTTGAGACAAAAATTAATCAGACCTAAATTCATTCAACTCTCTTTATACTCCTCGCTTCAAACTTATCAGTAACTGAATCTAAGTTTTCTTCTTTACTTAGTAAGGAAGTTGCATCCTATTTAAATCTTAACTCTCCACATTAGCTTCACTTATGCCAACCCCTTCCACTTTTTTGGGGAGGTTGTTCCTTTCTTAGTGTCAATCTGTCTCCTGATTCTTCTCCATAAGGTAGACTGGCACTGTTCAATACAGTAGCCACTACCCACATGTGGCCACTGAGCACCTGAAATGTGGTTAAATTGAGATGTGCTATAAGTATAAAATACACCAGATTTTGAAGACTTAGTATGAAAAAAATATTTGTTTGCTTGAGACAGGGTTTCGCTTTGTTGTCAGGTTGGAGGGCAGTGGCAGGATCACAGCTCACTGCAGCCTCCACCTCCCTGGCTCAAACACCTCCCACCTAAGCCTCCTGGGTAGCTGGGAGTACAGGTGCATGCCACCATGCCTGGCTAATTAAAAAAAAAAAAAACAAACAACTTTTTTTTTGTTTGTTTTGTAGAGATGGGGTCTCCCTGTGTTGCCCAGGCTGGTCTTCAACTCCTGGGCTGAAGCCATCTTCCCACAACAGCCTCCTGAAGTGCTGGGGGTAACAGGCTTGAGTCACCACACCCAGCCATTAATGTTTTAAATTGATTACATGAGGCCGGAGCGGTGTCTCATGCCTGTAATCACAGTACTTTGGGAGGCCAAGGCGGGCGGATCACAAAGTCAGGAGATTGAGACCATCCTGGCAAACACGGTGAAACCCCGTCTCTACTAAAAATACAAAAGGAGCCGGGCGTGGTGGCACGCACCTGTAGTTCCAGCTACAGGAGGCTAAGGCAGGAGAATCGCCTGAACTGGGAAGGCAGAGGTTGCAGTGAGCCGAGATGGCGCCACTGCACTCCAGCCTGGGCGACAGAGTGAGACTCCACCTCAAAAAAATAAAAAAAGTAAATTGATTACATGTTGAAATAATATTTTGCATATATTGAGTTCAATAAATATATCATTAAAATTAATTTCATCTATTTATCCTTTTTTTTTTCAAAAAATTTTTTTTATTTTAGAAACACGGTGTGGACTGCCTCGAACTACTGGCCTCAAGTGATTCTTCCGCCTCAACCCCCAGCCTACCTGGGACTACAGGCGCGCACAACACAGCGCCTGGCTTTTTACTTTTTAAAAGTGACGCCTAGAGAATTTAAGCAGGGGTGTCCAATCTTTTGGCTTCCCTGGGCCACATTGGAAGAACTGTCTTGGGTCACACATAAAATATTGATGATGATAGCTGATGAGCTTTTAAAAAAAAAAAAAGAAAAGAAAAAGGTCCGTGCATAAATCTCATAATGTTCTAAGAAAGTTTACGAATTTGTGTTGGGCCGCATTTAAAGTAGTCCTAGTCCGCACGCGGCCTGGGGGCTGCGGGTTGGACAAGTTTGATTTAGAGTTTTGTATGTGGCTTCCCTTATATTTCTATTAGCCAGGGCTGGCACAGACACAGGATCATCTCTACCATCCCACCTATACACAAACACACAAAAAAGGTTGGAAAAAAGAAAAACAGGTCCAAGAGTGGAGGTAGCACTTCCCTCTGCTTTATCCCCCACCCATCGCTGCTCTTCCTCCTTTTCCCAGTCACCCCTCAAGTGCCAGTGTGGCTCCTGACCCAGTACAATGGCTATCCTAGAGGTGACCAAAGGCCTCTTGGGGGGCAAATGCGATCAGTGCTTTCCCCGCGGCCTGACCGTTCCCTTCTCATTCTACGGGGCTGCGTGCAGGCGCGGCCAGGTCTCCTCGGTCGCCCTGGCAACTGGCCGCTGCCGGCCCCCGCAGGCCTTGGCAAACACCCGCGAATGAACCGCCACGCACGCAAGGCCGGCCACTCCAGCCTCCGGGTCCGCACCATTCATTCGGCAGATATTTCGGGAGGGCCTCCCCCGTGTCCCGTGTCCGGTGCCGGGCGCCACGCAGCGCGGCGGGAAGGCGCCTCCGCACACTAAATGCCGCCCGCGCCACCGCTCAGATTGCCGATGACGACCGCTCCCGTGGCCGCGAGAATGGCTGACGGCTCCCCAGCCCAACTCCGCTGCCAGCGTCTGGCGGGTAGGAGTGGGGCTGACACGCAGCGGGCAACCCCTCGGCTTCAACCCAACTGCAGGGCCCCGGGTCTCACAGCTGCCTGCGAGTTCCCCTCAGACCCGCGCCCCAGCCTGGTGTCCCCGGGTGGGCGGTTTCACACCCACCCGCTAAGTCCCTTCACGCGAGGCTGCAGCCGCCAAGCCCCGGCGACGGGCGACGTGGCCCGCGGGACCTGAGAACGGCGCCTATTACAGGCTTGAGCCACCGCGCCCGGCCGAGATTCTGTATTTTTAACAAACTCCCAGGTAATGCTGACACTGAGTAGTAAGACTTGTCTGCTGC
>NW_012103776.1:431729-435594 GCF_000951045.1 Mandrillus leucophaeus
CCGCGGCCAGCGCCGCCCGCGTCACCTCCACCCCCCCTCCTCCGGCTCGTGGGCTTCGATGTGGGGAGGATTGTTATTTGGGGCTCACGAGTGTTCCGCTTTCTCATATTCCCACGAGAAGGTTCAGCTGACCGCAGTTTAGGACCCAGCCGCAAAGCCGGGTTCATTCTGGGGAGTGATTTTCTTCACCGAGGCTCGATACGCAGGCGCCCTGTGCAGGGAACGGCTTCTGCTGAAGTGCAGCGGTATTTAAAACAGCGGAAATGTGCAGGGTGAGAGTAAGGGGGACAGGGCTGAAGGGAGCCTGTGGGTGGAATGAGTGACGGGGAGGCACAATTTTGGGATGAAGAAGATATAGATCATTTGCGGAAATTACAAACGTGGTTGCCGAGGTGAGGCGGTTCACGTCCCATGCGGCCCGTGTTGGGATCAAATAAGGTTTGATTCTAAGGTTTCTTTCACATCTCGGATTATTGACTCTCCGGGGCCTGTCTGGAAATGGGATTCTTAATTTTTGTTTATGTATTTATTTAGAGAAGGAGCCTCACTCTGTCGCCCAGGCTGGAGTGCAGTGGCGGGATCTCGGCTCACTGCAACTGCCTTCCGGGTTCAAGTGATTCTCCTGCCTTTGCCTCCCAAGTAGCTGGGATTACAGGCATGTACCACCATGCCTAGCTAATTTTTTTTTTTTTTTTTTTAAATTTTTAGTGGAGACGGGGTTTCACCATGCTGGCCAGGCTGGTCTGGAACTCCTGACGTCAAATGATCCACCCGCCTTGGCCTCCCAAAGTGCTGGGATTACAAGCGTGAGCCATCGCGCCCGGCCTTATTTATTGATTTATTTATTTAGAGACAGTCTCCCTCCGTCGTCCAAGCTGGAGTGCATGTGGCACAGACAAGGCTCACTGCAGCTTTAAACTCCTCGGCTCAAACGATCCTTCCCCTCACCCTTCCCGAGCAGCTTGGACTACAGGCGCAGCTACCAAGCCCGGCTAATGTTTAATTTATTTGTATTTATTTATTTATTTATTTTTCTGTAGAGACAGGGTCTCGCTATGTTGCCCAAGCTGGAGGAAGTGGAATTCCTGAGAGCTGCAGAGATCGAGCTTGGGGTTACGGTTTGCTGCGTCTGAGCTAAAGGACCTGCGAGAACAGGCCGGGCGCGGTGGCTCACGCCTGTAATTCCAGCACTTTGGGAGGCCGAGGCGGGCAGAACACCTGAGTTCCAGATCAGCCTGGCCAACATGGTGAAACCCCGTCTCTACTAAAAAATACAAAAATTAGCCGGGCGTGGTGGCGTGCACCTGTAATCCCAGCTACTCCGGAGGCTGAGGCAAGAGAATTGCTGGAACCCAGGAGGCGGAGGTTGCAGTGAGCAGAGATCGCAGCGCTGCACTCCAGCCTAGGTGACAGAGCTAGACTCTATCTCAAAAAAAAAAAAAGGACCTGCGAGAACAAAGTGTTACCTGGGGAGGTTGTGTTTTAAGTCAACAGAGTGTGTGTAACTGCAATAGGTTCCTTGCCCAATGCACATAGCAAGTCTATATGCTGAGACACCAGGTTGCAGCAGAGAAAGAGGTCTAATCATACGGCTACCTAAGGAGGAGACAGGAAGAAGCCTCACATCTATCTCCCCTAGGAATTTGGGGTTGGGGTTTGTAAGGGTAATGGAGATGACTGATTGGTAGGAGAGTGCTGGGTGAAATGATGGTACAAGGAGATGAGGAAACTACATTCTCATGCTCTTGCCATTCCTCTGTGGGGGGTCTTCAAGCTGCTTGAAATCAACTGTTTCACTGGAATTCGTGGTCTGAAAAACATCTTAAGCGATCCTTAAACAAAAGCCTTATGATTCTAATGTCAGAGATCCTGTCTACGGGAACAACAGGGATGCAAATCAATGCTTAGTCTGAAGTCTGAAATCCTATCTATAGGAACAATAGACATGCAAATGTCAGTATCTAGTGCCTTGTGACTATTAGCAACAAGGAAGTAGGCCAAAGTGCAGCCTGATTAATGCTTAATTATAACTATATTTCTGTCCAGAACCTGCATGCAGTTTTTGTCAACCCTGTAGGGGCGGTTTCATGTGTGTCTTGATAGGATAAGCGCAGGCCCCTGGTTTTCCAGTAAGTCTTCGTTTCAAACGTGGATGAATCAAACCCTGCCAAACCTGTATTTCAACACATGAATGAGTCAATGCCCGTAACAGTATAACTATCTGTAAATCACAAAAGTATGAGAACTATCCTGTTGGGGCAACTACTCTTGAGCAGACTAAGTTACTTTTAGCCTGGGGCTACATATGCAGTCTGTAATTTGGGATTTACCTGAATATACATATTGGTCAGATGGTGAATGTTTAATAATGAAAATTACCATTCTTTGAATCACAATATGACCAGGTTACAAAAAAATAATAATCTGAATTTTCTTGGAAGGAAAATTCTGTTGTGTAATTTTATTATTTAAAATGTAGCAGCCGAGGCGCCGGGCACGGCGGCTCCCGCCTATAATCCCAGCACTTTGGGAGGCTGAGGTGGGTGGGTCGCCTAAGGTCAGGAGTTTGAGACCAGCCTGACCAACATGGTGAAACCCCGTCTCTACTACAAATAGAAAAACTAGCTGGGCATGGTGGCGGGTGCCTGTAATCCTAGCTACTCAGGAGGCTGAGGCAGGAGAATCACTTGAACCCAGGAGGAAGAGGTTGCAGTGAGCCAAGATTGCACCATTGCACTCCACCCTGGGCAATAAGAATGAAACTCCATCTCAAAAAAAAAAGTAGTAGCCGAGCACAGTGGGAGGCCGAGGCAGGAACCCAAGAATTTGAGACCAGTCAGGGAAACCTGGTGGGACCCTGTCTCTACAAAAAACACAAAAATTAGCCAGCAATGGTAATGCATACCTGTCGACCCAGTTACTCGCGAGGCTGAGGTACGATCACTTGAGCCAGGGAGGTTGAAGCTGCAGTGAGCTGTAATCACACCCGTGCACTCCAGTCTGGACGACAGACTGACATCCCATCTCCAAAAAAAAAAACGTAGTAAAGTTTTCAAGTTTGATGTTATAACGTAAGAACAATTTCTGTCAGATGCTCCTATGGCCATTTCACAGGGACATTTGTATTACTAAATAAGACACCTTCAACTGAGCTCCATGGAAAGCAAGGCTACCTCTCTGCTTTAATATGGTAATATTACCACCAATTTATTAAATGTTCCTTCCTTGAATAGGAATTTACTAAGACAAGAAATTCTTCCTATTTAATTCTTGGCCTTAAAAATTCTTTGGAGGGTACTGGCATTTCATTAAGCAATTTCACTGACTGAAGCTTCTTGTGTACTATTTAAAGAAGATGCACAGTATTTTCAGAAGCAGATTTAAGGTTGTTGTACTAACTTATTTTTAATTTCTAATATTTTTGTCTGCTCTTGCTGCTATACATAATCACTAGAGAAAAAAATTGTCCTAAAAGTTTGGATCTAGAAATGTGACTATGAAACAATTTAATTGGCTTTTTTAGGGGTTGTTTGTTTCTTTGTTTTTTGAGATGGAGTTTCACTCTTGTTGCCCGGACTGGAGTGCAATGGCGCAATCTCTGCTCACTGGAACCTCCGCCTCCCAGGTTCAAGTGATTCTCCTGCCTCAGCCTCCCAAGTAGCTGGGATTACAGGCGTGCGCCACCATGGAGGCTAATTTTGTATTTTAAGTAGAGACGAGGTACCACCATGTTGGCCAGGCTGGTCTTGAACTACTGACCTCAGGTGATCTGCCCACCTTGGCCTCCCAGAGTGCTGGGATTACAGGCATGAGTCACCATACCCAGCCTTAATTGGTTTGTTTTGGGGTTGGGTTTTTTTTTTTT
>NW_012103776.1:436544-438069 GCF_000951045.1 Mandrillus leucophaeus
AAAAAAAAAAAAAAAAAATCTACAATGTTTCTGCTTGCTGCCAGTGATTTTCTTTTCTTTTCTTTTTTGAGATGGAGTCTCACTCTGGCCACCGCACCTGGCCAGTAATTTTGTATTACATCATTAATACATTAAGGTAGAGGTGGGAGAATCACCTGAGCCTGGGAGGTTGAGTCTGCAGGGAGCCGAGATCATGCCACTACAATCAATCAATCAATAAAATAACATACATTAAGCTATACCTATTTTGTGAATATAAAACTGAAGATGGGAACAAACTATAGTGTGCTTGTGCTCATAGCCTTTACTGTATTTTTCCATGGGAAATTAGACTTTCATGCATTTCTGTTTACTGAGTTTACATTCCATAAATTTTTCTCAAAGTCAGATTCACTGAGACCTAGGAATTTTTCATAAAGTAAGGAAAATGGAAACAGTTGAATTAATAATTGGTCGCTGTGTGGTCAAACATAAAAAATTAAGCTTCATTCTTCATATCCAAATATATACTAGATATGTACAGTATCTGGTATATATACAGTTATATACTGTATATATCTGGTATATAAGACATTTTAAATATTTTTGCAGCATATTTAATATTTCATTAACCTTTTTGTGCACAGCAGAAAATGAATCAGGAAAAATATTTTAGGAATGTTTCCTAAAATAATATTTAGAATTAAGATATTGGGGAAATCGCAACTGAAAATGGTTACCAGTCTATAGCAGTTATCTCTACAAGCTCTAAAATCATTAGTCCAGGCACGGTGACTCACCTCTGTAATCTCAACACTTTGGGAGGTCGAGGTGGGAGGACTGCTTGAACCCAGGAGTTGGGGGCTGTATTGAGCCATGACTGCACCATTGCATTCCAGCCTGAGTGACAAAACGAGACCCTGTCTCAAACAAAAACAGCCTTCATGGATGCCAACCTATGATAACCTGTCTTACTAAAAGCATGCTTATAAAGTCTGTGGATTAGGGCCGGGCGCCGTGCTCATGCCTGTAATCCGAGCACTTTGGGAGGCCGAGGCAGGCGGATCACTTGAGGTCAGGAGTTCACGACCAGCCTGGCCAACATGATGAAACCCAATCTCTACAAAAATACAAAAATTTGCTGGGCATGATGGCGATGCCTATAATCCCAGCTACTCGGGAGGCTGTGGCGGAAGAATCGCTTGAACCCGGGAGGCGGAGGTTGCAGTGAGCCAAGATCGTGCCATTGCACTCCAGCCTGGGTCACAAGAGCGAAACTCCATCTCAAAAAAAAGAAAAGTCTGTGGATTAGAGAGAACAATTGTATTTGGAGTGCCCCATTTTAATCTAAACTTTCTCCTTTTCTTCATACGCTCTTTAAAAAAAATTTTTAATCATGTCTCAAAGATGATTCAAAGATGATTTATCATATATGTGTTGTACATGAGATTCTCCCTCCTTGTGAAATTTTGAGGTGACCAAGTTGACAGTGCTTTTTTCTCCCTAATGTGTGAAAAATTACCAAATAGGATTTTTTTTTTTTTTT
>NW_012103776.1:438119-442673 GCF_000951045.1 Mandrillus leucophaeus
CAGCCTTCATGGATGCCAACCTATGATAACCTGTCTTACTAAAAGCATGCTTATAAAGTCTGTGGATTAGGGCCGGGCGCCGTGCTCATGCCTGTAATCCGAGCACTTTGGGAGGCCGAGGCAGGCGGATCACTTGAGGTCAGGAGTTCACGACCAGCCTGGCCAACATGATGAAACCCAATCTCTACAAAAATACAAAAATTTGCTGGGCATGATGGCGATGCCTATAATCCCAGCTACTCGGGAGGCTGTGGCGGAAGAATCGCTTGAACCCGGGAGGCGGAGGTTGCAGTGAGCCAAGATCGTGCCATTGCACTCCAGCCTGGGTCACAAGAGCGAAACTCCATCTCAAAAAAAAGAAAAGTCTGTGGATTAGAGAGAACAATTGTATTTGGAGTGCCCCATTTTAATCTAAACTTTCTCCTTTTCTTCATACGCTCTTTAAAAAAAATTTTTAATCATGTCTCAAAGATGATTCAAAGATGATTTATCATATATGTGTTGTACATGAGATTCTCCCTCCTTGTGAAATTTTGAGGTGACCAAGTTGACAGTGCTTTTTTCTCCCTAATGTGTGAAAAATTACCAAATAGGATTTTTTTTTTTTTTTTGAGACAGGTTCTCCCTGTTGCCTAGGCTGGAGTGCAGTGGCACAAGCCTGACTCACTGCAGCCTTGACCTCCTTGGCTCAAGCAATTCTCCCATCTCAGCCTCCCAAGTAGGTGAGACTACAGACCCGCCCTGCTACACCTGGCTAACTTTTAAATTTTTAGTAGAGAGGAGGTCTTGCTATGTTGCCCAAGCTGGTCTCCAACTCTTGGGCTCAAGGGATGCTCCTGCCTTAACTTCCCACAGTGCTGGGTTTCCTGGTGTGAGCTACCATGCACAGCCAGGGATTTTTTTTTTTTTCGAGGGGAGGGAATGGAACAAAACTGTTAAACATTTGTTTCTAAAAAGTATTTTATGGGCCTGGCTTGGTGGCTCACGCCTGTAATCCCAACACTTTGGGAGGCCAAGTCGGGTGGATCACCTGAGGTCAGGAGTTTGAAACCATCCTGGCCAACATGGTGAAACCCCGTCTCTATTAAAAATACAAAAATTAGCTGGGCGTGGTGGCACATGCCTGTAGTCCTAGCTACTTGGGAGGCTGTGGCAGGAGAATCACTTGAACCCGGGAGGCGGAGGTTGCAGTGAGCGAGATCACACCACTGCACTCCAGCCTGGGGAACAGAGCGAGACTCTGTCTCAAAAAAAAAAAAGTATTTTATATACTGTTATGAATGCAACTGTGCAAAATAATTCCATAGTAACTAGAATTATTGTATCGAATGTTCATTCTTTTTCCCTATGGTACGATTGTATTTTTATAAATATCTGTAGGCTCAAAAAGAACATAATGTTCTTTCTAAAGTTATCTAGATAACACACTCTTAATATCATACTGTCAGTGTAACTATTTGAAAGTTCCTGTTTATTACATAAAATAACATCTTTCATAATCCTCAATAATTATTATAGTATTTTACTTTTGTAGTATTAAATATATATTCATATATAATTCTACTGACTGCCAGGATTTGAACATTAAAGCACATCATCAGATTTTTATTATTTTTTAATTTTTATTTATTTATTTATTTTGAGACAGAGTCTCGCTCTGTTCCCCAGGCTGGAGTGCAGTGGTGTGATCTCACTCACTGCAACCTCCGCCTCCCAGGTTCAAGTGATTCTCCTGCCACAGCCTCCCAAGTAGCTAGGACTACAGGCATGTGCCACCACGCCCAGCTAATTTTTGTATTTTTAGTAGAGACGGGGTTTCACCATGTTGGCCAGGATGGTTTCAAACTCCTGACCTCATGATCTGCCCGCCTCAGCCTCCCAAAGTGCTGGGATTACAGGTGTGAGCCACCATGCCCGGCACATCATTAGATTTTATACTTCAAGTTACATTTGGAATTTAGAATACCTAAATTTAAAAGCAGGTATTCACACAGTAACGATAGGCCAGGTACACTGGTTTGCGCCTATAATCCCAGCACTTTGGGAGGCCCAGATCAGAGAATCACTTGAGCCTAGGAGTCTGAGACCAGTTTAGCAACATTGTGAGACCCCATCTTTACAAAAAAAAAAAAAAAAAAAAAAAAGGCCAGGCGCAGTGGTTCGTGCCTATAATCCCAGCACTTTGGGAGGCCGAGGCGGGTGGATCATGAGGAGGTCAAGAAATCAAGACCATCCTGGTCAACATGGTGAAACCCCGTCTCTACTAAAAATCCAAAAATTAGCTGGGCGTGGTGGTGTGCCCCTGTAGTCCCAGCTACTCTGGAGGCTAAGGCAGGAAAATTGCTTGAACCCAGGAGGCAGAGGTTGCAGTGAGCCAAGATGCGCCACTGCACTCCAGCCTGGTAACAGAGCGAGACTCCGTCTCAAAAAAAAAAAAAAAAAAAAATTAGCTGGGCATGGTGGCATGCACCTGTAGTCCCAGCTACTCAGGAGGCTGAGATGAGAGGATCAATTGAACCCCAGACGTTGAGGCTGCAGTGAGCACATTTAATATTATTTTTCTGTGCTTTGCAGAATATTTGAAATATACAGGGATATATAAAGACAAAGGCCACATATAATCATACAATCCAGAGATAATCACTCGAAGCATTTTGTTTCTTATCTTTCTGAGCTTATTTTATATAAATACACACACACACACAAAATATTTATTTATTTTCTTAATACAGTTGAAACCGTAAATACTGTTTTTTGATTTGTTTTGTTTTGTTTTTGAGATGGAGTTTCACTCTGTCACTCAGGCTGGAGTGCAGAGGCACGATCTCGGCTCGCTGCAACCTCTGCCTCCCGGATTGTAGCAATTCTCATGCCTTAGCTTCCTGAGAGTAGCTGGATGCAGGCGTGTACCACGATGCCCGGATAATTTTTGTATTTTTAGTAGAGATGGTGTTTCGCCATGTTGTCCAGGCTGGTCTCAAACTCCTAACCTCAGGTGATCCACCCACCTCGGCCGCCCAAAGTGTTGGAATTACAGGCATAAGCCACTGCACCCAGCCATAAATACTGTTTTGAAACCTGCCTTTGTTATTTAATATACTTGAATACCTTCCATAGCATTAAATATTTTTCTTTTTTTTTCCTTTTTTTTTGAGACAGAGGTTCGCTCTTGTTGCCTAGGCTGGAGTGCAATGGCCTGATCTCAGCTCATCACAACCTCTGCCTCCCAGGTTCAAGCTATTTTCCTGCCTCAGCCTCCCGAGTAGCTGGGATCACAGGCGTGTGCCACCATGCCCAGCTAATTTTGTATTTTTAGTAGAGATGGGGTTTCTCCATGTTGGTCAGGGTGGTCTTGAACTCCCGACCTCAGGTGATCTGCCCACCTCGGCCTCCCGACGTGCTGGGATTACAGGCGTGAGCCACTGCACCTGGCCAAATATTTTTCGAAAACATAAATTTAATGTCTACATATTTCATCTTATGGGTGTTTCCGACTTATTTACATGATTAGGTTCCAGTTTTTCACAATTAAATAGATGTGATTTTGCTTGCCCATAAATGCAGAAAAATAATTTGACAAAACAAATACTCACATTTACTCACAATAAAAACTCTCACAAAACTAGGGATGAAAGGGAATTAGCACAACATGATAAAAAGTATCTACACGCCAGGTGGGGTGTTTCACACCTGTAATCCCAGCACTTTGGGAGGCTAAGGCAGGTGGATCATGAGGTCAGGAGTTCGAGACCACCCTGCCCAATATGGTGGAACCCCATCTCTACTAAAAATACAAAAATTAGCCAGACATGGTGGCATGCGCATGTTATCCCAGCTACTCAGGAGGCTGAAGCAGAATTGCTTGAACCCGGGAGGCAGAGGTCCTAATGAGGGAGATCACGCCACTGCACTCCAGCCTAGGGGAAAGAGTAAGACTCTGTCTTAAAAGTATGTACAAAAACCTGCAGTTAACGTCATACTCAATAGTGAAAGACTAAATGGCTTCCCCTCAGACTGAGAAAGGCAAGGATGTCTACTCTCAATACTCCTCCAAAGCTACAGTAATCACGAGCATGTCATACTGGGGAAGGGATAGACACATGGATCAATAAAACAAGAATCCAAAACTAAACCCACATAAATTTGGACAACTGACTTTTTACAGAGGTGTAAGAGCAATTCAGTGGGCCAGGCATGGTGGCTCACACCTGTAATCCCAGCACTTTGGGAGGCTGAGGCGGGAGGATCACCTAAGGTCAGGAGTTCGAGACCAGCTTGGCTAACATGGTGAAACCCCGTCTCTACTAAAAATACAAAAATTAGCCAGGCATGCTCGTGGGCACCTGTAATCCCAGCACTTTGGGAGACCAAGGCGGGCAGATCACGAGGTCAGAAGTTCGAGACCAGCCTGGCCAACATAGTGAAATCCCGTCTCTACTAAAAATATAAAAAAATTAGCTGGGGGCCGGGCACGGTGGCTCAAGCCTGTAATCCCAGCACTTTGGGAGGCCGAGACGGGCGGATCACGAGGTCAGGAGATCGAGACCATCCTGG
>NW_012103776.1:444088-445993 GCF_000951045.1 Mandrillus leucophaeus
TTTAAATTAAAAGTTTTAAATACGGGAATATAAACATACACGTAAATAAATTTAAAACATAAAACTAGGAAACTTCTAGAACAAAAAAAATCTTTATGACCTTGAGTTAGGCAGAGTTCTTACACGACACCAAAAGCCCAATCCACAAAAAGCAACAAAGTACAAATTGGACTTCATCAAAATTAAAACTTCATTATTATTATTATTATTATTATTTTTTTTTTTTGAGACATAGTCCCCCTCTGTCTCCCAGGCTGGAGAGCAATGACCTTGGCTCACTGCAACCTCCACCTCCCGGGGTCAAGTGATTCTCATGCTCAGTCTCCTGAGTAGCTGGGACCACAGGTGCGCACCACCACACCCAGCTAATCTTTGAATTTTTAGTGGAGACCTGGATTCACCATGTTGGCCAGGCTGATCGTCAACTACTGCTTACCTCAAGTGATCTATCTCCTTCAGCCTCCCAAAGTGCTGGGACTACAGGCCTGAGCTACCGCACCGGTACTATTATTATTCTAATAGTTTTGCGGGGAACAGGTAGTGTTTAGTGACATGGGTAAGTTCTCCAGGTGTGATTTCTGGGATTTGGTGCATTCATCACTGGAGCAGTGTACGCTGCATCCAATGTGTAGTCTTCTATCCCTCACTCCCGCTCCCACTCTTCCGAAGTCCCCATAGTCCATTATAGCATTCTTACGACTTTGTGTCCTCATAGCTTAGCTCTCACTTAAAATTAAAGCTTTGTTGTTTTTTTGTTTTTGTTTTTGTTTTTTTTGAGACAGAGTCTTGCTCTGTCACCCAGGCTAGAGTGCAGTGGCTCGATCTCAGCTCACTGCAAGCTCCGCCTCCCGAGTTCACGCCATTCTCCTGCCTCAGCCTACTGGGTAGCTGAGACTACAGGTGCCCGCCACCATGCCCGGCTAATTTTTTTTTGTATTTTTAGTAGAGACAGGGTTTCACCCTGTTGGCCAGGATAAAATACTTATTGATCATATATCCAACAAAGGACTTACATTCAGAATAAATTAAGAACTATTAAAACTGAACAGTAAGAAAATAAACTACTTTCAAATGCCTGCCTTCTTCAACTAGGCTTTGTTAATGTGGTTATTGCAATCAGCATTATCTCTAAGAGTCTTTAACATAATAAATGAGGTCAGGTGGTAATCCCAGCACTTTGGGAGGCCGAGCTGCGCAGGTCATTTGAGGCCAGGGATTCCAGACCAGCCTAGCCAATATGGTGAAACCCTTCTCTACTAAAAATACAAAAATTAGCTGTGCGTGGTGGTGTGTGCCTGTAGTCCCAGCTGCTCAGGAGGCTGAGGCATGAGAATTGCTTGAACTAGGGAGGCAGAGGTTGCAGTGAGCTGAGATTGCGCCACACATTCCCGCCTGGGCGACAGAGCCAGACTCTGTCCAAAAACATAAAAATAAAAGTGCTGAAGGAAAAAAAAACCAGCCTGGGCAACAGAGTGAGACTCCATCTCTAAATAAATAAGTAAATAAGTAATACATGATTAGGTGTTACTCTTTTACCTATTACCTAATGTCTAGTTAATATATCTTTAGAAGTACTCAGAGTTGAAAAAATAAAATTTAGGTTGTACAGAAAGATCATTAAGAATATAATGGATGGGATGCTGTGGCTCACACGTGTAGTCCCCAAAGATCCAAACTTTGGAAGGCTGAGGCGGGAGGATTTTGAGCCCAGAGGGTGTAGGCTGCAGTGAGCTATGATCACACCATTGCACTCCAGCCTGGGCAAAAGAATGAGATCTCATATCAAAAAGACAAAAATGGCCCAGGCACGGTGGCTCACACCTGTAATCCCAGCACTTTGGGAGGCCGAGGCAGGTGGATTACCTGATGTCAGGAGTTCAAGACCAGCCTGGCCAACATGGTGAA
>NW_012103776.1:446527-450113 GCF_000951045.1 Mandrillus leucophaeus
AAAAAAAAAAAAAAAAAAAAAAAAAAAAAAATCTGAAGGTCACAAAAAACAAAAATATACATATATTTAAAAAACACAAAAATAACCAAAAAGCCAGGTGCAGTGACTCACGCCTGTAATCCCAGAGCTTTGGAAAGCTGGGGCAGGCAGATCACTTTGTCAGAAGCCTTTGAACTGGAGCACCTCCATCTTGAATAGGGGCTAGGTAAAATGAGGCTGGTCTGCATTCCCGGATGGTTAAGGCATTCTAAATCACAGGATGAAATAGGAAGTCCTCACAATATACAGGTCATAAAGACCATGCTGGCACAGTGGCTCATGCCTATAATCCCAGCACTTTGGGAGGCTGGGGTGGGCAGATCACTTGAGCCCTGGAGTTCGAGACCAACCTAGCCAACATGGTGAAACCCCATCTCTACTAACATACAAATACAAAAGTTAGCCATGTGTGGTGGCAGGCCTGTAATCCCAACTACTCGGGAGGCTAAGGCAGGAGAATTGACTGAACCCATCAGAGAGGTTGCAGTGATCCAAGATTGTGCCACTGCACTCCAACCTGGGCAACAGAGCGAAACTCTATCAAAAAAAAAAAACAAAAAAACCTTACTGATAAAACAGGTTGCACTAAAGAAGCCAGCCTAAAACCTACCAAAACCAACATGGCTATCAAAGTGACCTCTGGTTGTCCTCACTGCTGATATAGGAGTTAAAAAGAAATTATTTAGGCAGATAGTGAGGGTAAGAAAGTCCTCAGTAAGGGTTTCCTTTTAATAAAAAGCAGCCCCCAAATTTTATTTCTAACAAGGAGCCTGTAAAGTTGAGCTGCAGACATACACAAGCAAGTGGAAGCTTGCACGGGTGAATGCCGGCAGTTGTGCCAATCAGAAAAGGCTACCAGAGACTAGGCGTGTTCAAAATGGCAACTCCATCTTCTCTTTTTCTTTCCAACCACTTGTGCAGTGGGGAGCAGACAACATGGCACTGGCCCAGTGGCAAGCCCATCTGCATTAAGAAGATTAGGGTGGGTGGCCAGCTTCCTCTCATGCTATATAGATGTCACACCTGGTCCAACCCATCTTTGGGCCCCTGGTAAATCAGACACTGTCTCCTCAAGCCTGCCTACAAAATCCAGTGCACTCCACTGAGGTCTGGAGGTCCCGTTCGGGTGCCCCTCTGTCTCGAAAGAGAGAAAGTTGGTTCTCTGGGCCAGGCAGGGTGGCTCATGCCTGTATTCCCAGCGCTTTGGGAGGCCAAGGCGGGTAGATTACATGAGGTTGGGAGTTCGAGACCAGCCTGACAAACATGGAGAAACCCCCTCTCTACTAAAAACACAAAATTAGCCAGGCGTGGTGGCGCATGCCTGTAATCTCAGCTACTTGGGAGGCTGAGGCAGGAGAATCAGTTGAACTCAGGAGGTGAAAGTTGCAGTGAGCCAAGATCGTGGCACTGCACTACAGCCTGGGCAACAGAGCAAGACTCTGTCTCAAAAAAAAAAAAAAAAGAGAGAGAGAATATAAGGAAGTTGGTGGAGCTATAAATTGATATAACCTCTTCTGAGCAACTTAGTAGTGTGTCAATTATAAATAAGTAGACCTTTTGATCAAACAATTACTTTTCTAGTAATATATTCCATAAATATATTTGCAAATGTAAGACTCATCGAAAGCAGTATTTGATGCTTTTTGACTATAAACTAAAACTTGACTATAAACAAAATGTCTAGTAGAGGACTGGATGAATAAGTTGTGGTAAATTGGTATGCTGCATAGCTATTAAAGGTGTGAACATACTTAAAATGTCTAAAACTGTTTAAAAGTGTCAAAAGCAAATAATTTTCCACTAGGATAATAGACTAAGCTAAAACACGAAACCCTCCCCCCTACTTCAAATTCAATAGAAATGCTAAATAAAATATATATTTTTAAATGTTTCCAAAGCTGGATTATGGCTGGGGCTTATTATATTGTTCTGCGTATGTTTTTTGTTTGTTTTGTTTTGTTTCTGAGGCGGAGTCTCACTCTGTCGCCAGGCTGGAGTGCAGTGGCCCAATCTTGGCTCACTGCAACCTACGCCTCCCAGGTTTAAGCAATTCTCCTGTCTCAGCCTCTCCAGCAGCTGGGACTACAGGCGTGTACCACCACACCCAGCTAATTTCTGTATTTGTAGTAGAGACAGGGTTTCACCGTATTGGCCAGGAAATCTCCTGATTTCGTGATCCACCAGCCTTGGTCTCCCAAAGTGCTGGGATTACAGGTGTGAGCCACCACGCCCAGCCTGTTCTAAATACGTTAAAAGAATTGCCTATAATAAAATCTTTCCTTAATAAAAAGTCCATATTTATCAACCTGAGAAAAATACAATTTAAAAATGGGCAAGGAACAAGAACAAAAACTTAACTAAAAGTTGGCAATTTAGCACATAATAATATTTTTTTATATCATTAGCAACTAGGGAAATGCAAATAAAAACTACATCGAGATACCCCTATACTGAAACAGATCCAATTGCCCTATAGAGCTGATGTATATGGTTTCTTTGAATAAACACAGTAACTGATCCTTTTAAAACTTGAGACAGTTACATTTGTCTTATCTGAGTTCCTTTCTCAGGAAACCATCAGGCCTCCCAGATAGTATGAACCAGTTGAAACTCACAAGATCACTGCATTTGGACAATGAAAGTCAGACCCCTCACCTATCATGACTGCATAACCCACCACCTACTTCCTGTTCACCAACCCCTCTTCCTTACCCCTCACCAATTCATGTTTTTCCACAGATGGTTACATTTCTTCCCAGCAATATAAGCCACTCATTTTAGTCTGTCAGGGAGATGGATTTGAGACTGATCTCCCATCTCCCATCTCCTCAGCAGTAACACCCAATTAAAGCCTTCTTCCTTGGTAACACTTACTGTCTCCCTGATTGGCTTTCTAAGCCACAAACAGCAGCACCTAGACCCACACCCTGGTGTTTCAGTAACAACACCATTGATTAGAATGTCTAACAGTTTTTTAAAATGCTAAAAATACCAAATAAAGAACGTGGACCAACTGAACTCTCATAAGTTCATAAGGGGAACACATAACAGCACAGTCAGTCTTAAAAATGGTTTGCTGGTTCCTTGTACAATTAAATATACATATTTACCATGACTCAGCAGTCCCACTCCTGGGTATCTACCTTAAAGAAATAAAAATTTATCTTCACGCAAAAGCCTGTACACAAACATTTATAGCGGTTCTATTCAGAATTCCAAAACTTGGAAAAGGCCGGGCGTGGTTGCTCATTCCTGTCATCCCAGCACTTTGGGAGGCCAAGGCAGGAGGATCACTTGAGGTTAGGAGTTTGAAACCAGCCTGGCCAACATGGTGAAACCCCTTCTCTACTAAAAATACAAAAATTAGCCAGGTGGGGTGGTGTGCACCTATAATCCCACCTACTCGGGAGGCTGAGGCAGGGGAATCACTTGAACTCCAGAGGCGGAGGTTGCACTGAGCCAAGATCTCGCCACTGCACTCCAGCCTGGGCAACAGAGTGAGACTTCATCTCAAAAATAAATAAATAGGCTGGGCATGGTGGCTCAT
>NW_012103776.1:451983-453200 GCF_000951045.1 Mandrillus leucophaeus
AGAGATGGGGTTTCGCCATGTTGCCCAGGCTGGTCTTCAACTCCTGGGCTCAGGCAATCCTCCTGCCTAAGCCTCCCGAAGTGCTGGGATTACAGACTTGGGCCACGGCACCCGGCCAGAGAATCTAGCACCTTTTAAAGGTCTAAATAGGACATTTTTGCCAGCTAAAGCCGGTCACTATGAGACATCCTAAGAACCTTGGTCTCCACAACTCCTTATCTTAACCCAGACACTCCTTTCTATGAACCTGGTCTTCCGATAACCAATTGCCAATCAGAAAATCGCTGAATCCTCCTATGACCTGTTAGCACCGCTTGGAGTTGTCCCGCCTTTCCTGACAGAACCAGTCATTTTCATTTATTTATTTAGCCTGACACCTTAAACATGACTGGGACAGAATGCGAGGTTGATTTTCTGGGAACAATCGCCACCCTCTTCCTTGCCCTCTCTCTCCTTTCTGTCTCTCCCTGGTTTCCCCTTCTGCCTTCCCACCTCTCCCTTGTTTTTGCATCCCCGTGTTTCTCACGCCCTGTATCATGGTCTCCGTCTGTCTCCTCTCGCTCTGTCACAGTCTCCCGCCGGGGGCCGAGGGTGCCCGGCCCGCATCCCTGGGTGACCCTGAGTCCCCGCAGGCGGCCCCGAGACCGGGGTGGCTTCCGCATGGGGTCTCTGCCCGGGGCCGTTCTCTGCCAAGGAGGGAGCGTGGCCGCTCGGGGACCCCAGAAGGCCCCTGGACCCACGGGGACCGGACGTGGTGGGCGGACCCCTCCTCCGCGTCCCTGAAGGGACAAACCCAGGGCCCCTACGGCCTCCGCGCCCCCGACGGAACAGACACCCTCAGGCCACCGCGCGCCTCCCACCACCTATCCGGCCTCGCTGGATTCCCGGGACCTCCTCACGGACAAAGCCCTCGAGCTCATCCCTGACTCGGGGGCGGCTTTGGAAGGAACCGCACCGGACGCTCCCCTCTTGCTGCCTCTCAGTCTGGGTTTCTGTGGAGCGCGTCTCCCAGTCGCTGTCCCTACTCTCTCTCTCTCTCTCTGTTCCTGCTCTCTCCATGTTCACCTGCCCCTCCATTTCCCCTCCCGTCAGCTCCCTCATCTGGTCTCCGACCGCCTCCCTCGCTTGCAGATCCCAGGAGTCCGAGGCTCCCTCAAACATCGGGGTGCTGCGGCCTGCACGGAGGGTTCCCGGGCCCCTCCTCTGAGGACCGACCC
>NW_012103776.1:453774-456263 GCF_000951045.1 Mandrillus leucophaeus
GTCTTGCTGCGTGTGCTGTTCTGGAATTGACCTGGGGAAAAGCTGGTCTGGCCGGGCTTGGCAGCGCGAGTCTGTGGCCCCGGCCACTCGGAAGGCTGAGGCGGGAGCAGTGCTTGAGCCCGGGAGCTCTGCGCTGTATATGCGCTGTGTCCATCGCGCGGTGCCTCCGAGTTCTGCATCTGTGTGGTGACCTCGGGAGCGGGGACCACCAGGTTCCCCAGGGAGGGGGAACCGGCCCAGCTCGGAAGCCAAGCAGAGCAAAACTCCCGTGCTGATCGTTAGTGGGATCGCGCCTGTGAATAGCCACTGCCGTCCAGCCTGGGCAACAGCCAGACCCCGTCTGTTTAATCAATAAATAAAAGTCGGTTTGGGAGAAAGAATCCGGGTGGGAAAGATCTGTTTCTCGGCTTGTTGTCGGCTCAGATCAACAACGCTGTCCCTGCCTTCAGTGTCGGGACTCTGAACCTCGGGGTGTCTCTGGGGCCCGTGCTCTCCTGCTGAAGGTAGTTTCAGAGAAGCACATCTGTGTTAAGCAGATGAGAAAAAGGAGAAGGAAAACTGGAACTGAGAGAAATTGGAGACTGCTCCCTCTAGGAAAGGACAGAAAACTTAAAATGAATTGGGTGGTTAGCGTAAATCGAATTTACCGTAAATGCTGTAGTATTGTAATGGAAAATTTGAGCACCGGTTTTAGAGTTTGAAAGGCATATCCTGAGGCTTAATCCAGGAAACTCTGTTACATTCAGTTAAGTATAACCTTCTTATATGTGCAAGTTTTTCTTGTGCCCCCAATGAAATTTTATAATCTTACGAATGTAATGCTCCTTATTTATATTTGATTCTTCCCTTTTGCCTCCCACTCCTTTTCCCCAGCCTCCCTTGGCAAGTACAGATTCTTTTTCTGATTTCTTCAAGCTGTGTTTCTACAGCCAGGCTTTCTTTTTTTCTCTCCTCTTTAAATGATTGGGAACCTCCTGGAATATTCCTCTCTGGGAAAGTTTGTGGTAGCTCTTCTTTGACTGTACATTTGAGTTCATAGAAAATGTGATAACAGTTTCTTGGCTAATGTATTATTTGGGATAGGCAAGGAGAAATCTTTTTTTGATTTTCCTTTCCACTGTAGCAGTTTAATGCTAATTGTAAATATGGTCATAAATGGGAATTTTATAGGTGGAAAACACATGGGTGGCTGGGCGTGGTGGCTCATGCCTGTAATCCCAGCACTTTGGGAGGCCGAGGCGGGCGGATCACCTGAGGTCGGGAGTTCGAGACCAACCTGACCAACATGGAGAAAGCCCGTCTCTACTAAAAATACAAAATTAGCCAGGCATGGTGGTGCATGCCTGTAATCCCAGCTACTGGGAACACTGAGGCAGGAGAATCACTTGAACCCAGGAGGTAGAGGTTGCAGTGAGCCGACATCGTGCCATTATACTCCAGCCTGGACAACAAGAGCGAAACTCCGTCTCAAAAACAAAACAAAACAACAACAAAAACACATGGGTGAGGTACAAGAAAACTGTAGAGGATTTTGGTTTAAGTCGCATTATAAGAATAACAAGGCCAGGCACCGTGGCTCACGCTTGTAATCCCAGCACTTTGGGAGGCTGAGGCGGGCAGATCAACTGAGGTCAGGAGTTCCAGACTGACCAGGCCAACATGGCGAAACCCTGTCGCCTGTAATCCCAACTACTCGGGAGGCTGAGACAGAAGAATCTGTTAAACCTGGGAGGTGGAGGTTGCAGTGAGCCAAGATTGTGCCACTGCACTCCAACCTGGGGACAGTGAGACTCCGCCTCAAAAAAAATAAAAATAAAACAAGTTTGAACTTGTTTGTCATAATAGCTGATACTTCAGCTTTCAGGGCTTATGATAGTTTTGATGATAGAATTTTAGCTTTAAAACTTTTATCTCCAAAATCCTAAGTGTCAAATGTCAGGTCTCCTAGATTCCCTTATTGGGAGAATTGTGCTCCTGACCAACATTTTCTAGACACTTGGGAAGAGCCTCAGCCATCTTTCAAAATGTCCAGTGCTTTTCTTGTAGGCTGTCATGTATATTTATAGCACAGAATCTGAAAGGAGTGAAAATGGAATTTTCAAAAGTTAACACATGTTCTGTTGCTTCCCTATTGCCACAGCGGATCTGTCCTCAAACACCCAGGAAGAGCAGCCCTGGTTAGTTCAGTCCATACTAGAGATTGTAGATTAATGGTCCACGAGCCAATCATGGCTTGCAGACATTTTGTTTGAAACACCCCTGTTAAAATTGTGAATTTTAGTTGCCAACATGAGTTCACATAAAATGATCTATGTTTCCAGTTTGTCTTTTAAGAAAATGACACGGCCGGGCGTGGTGGCTCAAGCCTGTAATCCCAGCACTTTGGGAGGCTGAGACGGGCGGATCACGAGGTCAGGAGATCGAGACCATCCTGGCTAACTCAGTGAAACCCCGTCTCTACTAAAAAACACAAAAAAAAAAACTAGCCG
>NW_012103776.1:458488-460877 GCF_000951045.1 Mandrillus leucophaeus
TCCAGGAGAGGGGGTTGTGGTAAGCTGAATTCGCGCCACTGCACTCCAGCCTGGGCAACAGAGCGGTACTCCCTCTCAAAAAAAAAAAAAAAAAGGAATGTAAAATGGCCCAGCCACTCTAGAATATAGTTTGGCATTTTCTTTAAAAACTAAACGTATACTTATCATATGACACAGCAGTTGTAGTCCTGGGCATTTATCCCAGAAAAATAAAAACATGCCCACCCCAAATCCTGTACATGATTGTCCATAACAGCTCTTTTGTTAATATCCAAAAAGTTAAAACCAAAATATTTCTCAGTAGGTGAATGGTTAATCAAACTGGTGCATCCATACCATGGAATACTACTCAGCAATAAACAAGAAATGAAATACAGTCATGGGTTGCTCAACGACAAGAATGCGTTGTGAGAAACACATTGTTAGGCAATTTTGTGGTTGTGCAAACAGAGTGTGCTTCCAAAAACAGATGGTATAGCTTACTACGCACCTAGGGTATATGGTGTAGCTTATTTCTCCTAGGCTACAAACTTGTACAGCATGTTACTGTACTGAATACTGTAGGCAGTTGTAACACAATGATAAGTATTTGTGTATCTAAACATAAACGTACAGTAAACATGCAATATTATAACCTTATAGGACCACTGTTTTATATTGGTCTCTCACTGAAGCATCATGTGGCACATGACTATATTGGTAAACATGACAACTTGGATGGATCTCAAGGACATTATGCTGAGAGAAAAAAGTCAATTTCAGAAGGTCGCATACCATGTGATTCCATTTATATAACTTTTTTTGTTTGTTTGTTTTTTTGAGACAGAGTGTCACTTTGTCTCCCAGGCTGGAGTGCAGTGGCACAATCATGGCTCACTGCCATCTACGCCTCCCAGGTTCAAGCAATTCTCCTGCCTCAGCCTCCTGAGTAGCTGGTACTACAGGCATGTGCCACCATGCCCAGCTAACTTTTGTATTTTTAGTAGAGACGGGGTTTCACCATGTTGGCCAGGCTGGTCTCAAACTCCTGCCTGCCTTGGTCTCCCAAAGAACTGGGATTACAGACGTGAGCCACTGCACCCAGCCAACATTCCTGAAATGGCAGAATTGTGATGGATAATAGATTTGTGGGTGTGATTATAAAGGGTTGGAACAAGGGAGCTGTTTGTGGTGATGGGATGCAGTTGTCTCTCAGTATCCTCAAGGAATTGGTTCCAGGACCCCTCACAGATACCAAAATCCATGGACGCTCAAGTGCCTTATATAAAATGGTAGAATTTACATATACCCTGTGCACATTTTCTTGTATATAAATTATCTCTCAATTGCTTATAATACCTAATACAACATAAATGCTATGTAAATAGTTATGCTGGATTTAAAAAATTTTGTAGTGTATTTTATTATTGCGTTTTGAAATACATTATTTAAATTTTTATTTTATTTTTTAATAGAGAAGAGGTCTTGCTATGTTGCTCAGGCTGGTCTCAAATTTGAGCTCAAGCACTCTTCCCGCCTCAGCCTACCAAAGTGCCGGGATTACCGTACCTGGCTTTTATTTGTAAAGCAGTTTTGATCCAAGGTTGGTCGAATTTGTGAATGTGGAACCTGCGAATACAAAGGCTGACTGTAGTTGTGTTTTTTGATTGCAGTGGTGGTTACATGAGTGAGCACATGTGATGAAATAACAGAATTATACGCACACATTGTACCAATGTCAGTTTTTTTCCTTGTTTTGATATAGTACTATAATGTACAATATGACCTTTAGGGTAAACTGGGTGAAGGGTACGTGGAACCTTTTTAAAAATAATTTTTTGGCCAGGTGCAGTGGCTCACGCCTATAATCCAGGCGTGCCACCACGCCCTGCTAATTTTTGTATTTTTAGTAGAGATGAGATTTTGCCATGTTGGCCAGATTGGTCTCTCGAACCAGGCATGGTGGCACACCCTGTAATCCCAGCTACTTGGGAGGCTGGGATAGGAGAATCAGTTGAACCTGGGAGTCAGACCTTGCAGTGAGCCAAGATTGTGCCACTGCACTGCAGCCTGGGCGTCAGAGTGAGACTCTTATCTCCAAAAAAAAAAAAAAAAACCCAGGCTGGTTTTGAACTCCTGAACTTAAGCAGTCCTCCTGCCTCAGCCTCCCAAGTAGCTGGGACTATAGGCACACTTACAGGGAAGCCTTCTGTGCTGTTTTTGCAACATCTTGTGAATCTACGTAATTATTTCAAAGTAAAACATTTTTCAAAAACTGACACATCCAACAATACTGGACCCAGTCTTCCACAGCAATAACTCGTTGCTGCTAAGTAAAGCATCCCTCTTTAGATGGTCTTTGTGTTCAAAGACCTGCTATTCATTCATTCATTCATTTTCTTTTTTTTTT
>NW_012103776.1:462752-464288 GCF_000951045.1 Mandrillus leucophaeus
AAAAAAAAAAAAGACACATCCCAGGCCGGGTGTGGTGTCTCACGCCTGTAGTCCCAGCACTTTGGGAGGCCGAGGTGGGTGGATCACCTGAGGTCAGGAGTTCAAGACTAGCCTGGCCAACATGGTGAAACCCTGTCTCTACTAAAAATACTGAAATTAGCCGGGCGTGGTTGCACATGCCTGTAATTCCAGCTACCACCAGGAGGCAGAGGCAGGAGGATTGCTTGAACACGGGAGGCAGAGGTTATAGTGAGCCGAGATTGCACCATTGCACTCCAGCCTGGGTGACAGAATGAGACTCCATCTGTTGTAACTAAGCGAGTTATAGAGAAACGCCACACTTTGAGACAAATTATGGAGTCCTTTATTAGCCAGTGACCGAGAGGCAGCTAAAGCTCAAAATTCTCTTGGCCCTGAGGAAGGTGCTAGTTTTATTTTTATGCCATGGTCTAAATAGGCGATGGGGGAGTTCAGCTGAAGCAATTTTTACAGAAGCAGAACTGGCAAAAAGTTAAAAAAAATTGATTGGTTACAAAAGCTATAACAAAAAATAAACAGTTCCAGGTGCAGGGGCTTAAACTATCACAAAGAGATAAATGCAGGGGCTTTGGGTGCCATCCACCGAGCGCGTCCCCAGGAGCTGCTGGTGCAGCTTGCCTCATATCTTATCAGTAAGTGCATTCCTGGACGTGCTTTGAGTCAGTTTCCACTAGTTGTGCCCTTAAGGGAGGGAGGTAAAGGGGCTGTAAGTGAAGGAACTAAAATGGAGTCTGTCTGGCTCCCTCAGCTAAGAGAGAATCAGGTTAAAACAAGGTAGGCTATCACATGTCTACAAAAAAACAAAAAACGCGTCTCAGTGTAAAACAAAGCTACAAACCCTGTAGAAGATGACACTGGAGAAAATCTTTAGAACCTAGGTCATGGTGGGAAGTTCCTAGATGTTGCACCATAAGCACAATCAATAAAGGGAAAAAAAGGATAAATTGGACATAATCAAAACTGAAAACTTTGGCTTTCTGAAGGATCCTGTTAAGAGGGTGAAAAGATACGGACTGGGGTCAAAATTTGCAAACCACCTATCTGACAAAGGACTCCTATCTAGACTACATAAAGAGCTCAGCTAGGCAAGATGGCTCACGCCTATAATCCCAGCACTTTCAGAGCCTGAGGTAGGAGGACTGCTTGAGCCCCGGAGTTTCAGATTAGTCTGCGTGACATAGCAAGACACCATCTCTATTTTAAAAATTAAGAATCTTCCTTGGACAGTTAAAAAAGATCCAATTAGAAAATGGGCAAAAAATATAAAGCGACATTTCGCCAAAGAGAATATATGCATGGGAAAAAACACATAAAAAGATGTTTGGCCGGGCATGGTGGCTCACACCTGTAATCCCAGCACTTTGGGAGGCCGAGGCCCGCGGATCACAAGATCAGGAGATCGAGACCATCCTGGCTAACACGGTGAAACCCCGTCTCTACCAAAAATACAAAAAATTAGCCGGGCGTGGCGGCGTGCACCTGTGGCCCCAGCTACTC
>NW_012103776.1:470053-472433 GCF_000951045.1 Mandrillus leucophaeus
GGGTTTCACCGTGTTAGCCAGGATGGTCTCGATCTCCTGACCTCGTGATCCACCCGTCTCGGCCTCCCAAAGTGCTGGGATTACAGGCTTGAGCCACCGCCCCCGGCCCATTCATTCATTTTCGTTTATTTTTATTATTTTTGAGACAGTCTCACTCTGTAGCACAGGCTGGAGTGCAGTGGCAGGATCTCGACTCACTGCAACCTCTGCCTTCCAGGTTCAAACAATTCTCCTGCCTCAGCCTCCCGAGTAGCTGGGACTACAGGAATGTGCCACCACGCCCAGCTAATTTTTTTATTTTTAGTAGAGATGAGGTTTTGCCATGTTGGCCAGGCTGATCTCTTGAACTCCTGACCTTAGGTGATCCACTCACTTTGGCCTCTCAAAGTGCTGGGATTACAGGCGCGAGCGACCACGCCGGGCCCGTTCATTCATTTTACTTGGCTTCAATAGACATTTGTGACCCCTTTGTTGTTTATTATATAATATGGCACCATCCAGAAATAATTAACATGTTTTCTTTCTGTATCTCAATAAAGTAATGGACATTGAAAAACAAAGTAGCTGTAAAGTAAAAATGTATGTGTATACTATTTGTGATTCCAGGTAACTGTGACATTTGATGATGTGGCCTTATATTTTTCGGAACAAGAGTGGGAGATCCTGGAGAAGTGGCAGAAGCAAATGTATAAGCAAGAGATGAAGACCAATTACCAGACCCTTGATTCCCTGGGTAAGATGGGCTTCTAAGGAATCATGTTTTAGGAACCAACCTAATAGTGCCAGGCTTCCTTCCCTGTATGAGCCGTGGGCTGGTTGAAAATGATACTGGGCCCAGTTTACATTCATAATGTCTCTTCCCTTTCCTATAATGGCCTGGAAATATGAAATTCCTTTTTATCCGGTGGTATCTTTGCCTTCAGTATTATTAATATTCTGAATTCTCTGTCTCCCACCTTAACCCTCCCCCATTTCTCCCACAATTAGAATTAGTAATCTAATTGCCCCTGTTTTTTAAAAAAGTGTATTCTTTTATTTCTTTAATATTTTCATGCTTCCTTATTGTGTTGCCTGAATAAGACGAATTTCTCATCTTAAACCTGGCCTCATTAAAACCATTTCTGCTGGTATCACTATAATAAGTGATCTCAGTCTAGCCTGAAGGACTCATTCCCTGTTTGTTGTGTGAGATATGAATGACAAGAGTCAACCATGTGAAATTAGGGGGAAGAGAATTTTAAGCAGAGAAAAACTAGGGCAAAGGCCCCAGGATAGGAGTGCCTGGGCTCAGTTTGTTGGGACCCACACTGAGCCTGTGGTAGGACATGCACAGAGGGCTGGTGAAAAAGTGATGCCGAGGCAGGAAGGGCCCCATAGGACAAGATAAGGAGTTGGATTTTATTCTCAACACAAGGGGAAGATTATGGGGGGATTTAAACAGAGGGGAGTAATTTACTTTTAAAATGATTACTTGGGTTGCTATGTGGAGAATGAATCATAGTGGATAGCAATGAAAGGAGAGAGACTAGCCAAGAGTGTTGGCCGTTCTGGTGCGATTTCATGGCAGCTGAACCAGGTAGGTAGCAATTAAGACAGAAGAAGGTGGTCTCCAGATAGGCTTTGGAGGCAGAATCCCAGATTTTGCTGATGGATTGGATGTGGAAAAAAGAATCAACTCCTCGATTTTTTTTGAGTATCCTGATGGCGAGTGGCTTTGTTCACCAACAGCAGGAAGGGTCGGGAGGTCGCACATTTGGGCCACATTACATCTGAGAAGCTCATAGACATTTCCATGGAAACATAAAGTATGTGAAACTGGAATTCCATGTTAAGGTCAGGACTGGATTTACAGAATTGGAAGACGTTATAGTGATGGTATTTTAAACTACGGGGCTGGTTTGGGATCATCTAGGGAGAATGCGTAGACAGAACAGAAAGAGACCTGGGACAGGCCCTCATTTAGAGGCTAACCTGAGGACACTGAGGCCCAGTAGCCAGCAGGGTGGGACAGATGAGAGCTGTGTGCTGATCCAGTGTTGTTTTGAGGTATCACAATTAGGGTCCTTGAACTTGGAAAATTTAGCCTGATTTTTCCAAATTTCAAAAATCAAATGGTATTACCTGCCAATGATTTTCTGTATAGAACATCCAGATCCAGGCCCCAGATCTTAGGATTTAGCAGATTCGAGCTCAGGCCCAGGGATCTACATTTTTCACAAGTATTTGAGGTGCTGCTAATGGTGGTGGTACCCACTTCGGAGAAGAAGCCTTGATGTGAGGGCTGAGCTGTAGCAGACACCACGAAAAGCTCAGAGGAAGAGGCTTCCTGCTGCCTACTCTGAAGACCCTCTGCTGATCTATGAAAACCCTTTTTTTTTTT
>NW_012103776.1:473233-476064 GCF_000951045.1 Mandrillus leucophaeus
TCTCAAAAAAAAGAAAAGAAAAAAAGAATTTTGGTACCTCAATAGTGAGGATTGGATGTGAGCCATCTAATCAGAAAAGTTTAGTGATTGAAGTTCCCTCCTTAACTCCCTATAAGTTTTCTTCTCTTCTCTTTTCTTTCTTTTTACTCACAGTGTTCTCATAATGATCACTTTTTAAAATCCTCATCATCCTTAATTTGTCTGCTTCCTTTAATTTTATGAAATATTGGGCCAGGCACAGTGGTTCACACCTGTAATCCCAGCACTTTGGGAGACCGAGGCAGTAGGATTGCCTGAGGTCAGGAGTTCGAGACCAGCCTGGCCAACATGGCGAACCCCAACTCTACTAAAAATACAAAAATTAGCCAGGCGTGGTGGCACGCACTTGTAATCTCAGCTACTCGGGAGGCTGAGACAGGAGAATCACTTGAACCTAGGAGGCAGAGGTTTCAGTGAGCCAAGATCATACCACTGCATTCCAGTATCCTCTATCAGCTGGGGACCATTCAGAAAAATAAAACGTAGTCCTTCTTTTTCCTTTTCTTTTCTTTTTTTTTTTTTTTTTTTAGACAGAGTCTCTATCTCCAAGGCTGGGTGTAGTGGCACAATCACGGCTCACTGCAGCCTCAAACTCAAGGGCTCAAGTGATCCTCCCAACTCTGCCTGCTGAGTAGCTGGGACCACAGGCATATGCCACCACACCTGGCTAATTTTAAAAATTTTTGTAGGGATGGGGTATCCCTATGGTGCCCATTCTGGTCTCAAACTCCTGGGCTCAAGCAGTCCTCCCACCTCAGCCTCCCAAAGTTCTGGGTATACAGGCAGGAGCCACTGCGCCTGGCCTGAACTAAACAGTCTTGGTAAGGCTGTATTCTATTGTCATTCATGTAATTTCAACGGCTTTCATTTTTTTGACTTAATTTTGATTTCATGTCTCTAGGAATCAAAGTCAACTATGAAAATGATTTTTATTGTGGGTAACGGTAAAAGAGAAAGACAGAGGCCAGGCATGGTGGCTCATGCCTGTAATTCTAGCACTTTGGGAGGCTGAGGTGGGCGGATTACTTGAGGTCAGGAGTTTGAGACCATCCTGGCCAACATGGTGAAACCCTGTCTACTAAAATTACGAAAATTAGCCGGGCATGGTGGCGTGCACCTGTAATCCCAGCTACTTGGGAGGCTGAGGCAGGAGAATTGGTTGAACCTGGGAGTTGGAGGCTGCAGTGAGCCAAGATCGCACCACTGCATTCCAGCCTGGGCGACAGACAGAGTGATACTCCGTCTCAAAAAAAAAAAAAAAAGGGTCACAGGGCTGGGTACGGTGGCTCACCCCTGTAATCCCAGCACTTTGGGAGGCTGAGGCAGGCAGACCGCTTGTGCCCAGGAGTTTGAGACCAGCCTGGGCAACATGGCAAAACTCTATCTCTATAAAAATAAAAAATTAGCAGGACATGGTGGCACGTGCCTATAGTCCCAGCTACTCACTCAGGAGGCTGAGGTGGGAGGATCAGTTGATCCCTGGGAGGCAGAGGTTGCAATGAGCCAAGATTGTGCCACTGCACTCCAGCATGGGTGACAGAGTGAGACCCTATCTCAAAAACAAAATAATAATGATAATAATTTTTTAAAGGCCGGGCGCGGTGGCTCAAGCCTGTAATCCCAGCACTTTGGGAGGCCGAGACGGGTGGATCACAAGGTCAGGAGATCGAGACCAGCCTGGCTAACACAGTGAAACCCCGTCTCTACCAAAAAAATACCAAAAACTAGCCAGGCGAGGTGGCGGGCGCCTGTAGTCCCAGCTACTCCAGAGGCTGAGGCAGGAGAATGGCGTAGACCCGGGAGGCGGAGCTTGCAGTGAGCTGAGATCTGGCCACTGCACTCCAGCCTGGACGACAGAGCAAGACTCCGTCTCAAAAAAAATTAAAAAATAAAAAATAAAAAAATAATTTTTTAAAATAATTTTTTTTGAGACGGAATCTCGGTCTGTTGCCCAGGCTGTGGTGCAGAGGCACGATCTCTACTCACTGCAGCCTCCATCTCCCAGGTTCAGGTGATTCTCGCACTTCAGTCTCCCGAGTAGCTGGTTTTACAGGCATGTGCTACCACACCCAGCTAATTTTTGTATTTTTAGTAGAGACGGGGTTTGCCATGTTGGCCAGGCTGGTCTCTAACTCCTGACCTCAAGAGATCTGCCTGCCTTGGCCTCCCAAAGTGCTGGGATTACAGGCATGAGCCACCACGCCTGGCCAAAAAAATTATTTAAGTATGCAGTAAACTTAAAGTCTGTGTGGACTCTATTTGCAGGGTATGCTTTTTCCAAGCCAGATTTGATCACATGGATGGAACAAGGGAGAATGCTATTCATCAGCGAACAGGGATGCTTAGATAAAACAAGAAGGACAACTAGCCCTCCTACTGATGAACAGTTGGACATGAAGGATACTGGAAAGTTGCCATGTTTTGGTGAGTAAGATGGATTTAAAGTCATGAATTATTTAATTTTCCTAGCCTTGTTTCTTGAATCTTTCTTTTTGGATACCTGGCTAGATCTAGTCAATAAGAAAAGTTGTTTTGATGGAAAGCGTTAGTTTTCTTCACTCAAGAGGGTAGCAAATGTGGCCAGGCACGGTGGCTCACGCCTGTAATCTCAGCACTTTGGGAGGCTGAGAGGATGGATCACTTGAGGTCAGGAGTTCCAGACCAGCTTGGCCAACATGGTAAAACCCCATCTCTACCAAAAATACAAAAAAATTAGCCGGGTGTGGTGGCGGGCATCTGTAATCCCAGCTACTCTGGGGGCTGAGGCAGGAGAATCGCTTGAACCTGGGAGG
>NW_012103776.1:477414-479310 GCF_000951045.1 Mandrillus leucophaeus
GGAGGCCGAGGCGGGCGGATCACGAGGTCAGGAGATCGAGACCATCCTGGCTAACATGGTGAAACCCTGTCTCTACTAAAAAAATACAAAAAATTAGCTGGACTTGGTGGCAGGCGCCTGTAGTCCCAGCTACTCGGGAGGCTGAGGCAGGAGAATGGCGTTAACCCAGGAGGCAGACTTTGCAGTGAGCCAAGATTGCACCACTGCACCTCCAGCCTGGGCGGTAGAGTGAGACTCCATCTCAAAAAACAAAAACAAAAAACAAACAAACAAAACAACTCCTTTTGAATTCCTTGTAACATAAGGGAATATTTCACTTTTTTTTTTTTTTTTGACGGAGTCTCGCTCTGTCGCCCAGGCTGGAGTGCAGTGGCACAATCTCGGCTCACTGCAACTTCTGCCACCTGGGTTCAAGCAATTCTCCTGCCTCAGCCTCCCAAGTAGCTGGGACTACAGGCATGTGCCACCACGCCCGGCTAATTTTTTTGTATTTTTGGTAGAGACGGGATTTCACCGTGTTAGCCAGGATGGTCTTGATCTCCTGATCTCGTGATCCACCCGCCTCAGCCTCCCAAAGTGCTGGGATTACAGGCGTGAGCCACTGCATCTAGCCAGTATTTCACTTTTTATAGTGCGTGAATGCTTTCCTTTTTTTTTTTTTTTTTGAGACGGAGTCTCACGCTGTCACCCAGGCCGGAGTGCAGTGGCACCGTGTGGGCTCACTGCAACCTCCATCTCCTGGGTTCAAGCAATTTTCCTGCCTCAGCCTCCTAAGTAGCTGGGATTACAGGCGCCCACAACCACGCCTGGCTGGTTTTTACATTTTTAGTAGAGGCAGGGTTTCACCATGTTGGCCAGGCTGGTCTTGAATTTCTGACTTCAGGTGATCCATCCACCTCGGCCTCCCAAAGTGCTGGGATTACAGACATGAGCCACTGTGCCCAGCTGCGTGAATGCTTTTCTAAGTTCTTGGGAGTCAAGGAGTCCTCTGAAGAAGGAGACTTTGAGCCCAGGAAGTGTGTCCAAGCCCCAACAACAGGATAAAAGAATTCCCTGTTCAGGCACGGTGACTCACACTTATAATCCCAGAACTTTGGGAGGCTGAGGGCGGATCACATGAGATCAGGAGTTTGAGACCAGCCTGGACAACATTGTGAAACCCATTTCTACTGAAAATACAAAAATTAGTTATGCGTGGTGGCAGGCACGTTATTCCAGCTACTCAGGAGGCTGAGGCAGGAGAATTGGTTGAGCCCTGTAGGCGGAGGTTGCAGTGAGCCACGATGGTGCCATTGCACTCCAGCCTGGGTGACAGAGCGAGACTCCGTCTCAAAAAAGAAAAAGTAAATAAAGAATTCTCAAGAGTTTCATTTCACTGCCACCGTCCATTCATTCATCTAACCAATATTGAGTGCCTACCACAGTCATAGGAGTACGTTAATATTACTTTAGGCGAGGGCAAAATCTTTATATAATGTATGTGTATGTATACATATGAATAAAACAATTGTTATACTCTAGATGTTGATCGTCTTACTGACATGGCAATTAAGTTAGCCATTATATTGAACTATACATAGTTGAATTAGTCAACTATAAAATAAGATTGCGGCCAGACGCAGTGGCTCAGGCCTGTAATCCCAGCACTTTGGGAGGCCAAGATGGGCAGATCACGAGGTCAGGAGATCAAGACCATCCTGGCTAACACGGTGAGACCCCGTCTCTACTAAAATACAAAAAAAATTAGCCGGGCGTGGTGACAGGCGCCTGTAGTCCCAGCTACTCGGGAGGCTGAGGCAGGAGAATGGTGTGAACCTGGGAGACGGAGCTTGCAGTGAGCCAAGATCGCACCACTGCACTCCAGCCTGGGCGATAGAGTGAGACTCCGTCTCAAAA
>NW_012103776.1:480110-482612 GCF_000951045.1 Mandrillus leucophaeus
GTGAGCCAAGATCGCGCCACTGCGCTCCAGCCTGGGCAACAGAGCGACGCTCTATCACAAATAATAATAAAATAAAATAATTTAAAAAAGTTTAAAAGGCAGCCCTAAAACCCAATTATAGGGTAGACATATCACTGATGAGAGTGATACTTCTTTCCGCTCCAGATCACGAAGGAACTCTCAGGACAAAAGAAGAGGATTGCCGTTTAAATGGTCCTCAAAAACAGGACTTGGGTGCTGCCTTACCAGGGAAGGAGAGAAAGATTTTATCAGCTCGAAGAGACACCTTCCAGTCTCCAAGTCTCCAAGAAACAGAGATTCCAAATAAAAAAGTCAGCATCACAGCATCTGATCCAGACAAGAAAGACCTGCGGCACAAGCCTCGGGAGACCCCAGGGCGCTTAGAAATTCCCACAGGGCCAAGATGCTATTCCTGCTATGTCTGTAGGAAAGTCTTCCAAGTAAGGAGGGATTTGCTAAAGCACAAACGGAGCCACTCCAAGAGCCAGCTCCGCAGATATCCTAAGTACAGAAACACGTCCAGAGGGAAGTCCGAACTCAGGCGGACGCAGAGGCTCCTGTGTCAGAAGAAGCGGTTCCAGTGCAGTGAGTGTGAGAAGAGCTACTTCCTGAAGGGCAGCCTCGTCACTCATCAGGTTGTCCACACCGGCCAGCGGCCCTACCCGTGCCCTGAGTGCGACAAGACCTTCCGGTACAGGGCCAACCTGAAGAAGCACCTGTGTCTGCACCGCGGGGAGCGGCCGTTCTGCTGCGGGGAGTGCGGCCGGGCCTTCGTGCAGCAGTGCGAGCTCACGGAGCACCTGCGGCTGCACAGCGGAGAGAAGCCCTTCCAGTGTCCGCAGTGTGACCGGTGCTTCCGCCTGAAGAGGGGCATGAAGGTCCATCTGTCCCAGCACAGCGGGAAGAGGCCCTTCCACTGTCCCGAGTGTGGCCGGAGCTTCTCCCGGAAGGCTGCCCTGAAGACCCACCAGAGGACGCACAGCGAGGAAAAGCCGTTTTCTTGTGCTGAATGCGGCAGGAAATTCATCTACAAGATTAAGCTGGACGAGCACATCAGAGTTCACACGGGAGAGAAGCCCTTTTCGTGTCCCGAGTGTAACAAAAGTTTCCGCCTCAAGAGAAGCCTGAAAGCCCACGGGCTGCAGCACAGCGGGAAGAGGCCTTTCCAGTGCCCGGAGTGCAGCAGGGGCTTCTTCTGGAGGAACGCCATGCGCGCCCACCAGCGCCTGCACAGCGAGCAGAAGCCCTTCCCCTGCGCCGAGTGCGGCAAGCGCTTCACGCGGCCCTCCAAGCTCGCCTGCCACACCAGAGTCCACGACAGGCAGAAGGAGTTTCCCTGTGGTGAGTGCAAAAAGACCTTTTCTCAGCAGTCGCGGCTCACGCAGCACCTGAAGGTCCACACCACGGAAAAGCCGTTCTCCTGCGCCGAGTGCGGCCGCAGTTTCCGCCGGCGAGCGCATCTCACAGAGCACACGAGGCTTCACAGCGGCGAGGAGCCCTTCCAGTGTCCCGAGTGCGACAAGAGCTTCTCCTGGAAGGCCTCCATGAAGTTCCACCAGCGGATGCACAGGGACGAGAAGCCCTTCGCGTGCAGTGAGTGCGGCAAGACCTACACGCATCAGTCTCAGCTCACCGAGCACCTGAGGCTGCACAGCGGCGAGAAGCCCTACCAGTGTCCTGAATGCCAGAAGACGTTCCGCCTCAAGGGAAATCTGAAAAGCCACCTGCTGCAGCACAGTGGTCAAAAGCCGTTCTCTTGTGTGATGTGTGGCAAAAGTTTCACTCAGCAGTACCGGCTCACAGAACACATTCGAGTCCACAGCGGGGAGAAGCCCTTCCAGTGTCCGGAGTGTGACAAGAGCTACTGCATCAGGGGCAGCTTGAAGGTCCACTTGTATACGCACAGTGGAGAGAGGCCCTTCCAGTGTCCTGAGTGTGGCAAAGGCTTCCTCCAGAAGAGAAGCCTGAAGGCCCATCTGTGCCTTCACAGTGGGGAGAGGCCTTTTTCTTGTGATGAGTGTGGAAGGAGCTTCACGTACGTGGGGGCGCTCAAGACCCACATTGCGGTGCATGCCAAGGAGAAGCCCTCCAGCCTCTAGGTCAGGCCATGCGGTAGTCAGGCAACCACAGCTTTCAGGTGGTGCCAGCAGCTCTGTTGGCTCGAGCTGAGGCAGGTTGAAGGATTCACAGGGTAAGATGGGCCACAGTGGCTCCCGCCTGTAATCCCAGCACTTTGGGAGGCCCAGGGGGGAGGATCGCTTGAGCCCAGGAGTTTGAGACCAGCCTGGGCAACATTGCAAGATTCCCTCTCTACAAAAAATACGAAAGTCAGCCAGGTGTCATGGTGCATGCTTGTGGTCCCAGCTACTTTGGGAGGCCGAGGCAGGAGGATCGCTTGAGCCCAGGAGGTAGAGGCTGCAGTGAGCCATGCTCACACCACTGCACTGTAGCCTGGGTGACACAGCAAGACCTTGTCTCACA
>NW_012103776.1:483152-485381 GCF_000951045.1 Mandrillus leucophaeus
CTCGATCTCCTGACCTCGTGATCCGCCCACCTCGGCCTCCCAAAGTGCTGGGATTACAGGCTTGAGCCACCGCGCCCGGCCGAAGAAATGTTACAGGCAGGAACATACTCCTCAGTCAGCTTTTCCATTACCACGCCATTTTACTTAAATCTGTATTAAAGCCTTCAGTTTTCTCTCATAGTGGATTTTCATTTTCTCTCAGATGGTGAGAGGGCATCTGCTTCTTGGAATGTTTCCATAATGCTAAAAATAAATGTCTTCCACTATCTGGTTTGTTAAAATGATTACCCATGTGTTCTTTCCTTCTGAATTTTACTTAAATCACCTAAAAATCCACCATTGTGAGTAACAGGCAGTGTTATTTATCCAACCCCCCTACATTTTTGACAGTGTTACGTCAGTTCTCAAAGAACTGTACTTAACAGGGCCTCTGAGGAAAATACCAAAGGAAAAAATACTGTCAGTCCGTGGTGTCACTCTATTTTTTTTGCCCTGTGGCCCAATCTAACATTATAAGATAATTTTCCAGGCTATTCTGGCAAACCCTCATCTGTCTCCCAGACTGTCAATCTTTGACATTACTCTTGTTTTTTTTCCTTGAGATGGAATCTTGCTCTGTCACCAAGGCTGGAGTGCAGGGGTGCCATCTGGCTCACTGCAAACTCTGCCTTCTGGGTTCAAGCGACTCTCTTGCCTCAGCCTCCCGAGTGTCAGGGACTACAGGCGTCTGCCACCACGTCTGGCTAATGTTTTGTATTTTTAATAGAGGCGGGGTTTCACCACGTTAGCCAGGATGGTCTCCATCTCCTGATATCATGATCCGCCCACCTCGGCCTCCCAAAGTGCTGGGATTACAGGTATGAGCCACTGCGCCCAGCCTTTGACATTACTCTTAAGAGAACTTACAGTCTTCCTTAGAAAGTTTGAGTGCCTTCATAAATCTTGTGTGTTGCACAAAACGTGGTCCCCAGTTACCGAAGTCAGAATCTGCTGGGATCAAAGTCATTACAAGAATCACAGCATGTATACGAAGAGGAAAAGGTGCCACCTGTAGTTGGGACAGTCCTGTGGGTAGGGAATAGGCTGCTATTTATGTGGTACACCTCAAAAAACAAAAAATGCCAGTGATCAGATAAATGAAATGCCAACAGTTTAACAGGTAGATTCAGAACTAAAAATAAAACAATGTGAAAATAAAGACATTACACCTGTAATCTGAGCACTTTGGGAGGCCAAGGTGAGTGGATCACCTGAGGTCAGGTCAGGAATTCGAGACCAGCCTGGCCAACATGGCGAAAGCCCATCTCTACAAAAAATAGAAGAATTAGCAGGGCATGGTGGTGTGTGCCTGCAGTCCCAGCTGCTTGGGGGCTGAGGTGGGAGGATCGCTTGAGCCCAGGCTGGTTAAGGCTGCAGTGAGCCATGTTCGCACCACTGCACTCCAGCCTGGGTGACAGAGTGAGATCCTGTCTCTCAACAAATGAAAAAAAAAAAAAAAAAAGATAATGAGTACCTAACGGTACCACATGCTACAGAAAGAGGTCGAAGAAGAAAAGGATTATAAATGTCATTGAGAGATATTACCTTGAGTGGCTGAAGCAAAAGCATGGGGCTGAGTAGAAGACAGAAGAGAAGGGGTAGTTCTGTTACATAGTTCAGAAAGCACTGGGCTTAGACTAAAACCCACAAAATATAACAGACCCTGGCTCTGGCCTTGGGCAAGACACTAGAGCTCTGTAAGTTTTACTTTCTCCATTTAATATAATGGTGAGGGGAGGGTACCTTTATGAAAATCAGCCACATCTACAAAAAAAAAAAAATGCTGTTTTTCAGCTATACTGGTAACACAGGCATTCTCTAGTATGAGCTAGGTGATGGATTGTAGTACATGGAGTGGCCTACAGAATCACTCCCAGTCCATACATGGGGGACTGGCACAGAAGCAGCAATAAGGAGTGCTTCTGAGGTCAAACCGAGGCAGGAATTAGGAGCAAAAAGTGAGCAAGTGCAGGTAGAGAATGGGGAGGAGCTAAGAACGAGGAAGGGTAGCTTTAAGAAAGGAGGGGCCAGGTACCGTGGCTCATGCCTGCAATCCCAACACTTTGGGAGGCCAAGGCAGGCAGATCACGAGGTCAAGAGATGGAGCCCATCCTGGCCAATATGGTGTAACCCCGTCTCTACTAAAAATTAGCTGGGCGTGGTGGCACGCACCTGTAGTCCCAGTTACTC
>NW_012103776.1:485947-488939 GCF_000951045.1 Mandrillus leucophaeus
TGAAACTGCGTCTCAAACAAAAACAAAAACAAAACAAACAAACAAAAAAACAAGAAAGGAGAAAGGAACTCTGGTAAGCGTCACCTGGAGCTTTCCATATGCTCATGCTTATCAGGAGTCAAGCAGAAGTTTCTATCTAAGCTGTCTTTGTCCCCAAATCTGGTCACCTAAGTAAGGGAGTATAAATTGTTTCGTGACCAGTACTCAGATTCTGGAAATAAAGGCCAAGTTATTAATGGCCTCACTATAATATGAGGATGAACAGGAGATTATGAATGTGAAATACATAGTGTCTAGTCAAGAGTAGGCGTTCAGGGCTGGGCACGGTGGTTCATGCCTATAATCCCAGCACTTTGGGAGGCTGAGATGGGCGGTTCACTTGAGGGCAGGAGGTCAAGACCAGCCTGACCAACATGGCAAAGCCCTGTCTCTATTAAAAATACAAAAATTATCCAGGCGTCGTTGCATGCACCTGTAGTCCCAGCTACTCGAGATGCTAAAGTGGGAGAATCACTTGAGCCCAGGAGACAGAGGTCACAGTGAGCCAAGATCATGCCACTGCACTCCAGCCTGACACAGCAAGACTCTGTCTCAAAAAAAAAGAGTAGGCGTTCAGTAAGACGTAACTCCATATTATGAACGGAATCATGTCCCCTCCCCTTTCCAAATTCACAGGTTGAATCCCTAACCCCCAGTGTGACTGTAAGATCAACATGACACCTTTACTAGTCATAAAACTAACACGTGAGAGCCCAGCATGCGCATGGACCTGAGCAAAGTGGATGGGGAGGCAGAGGCTGCAAGTGCTGTGCTCCACGGAGCTCCCCATCAGTGGAAAGGAACTCCAAAAATGAGGGAGAAGCGCTCCCACCTCCAAAACCAGCAGCAGAGCAGCAAGCTGTGTCTGTCTGTGTGCGTGACTATTTGGCTGTTCTGAGCTGCATCTGGTACAGCCATCTCTTCTGTTACCACATATGTGCTAATGACTTTCAAATCTATAAATCTGTATTTTCAATTTGTGCCATGAACATCTCAAACACAAAATGCCCCAAGTAAGACTTGTCACCTGTATCAACCCTCACTCTATCTCTCTTTGTTGTTATTGTTGTTATTGTTGTTGTTTTGAGACAGAGTGTTGCTCTGTCACCCAGGCTGGAGTACAGTGGCGCGATATTGACTCACTGCAACCTCTGTCTCCCGGGCAATTCTCCTGCCTCAGTCTCCCGAGTAGCTGAGACTACAGGCACCTGTCACCAGGCACAGCTAATTTTTTTTTTTTTTTTTGTATTTTTAGTAGAGGCAGGGTTTCCCCATGTCAGGCTGGTCTCGAACTCCTGACCTCAAATGATCCGCCAGCGTCAGCTTCCCAAAGTGCTGGAATTACAGGCATGAGCCACCGTGCCCAGCCTCTACCCCTCTTTATTACACTGTCCTGTATTTTCTACCTCTGTATACTAGATCTACCTCATCTCCAAAGTTATAAATCTGATGATGCACCTAGATTTTCTTAAACCCAATCTAGCATCTAGCTCCTGATTCTTCCCAAACAAGATCATTTCTCACTATCTCTATTGTTACTACTTTAAGTTCACTTTATTTATTTATTTATTTATTTAATAATGTTTTCCTTGACAGGTTTCATTGCTTCTGGCTTTTCTCCTGCAGTGCATTCATCATCCATCTGCCAGATGGGTTCTTCTAAAATGCAATTCTAATGTTGCTCCCTTCAAGAAATACTTAGAAATTTCCCATTTTGGCTGGGTGTGGTGGCTCATGCCTGTAATCCCAGCACGTTGGGAGGGTGAGACGGGCAGATCACTCGAGGTTAGGAGTTTGAGAGTGGTGAAACCCCGTCTTTACTAAAAACACAAAAATTTGCCAGGCATAGTAATTTTTTATTTACCGTGCTCGGGAGGCCGCCGTGGGAGAATTGCTTCAACCTGGGCGGCGGAGGTTGCAGTCAGCCGAGATCACGCCATTGCACTCCAGCCTGGGCAACAGAGCAAGACTCTGTCTCAGGGAAAAAAAAAAAAAAGGAAAAAGAAGTTTCCCATTTTATTGAAAATGCATTCTTTAATAAGACCTAGAAGAATCGGTGAGCTGACTGTGACCTGCCGCTGCAGTTTGACCTTCACAATGTGAGCCTCAGCCTCATCACACAGCATGTGTCCTTCTCAAGTGCATTATATTCTCTCATGACTCTCCCTCTGCCCGGAATGCCTTCCCTCCCTCACCTCACCTCCCTCACATTCCATGATTCAGTCCAGAGACCAGGAACAGTTTAGTTATATGCTGGTCTCTTCTCCCAGCACCTCTAAATTCCTTCCTCTAAAGCACTCCTCACTGAAACTCTGTCTGCTTCCCCTCATAGCCTGAACCCCTGGAGGGCATCTGTATGCTCTTGTTTTTGCATTTTCTCCACCGAACACACACCTGACATAGAAGACCTTCTAGGGCTAGGCGTGGTGGCACACCCAGTTACTTGAGAGGCTGAGGTGGGAGGGTTGCTTGAGCTCAGGAGTTTGAGGCCAACCTGGAGGACACAGCAAGAGCCCATTTCTAAAAGGAAGAAAAACAAGACATTATAGAAATTCTTCCTGAATGGTCAGAAGGAACGATGAATTGGGTTTTTGGGTACTGAGGATAGAAAGGATGGATATGAAAAAAATGTAAAGAAGATTAAGCAGGGTTTGGTGACTGGGGCACATCAGGAGGGAGAAATCATTCTTGAAATAATGTCTCTCGGTCCCACCATATGGGAAAAGAATGCATGTACATTTCAGAGCTATCATAGGTGATTCTGACATGCTAATTTCATATCATTACTCTTCCCCTCCCATTTTTTTCCCAAATAGTGAATTTGAGAAAAACCACTCAAAAAAATTTTTTTTCTTTCTTTTTTTTTTTTTTTATTGAGATGGCTGTCACCCAAGCTGGAGTGCAGTGGCTCAATCTTGTGCAGCTGTCACCCAAGTAGGAGTGCAGTGTCACC
>NW_012103776.1:494984-495946 GCF_000951045.1 Mandrillus leucophaeus
TCTCGTGATCCATCCGCCTCAGCTCCCCAAAGTGCTGGGATTACAGGCGTGAGCCACCACACCTGGCCTCTTTTTTCTTTTTTAAATAGAGACAGGGTCTTGCTATGTTGCCTAGGCTAGTCTTGAACTCCTGGCCTCAAGTTATCTTCTGTTGCCTTGGCCTCCTAAAATGCTGGGATTAAACAGATGAGACACAGCCAGGCACAGTGACTCACACCTGTAATCCCAGCACTTTGGGACGCTGAGGTGGGCGGATCATCTGAGGTCAGGAGTTCAAGACCAGCCTGGCCAAACATGGTGAAACCCCGTCTCTACTAAAAATACAAAATTAGCCAGGCGTGGTGGCACATGCCTGTAATCCCAGCTACTTGGGAGGCTGAGGCAGGAGAATCACTTGAACCCAGGAGGGGGAGGTTGCGGTGAGTCGAGATCGAGCCATTGCACTCCAGCCTGGGCAATAAGAGTGAAACTCCATCTCGAAACAAAAACAAAAACAAAAAACAGAGGTGAGACACGAGGCATAGCCCACTGTAGGCTTTCTACACCTTAAAACATCTGACAATACCAGCCACTATGAAGAATATGGAGCAACTAGAGTTCTCACACATTGCTGATGGGAATGCAAAACAGCATCATACAATTCTAGAAAATGGGTTGTTTCTTAGAAACGTGTACTTACTGAATGACCAGCAATCCCACTCTTGGGTATTTATCCTAGACAAAGGAAAACCTCTGTTCACACAAAAACATGTACATGAATGTTTGCAGCAGCTCCCTTCATAATTGCTAAAATTTGGAACAACCCTAGGCTGGGCGCAGTGGCTCACGCCTATAATCCCAGCACTTTGGGAGGCTGAGGCAGGTAGACCACAAGGTCAGGAGATCGAGACCATCCTGGCTAACACGGTGAAACCCCGTCTCTACTAAAAATACAAAAACAAAATTAGCCGGGCGTTGTGGCG
>NW_012103776.1:498212-499031 GCF_000951045.1 Mandrillus leucophaeus
CCAGCTACTCCGGAGGCTGAGGCAGGAGAATTGCTTGAATCTGGGAGGTGGAGGTTGCAGTGAGCCAAGATTGCGCCTCGACACTCCAGCCTGGGTGACAGAGCGAGACTCTGTCTCAAAAAGAAAAAAAAAAAATTGTACTGTATAACATTTGGAAAAATAAAAAACATTAAATAGTAAGGTACATGTACATTTCACAATTAATTCCGGGACAAATACAGATATGCACATGCTCCTCAGCCTATGCAGGGACTATTTTATTTCTCATGGACATCCTCTCCCAACTGCATACTTTTCCTTTGCTACTTTAGCCTGACACCTAAGACATGACTAGGAGAGAATGCGAGGCTTATTTTCTGGGGACAATCGCCACCCTCTTCCTCGCGCTCTCTCTTTTCTGTCTCTCCCTGGTTTCCCCTTCTGCGTCTTCACATCCCTCCACTGCTCTTACGTTCTCGCGTTTCTCACGCCCTGTGTCATGGCCTCCTTCGTCTTCTCCCGCTCTGTCTCTGTCTCCCGCCCGGCCTGGGGTGCCCGGCCGCATCCTTGGACCACCCTGAGTCCCTGCAGGCCGCCCTAAGCCGGGGTGGCTTCCGCACGGGGTCTCTGCCCAAGGCCGTTCTCTGCCAAGGAAGTAGCGTGGCCGTCCGGGGAGCCCAGAAGGGCTGTAGACCCACGGGGACCGGACCTGGTGGGCGGACCTCCCTCTGCGTCCCCCACGGGACAAGCACGGGGCCCCGACGGCCTCCGCGTCCCCGACGGGATGGACGCCCCGGGCCACCGCGCGTCCCCCACCCACTTTCCGGTCTCGCTGGATTC
>NW_012103776.1:502381-503624 GCF_000951045.1 Mandrillus leucophaeus
GCCCCTTGAGAGTTCAGCATCTTGCAGTTCTTAAGGACTGAATAAACGAAAATTCTGATCAGGCCTTTACCTGTTTGCATGTTTTAACCACTTGCTTTTTGCCCAGTATTCTTTGTTCTCACACTGTAATTACATACTGCTGATGTACTGTTTCATTGTCAATGAGGAGGAGATAACTTCAGGGTCATGAAAAACTGTTGCAGGGGGAATTAATGCCTTCAGGGTCGTTGAGTCCAGCCCCTGATGTCCAGAAGCCTGATTGCTCAAGGTGTTATCAGAGACTGAAGAAACACAGACTTTCCCCCTTGGTTCCCTGAAACTCCCCCTCCCTTACTCTCTAGCCCCATAAAAACTCCATGCTTCTTTTTGTTAAGACAGATTTTAGAGATTTGCTCTGCTGCCTTCTCTCTTTGGCCAAATCTGTTAAACCTTTCTCCATCTCCAAGCACCGGTGTCTCAGTGTTTGGCCTCATCTGCCCATGAGGTACACAAGCCTGATTTTGGGGTTCTACAACAGCCTGATTATGATGTCCGTTACATGTTTATACATATGCTAAAATTTGGAGTTCTATGTAGTAGTATAGAAGCTATACTTCTATATAACTTAAATTTATTAAAAAAGAGTTAATAGTTAAAAGTTCATAGCTGGGCGCGGTGGCTCATGCCTGTAATCCCAGCACTTTGGGAGGCCGAGGCGGGTGGGTCACCAGGTCAGGATATCAAAACCATCCTGGCTACCACGGTTAAACCCCGTCTCTACTAAAAATACAAAAAATTAGCCAGGCGTGGTGGCCAGCGCCTGTAATCTCAGCTACTCGGGAGGCTGAAGCAGGAGGATTGCTTGAACCCAGGAGACGCAGGTTGCAGTGAGCCAGGATCGCGCCACTGCACTCCAGCCTGGGCAACAAGAGCGAGACTTCGTCTCAAAAAAACAAAACAAAACAAAACAAAAATCATAGCAGTATGCATTTAAAAAATTGTACTGTATACACTTTGGGAGGCCGAGGCGGGCGGATCACCAGAGGCTGGGATTTTGAGACCAGCCTGACCAACACGGTGAAACCTTGTCTCTACTAAAATACAAAAAATTAGCTGGGCATGGTGGCGAGCACCTGTAGTCCCAGCTACTCGTGAGGCTGAGGCAGGAGAATCGCTGGAACCCGGGAGGAGGAGGTTGCAGTGAGCCAACATCCTGCCACTGCACTCCAGCCTGGTGACAGAGCAAGACTCCGTCTCAAAAAAA
>NW_012103776.1:505184-516492 GCF_000951045.1 Mandrillus leucophaeus
CCAAGGCGGGGCGGGACGGCAGGGGCCATGGCGGAGCCGCCTCGGGTAAGCAGGCTGGCCTGCATGGACGCCCGGTTTTGGGGTCGTGGTGGGTCCTTGGGTTCCGGGCTACCCCGCGTCCTAGGGTCGCCGTGGGTGCCCGCGGTGCACGGGTTGGACGGAGTCTACAGGCCGCTTCGGCTGGGGGTGTAGATTCAGGGCCCTCCGGTGAGCCGATGGCCTCTGCTCCTGCGGCTTGTCCGTAGCTAAACACCTGGACAAAGCCAGGCGTGGACCGAGACCGACCTAGGAGTGGGGCGGAGCCTGGGCGAGGATGCCTGGCGGGCGGGGAGCGGACGGCGGAAAGGATAGAAAGGTTTGGGGCCAGAGGTGGATGTTACAGGTCAACCAGTTTCACACCATAGTCACAGAAATCAGAACAACTCTTCCAAAAGATTTAAGATTCCGAATGGTTGAAATGGTGTTTGGCGGGGGCTTCAGTGTCAGAATTTATATTCTAGCGTGGTTTGTGTTGAGTATAAGATGATACGTTGGGAGGAGTAGAGGATACAAAAGATGAAGTTAGTGGTTTCTTAAAATCGAGGTTTAGAGGGTATTTTATCTTGTAAACTTTTCTGTTGAGGATTTTTGCTGATTATTACATGAATTAGACCGGGCGCTGTGGCTCACGCCTGTAATCCCACCACTTTGGGAGGCCGAGGCAGGTGAATCACCTAAGATCAGGAGTTCGAGACCAGCCTGGCCAACATGGTGAAAGCCCATCTCTACTAAAAATAAAAAAAACTAGCTGGGCATGATGGCGGGTGCCTGTAACCCCAGCTACTCGGGAGGCTCAGGCAGGAGAATTGTTTGAACCCGGGAGACGGAGGTTGCAGTGAGCCGAGATTGTGCCATTGCACTCCAGCCTGGGCAGCAAGAGCGAAACTCTGTCTCCAAAAATACATACCTATCTATATATTTGGGGAAAGGATATAAATAGCCAAATCACAGACCTGAAAAGAAAATGATTAATGAATAAAAGAATGGATTTTAAAACTTGTGACATTCAGGCCAGGCACGGTGGCTCACGCCTGTAATCCCAGCACTTTGAGAGGCCAAGGTGGGCAGATCACTTGAGGTCAGGAGTTCAAGACCAGCCTGGCCAATACGGCGAAAACCCGTCTTTACTAAAAAATACAAAAATTAGCTGAGTGTGGTGGCAAGCGCCTGTAATCCCAGCTCCTCAGGAGGCTGAGGTGAGAGAATTGCTTGAACCCGGGAGGCAGAGCTTGCAGTGAGCAGAGATGGCGCCACTGCACTCCAGCCTGGGTGACAGAGCGAGACTCGGTCGCAAAAGCAAGAAAAGACAAAAAAAAAAAAAAGCCTGGGCGACATGGTGAGACCCCTCTCTAAAAAAAATTAGCCAGGTGTGGTGGCATATCCCCGTGGTCCCAGCTACTCGGGAGGCTAAGGCAAGAGAATCACTTGAACCCAGGAGATCAAAGCTATGGTAAGCTGTGTTGGCACCACTGCACTCTGGCCTGGGCAACAGAGTGAGACCCTGTTTCAGAAAAAAAAAAAAAAAACCCCTAAAAGAACTACCTGAAATGTGCTAGTGGAAGTAGACATAGCAAGGATTGCAGTTTGTGAGCTATTGTGAAGTGGTGAAAGGAAGGTTATCTGAAATGAGATGGAAAGTTGTGACCCCAGAGGTGAACAGGTAGGGGTTATAACACAGGGTAATCTGATGTTTGAAGTGTGTTGCACATGTGCATTTTGTGTATGTCTATGCAGCTTAGTTCTATTTGTTCACATAGTACAGTTTCTCACCCTTGCCTCTACTAACGTCCTGTGCTGGATAATTTTCTGTTTTGCGGGCTGTCCTGCACATCGTAGGTTGTTTATCACTATTCTTGGCTGCTGCGCACTAGATGCCAGTAGGCCGCCCCGCTTCCCCATATTATAACAATAAAAAATGTCTCCAGGGGACAAAATTGTTCTGATTGAGAACCACTAATCTAGTGTTTCTTATAGACAGAATAAGCAATGCTTATGTGCAAATATATATTACAAATATTTTGTAATATATTGTCTCCTAATATATCAATCATGTTGGAATAAATTCACGTTTCAAAACAAGCATTATAGCAGAAATGATTATATTTCCTTAAACTTAAAATAATGAATTTCTGATTTAAATGTTGCTACCTCTGCAGTTTGGATATTTGTCCCTAAACCTCATGTCAAAATTGGACTTGCAGCTGGGCACAGTGGCTCACGCCTGTAATCCCAGCACTTTGGGAGGCTGAGACAGGTGGATCACCTGAGGTCAGGAGTTCAAAATCAGCCTGACCAACAAGGTGAAACCCCGTCTCTACTAAAAATACAAAAATTAGCCGAGCATGGTAGCAGGCACCATCTACTCGGGAGGCCAAGACAGAATTGCTTGGACCTGGGAGGTGGAGGTTGCGGTGTGCTGAGATTGCGCCACTGTACTTCAGCCTGGGTGATGGAGCAAGACTGCATCTCAAAAAAAAAAAAAAAAAAAAAATTGGATCTGCAGTGTTGGAAGTGGGCTCTAATGGGAGGTGTTTAGGTCATGGGGGGTGGATCCCTCATGAATTGTCTTGGTGCTGTCCTCTATTAGTTCCTGAGGGAGCTGGTTAAAAAGAGCCCGACACATCCCCCTTTCTGTCTTGCTGCTTCTTGCCCTTGCCATGTGATCTCTGCACATGCCAGCTCACCATTTTTTTTTGTGAGATGGAGTCTGGGTCTGTCACCCACACTGGAGTGCAATGGTATGATGTCGGCTCACTGCAACCTCTGCCTCCTGGGTTCAAGCAATTCTCCTGCCTCAGCCTCCCAAGTAGCCGGGATTACAGGCCCCTGCCACCACGCCCAGCTAATTTTTGTATTTTTGGTAGAGACAGGGTTTAACCATATTGGCAAAGCTGGTCTTGAACTTCTGACCTCAGGTGGTCTGCCCTACCTTGGCCTCCCAAAGTGCTGGGATTACAGGTGTGAACCACGGTGCCCAGCCCCCTTCACCTTCCACCATGAACATAAGCTGTCTGAGACCTTCACCAGAAGCAGATGCTGGTGCTGTGCTTCTTATACAGCCTGCAGAACTGTGAACCAAATAAACCTCTTGTCTTTAAAAATTACCCCACCTGGCCGGGCGCGGTGGCTCACACCTGTAATCCCAGCACTTTGGGAGGCTGAGGCAGGTGGATCACGAGGTCAGCAGATGAAGACCATCCTGGCTAACAAGGTGAAACCCCATCTCTACTAAAAATACAAAAAATTAGCCGGGCATGGTGGTGGACGCCTGTAGTCCCAGCTACTCTGGAGGCTGAGGCAGGAGAATGGCGTGAATCTGGGAGGTGGAGCTTGCAGTGAACCGAGATTGCGCCACTGCACTCCAGCCTGGGCAACAGAGTGAGACTCTGTCTCAAAAAAAAAAAAAAAAAAATTACCCCACCTTGGTGTTCCTTTACAGCAGTACTAAACAGACTAAGACAAATTTAAAGGAGTCATTAGAATTTTTAAAACTCAACTCTAAATTTCATAATGAATATAACAAAAAGATGGGAGGTCCTACCCAGAGCAGTCCAGCAAGAGAAAGAAATAAAAGTCACCAAAATAGAAATAGAAGAAGTCAAGCTATCCCTGTTTTCAGACTGTATGATTCTATATGTAGAAAACCCCATAGCGTGCCCAAATGCTCCTTGATCTGATAAACAACTTCAGCAGAGTCTAAGAATACAAAAATCTGTGTACAAAAATCAGTAGCATTCCTATACACCAACAACATCCAAGCTAAAAGCCAAATCAAGAATACAGTCCCATTCACATCTAGTCAAAAATGCCTAGGAATACAGCTAACCAAGGAGGTGAAAGATCTTTACAACAAGAATTACAAAATACTACTCAAAGAGATCCGAGATAACACAAAGGGAAAAACATTTAATGCTCATAGATAGGAAGAATCAATATTGTCAAAATGACCATACTACCCAAAGCAGTTTCCAGATTCATTGCTATTCCTATCTAACTACTAATGACAATTAGAAAAAAAACTACATTGCTGGGAGTGGTGGCTCACGCCTGTAATCCCGCTTCGGGAGGCCAAGACGGGCAAATCATGAGGTCAGGAGTTCGAGACCAGCCTGGCCAATATAGAAACCCCGGACTCAAGCAGTTCTCCCACCTCAGCCTCTCAGGTAGCTAGGACTACAGGCATGTGCCATGCCCTGCTAGTTTTTGTGGATTTTGTTATTGTTTTGGTAGAGACGGGGTTTAGCTATGTGGCCCAGGCTGTTCTCAAATTCCTGGGCTCAAGCAATTCATTCACCTTGGCCTCCCAAATTATTGGGATTACAGGTATGAGCCAGTGTCTGGCTGAAAAAACTATTTAAAAATTCATATGTAACCAAAAAAGAGCCCAAACAGCCAAGGGAGTCCTAGGCAAAATGAACAAAGCTGGAGACATCACCACACTACCTGACTTCAAACTATACAAGGCTACAGTAACCAAAACAGCATGGTACTGGTAAGAAAACAGACATATAGACCAATGGAACAGAATAGAGAGCCCAGAAATAATGCCACACACCTACGATCATCTCACACCTACGATCGTCTCATCTTCTACAAAGTCAACAAAAACAAGCAGTGGGAAAAAGACTCGCTATTTAATAAATGGTGCTGGGATAACTGGCTAGCCATATGCAAAAGACTGACACTGCACCCCTTCCTTACACCTTACACTCAACTCAACGTGGATTAAAGACTTAAATGTAAAACCTAAAACTATAAAAACCCTGGAAGATAACCTAGGAAATAGCATTCTGGACATAGGCCCTGGCAAAGATTTTGTGATGAAGACTCCAAAAGCAACTGCAACAAAAACAAAAATTGACAAATGGGACCTAATTAAACTAAAGAGCTTCTACACAGCAAAAGAAGCTATCAGCAGAGTAAACAGACACTCTACAGAATGGGATATTTGCAAACTATGCAACTGATAAAGGTCTAATATCCAGAATCTACGGGGAACTTAAATTTACAAGCAAAAAACAACTGCATTAAAAAATGGGCAAAGGACATGAACAGACACTTCTCAAAAGAAGACATACACATGGACAACAAGCTCATTAAAAAATGCTCAGCATCACTAATCATTTGAGAAATGCAAATCAAAACTGTATCAGGGCCGGGCACGTTGGCTCATACCTGTAATCCCAGCACTTTGGGAGGCCGAGGCGGGTGGATCACGAGGTCAGGAGATCGAGACCATCCTGGCTAACACAGTGAAACCCTGTCTCTACTAAAAATACAAAAAATTAGCTGGGCGTGGTGGTGGCGCCTGTAGTCCCAGCTACTTGGGAGGCTGAGACAGGAGAATGGCGTGAACCCGGGAGGCGGAGGTTGCAGTGAGCCGAGATCGTGCCACTGCACTCCAGCCTGGGCAACAGAGCAAGACTCTGTCTCAAAAAACAAACAACCAAAAAAAAAAAAAACTGTATCAGAGTAGCTATTAAAAAGTAAAAAAAATAAAGTTACAGAGAAAAGAGAACACTTATACACTGCTGATGGTAATGTAAATTAGTCCAGCCATTGTGGAAAGCAGTTTGGTGATTTCTCAAAGAACTGAAAGCAGAATTACCTTTTTTTGTTTTTTTTTGAGATGGACTTTTGCTCTGTTGCCCAGGCTGGTGCCATCTCGGCTCACTGCAACCTCTGCCTCCCGGGTTCAAGCGATTCTCCTGCTTTAGCCTCCTGAGTAGCTGGAATTACAAGCACGTGCCACCACACCCAGCTAATTTTTTGTACTTTTAGTAGAGACAGGGTTTCTCCATGTTGGCCAGGCTGGTCTTGAACTCCTGACCTCAGGTGATCTGCCCACCACGGCTTCCCAAAGTGCTGGTATTACAGGCGTGAGCCACCGCGCCCAGCCAAAATTACCATTTGACCCTGCAATCCCATTATTGAATATATACCCAAAGGAATATAAATTGTTTTGCATAAAGACACATGTTTGCATATGTTCGTTGCAGCACTATTCACAATAGCAAAGATGTGGAATCAACCTAAATGCCCATCAATGGCAGACTGGATAAAGAAAATGTACATATGCACCATGGAATACTATGCAGCCATAAGAGAAAATCGTATCTTTTGCAGAAAGATAGATGGAGCTGGAGGCCATTATCTTAAGTGAGATAACACAGGAGTAGAAAACAAAGTGCCGTTCTCGCTTATAAGGGTGAGCTGAACACTGAGTATATATGGATACAAAGCAGGGAATAACAGACACTGGGGCCTACTTGAAGGTGGAGGGTGGGAGGAGAATGAGGCCTGAAAAATTACTTACCGGGTATTATGCTCGTTACCTGAGTGGCGAAACAGTCTGCACACCAAACCCTCACAACACGCAGTTTACCTGTATAGCAAACCTGCACATACAGGCCTGAAACTAAAATTAAAACAAAAACAACTTTGGCCAGGCGCAGTGGCTCATGCCTGTAAATCCTAGCACTGGGAGGCCAAGGTGGGTGGATCACCTGAGGTCAGAATTTCGAGACCAGCCTGGCTAATGTGGCGAAACCCCATCTCTACTAAAGATAAAAACATTAGCTGGGCTTGGTGGCTGGCGCCTATAATCCCAGCTACTCAGGAGGCTGAGGCAGGAGCGCCGCGTGAACCCCGGGGAGCAGAGGTTGCAGTGAGCTGAGATCGTGCCACTTCACTCCAGCCTGGGCAAAACAGCAAAACTCCGTCTCAAAAAAAAAAATATGACTAGACTGGCTGGGCGTGGTGGCTGACGCCTGTAATCCCACTGCTTTGGTAGTCTGAGGTGGGCAGATTGCCTGAGGTAGGAGCTCGAGACCAGCCTGGCCAACATGGTGAAACCCCGTCTCTACTAAAAATACAAAAAAATTAGCCCGGTGTGGTGGCATGTGCCTGTAATCGCAGCTACTCCGGAGGCTGAGGCAGGGGAATCGCTTGAACCAGGGTGGTGGAGGTTGCAGTGAGCCGAGATCGTACCACTGCACTCCAGCCTAGGCAACACAGTGAGAGTCCATCTCAAAATAAATAAAAATAAAACATGAATAGGCTGAGCACGGTGGCTCATGCCTGTAATCCCAGCACTTTGGGAGGCCAGGGTCGGTGGATCACTTGAGGTCAGGAGTTGGAGACCAGCCTGACCAACATGGTGAAACCCCGTCTCTACTAAAAATGCAAAAAATTAGTCAGGTGTGGTGGTGCACACATGTAGTCCCAGCTACGCAGGAAGCTGAGGCAGGAGAATTGCTTGAATCTGGGAAGTGAAGGATGCAGTGAGCTAAGATCACGCCACTGCACTCCAGCCTGGCAACAGAGAGAGATGCCGTCTCAAAAAATAAAAAAAAATAATAAAGTTGAAACAAGATAAACTTTAATACCCATAGAAAATAAGGATATATGGCAATAACAATGGTAGTTCAATAAAAGGTGGAATGTATGCTTATGTAATTAGAGTGTTTTAAACTAACAAATATATAATTTACGTACTCCTAGTTGTGAGCCTCAGGAAGTATCCATTTATCCCGTCAACCATAATAAACACAAATATTAAGTAATACTAAACATTTGCATACATTGCATTTTTTCTAATGCAGTTTTTAGAAAAGCAATAAAATTCAAAACCAATTGCTGGTAACTCTTAGTCTTCTGCTTCTGGGGAGGCCTCAGAAGACTTACAATCACACGGTCTTCTCATGGCTGGAGCAGGAGAGAGGCAGCGAAGGGGGAAGTGCTACACACTTTTAAACAACCAGATCTGGTGAAAACTCACTATCATGAGAACAGCAAGGGAAGTCCGCCCCCATGATAAGGTCACCTCCCACCAGGCCCCTCCTCCAACCCTGGGGATTACAATTCAACAGGAGATTTGGGTGGGGACACAGCCAAACCATATCAAGTGTATGCCTAGGCATTTTATTGTTTCTTTCAGCCATTGTAAAAGGTACTGAGTTCTTGATTTCTCAGCTTGGTCACTGTTGGTGTACAGCAGTGCTACTGATTTATATACATTAATTTTGTTACCTGAGACTTTGCTGAATTCATTTGTCAAATCTAGGGGTCTTTTGGAGGAGTCTAGGGTTTTCTAGGTAGAGGATCATATCATTGGCAAACAGAGATAGTTTTCTAGTTTGGATGCCCTTGATTTCTTTCTCTTGCCTGACTGCTCTGGCTAGGACTTCCAGCCTTACAAATTAATGTAAATTAAAATACTGAAATACAATTTGCCACCCCACATTGGCAAAAAATAAGGTTTGAGAACATCTTGTGCTGGCAAAGGTGTAAAGAAACAAGAAGTCTCATGTTAATAGCAAGGGTAAATGTGCTGAATTCTTTTTGCAAGGCAATCTGATGTTCTCTATTAAAACTGAAGATGTGTATCCTCTTTGATTTAATAGTTCTCCTTTTTAGATTTTATCCTGCAGAAGTAAAAGCACTAATACATAGGAAGCATATGAGAATACTGTAATTTTTTTTTTTTTTTTTTTTTTTGAGACTGAGTCTCGCTCTGTCACCCAGGCTGGAGTGCAGTGGCGCGATCTCTGCTCACTGCAAGCTCTGCCTCCCAGGTTCAAGCAATTCTCCTGCGTCAGCCTCCCGAGTAGGTGGGATTACAGGCGCACGCCACCACACCTGGCTAATTTTTGTATTCTTAGTAGAGACGGGGTTTCACCATGTTGGTCAGGCTGATCTCGAACTCCTGACCTCGTGATCTGCCTGCCTCGGCCTCCCAAAGTGCTGGGATTACAGGCATGACCCACTGTGCCCAGCTGAATACTGTAATTTATAAGGGAAATGGAAACAATATATGTCCCATCAGTGGGGTGTATCTACTCATGGAATATAAGTGCGAGTTTACCAAAAAAATGAGTTTGCCTCAATATATATTATTGACCTGGAAAGAGCTCTGTGACATATTAAGTGAATGAAGTTACAGAGTGATTTGTTCCCATTTTGTAAAGAAAATAATTCCATACTCTACATATGTATATATACTTTGAACAAGCATAATGAAATGTGGAGCGGGGGATGTAGTGGTTAACAGCAGAACGATGTAATTGGAGTAGGGGAAGGAGTAGTTCTCCAGGAAGAAGTTGCTGAACAACCGGAAACGTGTCCACTGCAAAAGTCTTTTAAATTAACAAGGAGAAGGAGCTGGAGTTATTTTGAAGCAATCATGAATGCATGTGTCTTATGTCTACAATTTCAGCTACCTCTGACTTTTGAGGATGTTGCCATTTATTTCTCGGAGCAAGAATGGCAGGATCTAGAGGCATGGCAGAAGGAGCTTTACAAGCATGTGATGAGAAGCAATTATGAGACTCTCGTCTCTCTAGGTAAGACCTGTTCACCTTTGTGGGTAGGTCATGGAACTGGATCGTGTAAGGGGTCACAGTCACTTGATGCTCCTGTTTCTCAGGTAGCAAGATTTCTCAGAAATTAACTCAGAAAGGTATTTTTACCCTGCAATCTATTGTTAATACTTTGGTCAACATTGTTAATCCTTACTCAAGGGTAGACATTGTTGCATGAGAATATTTGAGCAATGTAATGTGGTCCAGGTGACTAAATATTATTTATGAGGGGCCTTTAGTCATGACTTACTGTCAGGATGCCATGATTGTCCAAATAGGAGCACACCTAGCGCATATTTATGAAGTGTTCTGTATATCTTTAACCTAAGATATCCCTACCTCACAACTTTTACAGTGGGGTCTGAATACTTCAGAAAAGCTATTTTTGAAGGATATACAATGAAGTGTTTGTTTTTTTGAGATGTAGTCTCACTCTGTCACCCAGGCTGGAGTGCAATGATGCAATCTTGGCTGACTGCAACCTCTGCCTTCTGGGTTCAAGCAATTCTCCTGCCTCAGCCTCCTGAGTAACTGGGACTACAGGTGCATGCTGCCACGCCTGGCTAATCTTTGTATTTTTAGTAGAGATGGAGTTTCACCATGTTGGCCAGGATGGTCTTAATCTCCTGACCTCACGATCTGCCCACCTTGGCTTCCCAAAGTGCTGGGATTACAAGGGTGAACCACAGCGCCAGGCCTGAAGTGTTTTAAGAGTAGCTGTCTCTGCTGGGTGCGGTGGCTCATGCCTGTAATCCCAGGACTTTGGGAGGCCGAGGCGGGTGGATCACGAGGTCAAGAGATCAAGACCATCCTGGCCAACACAGTGAAACCCTGTCTCTACCAGAAATACAAAAATTAGCTGGGCGTGGTGGTGGGTGCCTGTAGTCCCAGCTACTTAAGAGGCTGAGGCAGGAGAATCACTTGAACCCGGGAGGCGGGGGTTGCAGTGAGCCGAGATTGTGCCACTGCACTCCAGCCTGGCAAAGAGTGAGACTCCGTCCCCCCCAAAAAAAAATGTCACCACACCTGGTCCCTGTTTCATTCTTATCTCCACATTCAGTTAACCACGTGAAGGCAACCACTTTTAATCATTTTTGTTTTAGTTTTTAAAGTGGCTTCCTCCAATCTATGCGTACAGTAACACTCGATTTATCGAGTTTAGACAGCATTCATTAATTACTATGAAAAATTAGGTGTTAGTTCACTTATACAATCCCTCTTCTATCTTCTCCCCAGTTTTGAGCCTCTGTTGGTCAGCTTTATAATTTAAAATAATATGTTTAAGATTCTAGATTGTATTCCATCAGTTTCATCTCTTGACGCCTTCATTATATAAAGATAAGATAATTAGTTCTCTATTACTTCCCTTCATCTCTTCTGCCAGTTGATGACAGCCATACCACTCCCTTTATACTGCGAAGCGTCTAGTATTTATATTCTGTTCTGTTACCATAATTAACTTTTGCAGGCTGTATGTATGGATTGTTTCTAAAACATATAACTGAAAACATTACATTATTTTCATTAATACTCAAGAATCAGTTACAGTAAATGAATCTATGGTGACAAAAATATAATTCTATGCCATTAACCCTGTGCCAGCCTAATAAGAATGTTCCAAGCATCAAGATCAAATGGATTCTCTTTTTTTCATTCTTATCAGTTGTTCAAAATTATGCTACATTTTGGCCGGGTGTGGTGGCTCACACCTGTAATCCCAGCACTTTGGAAGACTGAGGTGGGTGGATCACTTGAGGTCAGGAGTTTGACACCAGCCTGGCTAACATGATGAAACCCTGTCTATCCCGGCCCGCGGGATCGTGGAAGCAGGCCCTGGAGGAGGGAGTGGGAATTTGGGGGACAAGAGACACGAGAAATGGAGACAAGACAGTGCTCTGATCAAGTCT
>NW_012103776.1:517677-520882 GCF_000951045.1 Mandrillus leucophaeus
AAAAAAAAAAAAAAAAAAGACAAAATTATGCTACATTTTAATTTGTTTCATTGTTGGGCCACGACTGTTTCTCATGCTTTCATCATATCCTTGTGATTATCCATCATCATCATCATCATGTTGCCCAGGCTGGTCTCGAATTCCTGAGGTCAAGTGATCCACCTGCCTTGGCCTCCCCAAGTTCTGGGATTGCAGTCGTGAGCCACTGTGGCCGGCTAGGAGAACACCCATCTTCTTAATCTAATAGTCAGTCACATGGATCTTTCTGCCTTTTGTCAATTCTCTCCCCAAATCAATCTGTAGATTCAAAGCAAGTCCAGTCAGAATCCCAATAGTGCTTTCTGTGGAATTTGATAAGCTGATCCTAAAGAACATGGGAGAACCAAGACAAGAATAATGAAGACAGTCTTATGGAACAAGATGGAAGGTGACTGATTGTCTTAATCAGATAGCAAGAGTTATTATGTGGTACTATGTCAGAGATAGTAAAACATCTGATAGCATCGTGTGTTGTCAAGATGTGAAGCAAAGTGAACATTCCTACTCTCTTGAGATTGTCAGTCAGCACAGCCACTTTGGAGAGCAATTTGGTAACATACAGTAAAGTTGAAGACATACTTATCCTATGATACAGCAATTCACTTCAAGAACTGTCAGTGCTTATGTGTGTATTCATAGAGGCATGCCAGGGAGCAGAAGAAAAAGACAGACTGTGATATATTCATATAATCAAAGACTATCAAACAAATGAAGCCAAGTGTTCCAAAATGGAGAAATTTTAAAAATATAATTTGAGGAGAGAAGAGCAAGTTGCAGTATGATGTGGTATGGTCTATGTAAAGTTTTCTTTTTTTTTTTCAAGATGGAGTCTCGCTTTGTTGCCCAGGCTGGAGTGCAATGGCGCAATCTCGGCTCACCGCAACCTCCACCTCCCAGGTTTAGCGAGTCTCCTGCCTCAGCCTCCCAAGTAGCTGGGACTACAGGCACGCACCAACACGCTGGGCTAACTTTTGTATTAGACAAGGTTTCACCATATTGGCCAGGCTGGTCTCGAACTCCTGACCTCATCTTCCTCCTGCCTCAGCCTCCCAAAGTGCTGGGATTACAGGCATGAACCACCATGTCCGGCCTGGTCTGTGTAAAGTTTAAAACCAGCAATATAGGCTGGGCACGGTGGCTTATGCCTGTAATCCCAGCACTTTGGGAGGCTGAGGCAGCTGGATCACCTGAGGTCAGGAGTTCGAGACCAGCCTGACCAACATGGAGAAACCCCATCTCTACTAAAAATACAAAATTAGTTGGGCGTGGTAGCGGGCGGTTGTAGTCCCAGCTACTCGGGAGGCTGTGGCAGGAGAATGGCGTGAACTCGGGAGGCGGAGCTTGCAGTGAGCCGAGATCACGCCACTGCACTCCAGCCTGAGCGACTGAGCCAGACTCCATCTCAAAAAAAAAAAAAGAATATTGAAGGCTGGGCGCAGTGGCTCACGCCTATAATCCCAGCACTTTGGGAGGCCAAGGCAGGCAGACTACTTGAGCACGGGAATTTGAAACCAGCGCGGCGAAACCCCTCTCCACTAAAAATGCAAAAATTAGCTTGGCCTGGTGGTGTGTGCCTGTAGTCCCAGACTGAGGGTGAAGAATCACCTGAGCCCAGGAAGCTGAGGCCACAGTGAGCCATGATTGCACCACTGCACTCCAGCCTTGGCAACTGGAGTGAGACCCCATCTCAAAAAAAAAATTAATTAATTAAAAAAAATACATATAGCATTAGCCATTTTGTTTTTGGACAAAATACAGCATTGCTAAATGTGTGGGGACCATGACAAAATTAAAACAACATACCTGATCTAACATGCCCGGACAGAAGCATTTGTAGGATGTGTAGGCAGTTTTTTCATCTTTGTGTAAACCTGTTTTTGTTTTGTTTTTTTTGGACATGTTGTTCTCATACTTTGTCCCAGGAGTGAATGTTGAGAAATTTAGAAACTTAGTGTGCTTTCAATTCAGGAAGCCAAACTACCTTGTCTGACTTCTCTGTGCAGATGATGGACTTCCAAAACCAGAACTGATATCCTGGATTGAACACGGGGGAGAGCCCTTCAGGAACTGGAGAGAATCACAGAAATCAGCAAACATAATTTGCTCCTCTGGTGATTTGCATTTTGATCCAGGTTTTCAGGAACAGCTGTTTTGGGGTGAGTGTTAAGAAATCAGGGCCCCGACCTTAAGACATCGTGTTGAGATTTGTTTCCCTTCTCTGATCTTGTCATCCTGTTTGGGCGAGCTGAAGTTTGATGACTCTTATCTGCTAGATAAAGGCAGTAAAGCGTAACAGTTAGGAATGTGGGTTCTGGAGTCTCTATGTCTGGATCTTGCTTTTTCTTGGTGACCTTGGGCAAATTATTGAACCTTTGGGTAGTTTAATGCCTGATCTATAAAATGAAAGTACCCATGTTACAGGATTGAATTGGTTAATACATATAGTGTTAGGCCAGGCGTGGTGGTTCAGGCCTGTAATCCCAGCACTTTGGGTGACCGAGGCAGGCGGATCACTTGAGGTCAGAAGTTCCAGACCAGCCTGGCCAACATGGTGAAACCCTTTCTCTACTAAAAATACAAAAAAATTAGCCGGGCATGCTGGCAGGTGCCTGTTATCCCGCTACTCAGGAGGCTGAGGCAGAAGAATTGCTTGAACCTGGGAGGCAGAGCTTGCAGTGAGTGAGCTGAGATTACACAACTGCATTCCAGCCTTGGCGACAGAGCACGTCTCAGTCTCAAAAAAATATATATATACACACACACACACGTGTGTGTGTATATATATATGTATATATGTGTATATACATGTATATGTGTGTATACATATATATGTATACATATATATTGAGAGAGAGTTTATATAGGAAGAACTCAGCAGAAACTGGTTATCCAGATTTTTTTTTTTTTTAAAGACACAGGATCTTGCTCTGTCACCCAGGCTGGAGCACAGTGGCATGACCATAGCTCACTGCAGTCTTGAACTTCTGGCCTCAAGCAGTGCTCCCACCTCAGCCTGCCAAAGTGCTGGGATTATAGGTATGAGCCACCATGCCTGGCCCATGGTTATCCAGATCTTCGTGACTAACATGGCTTCCTTCCCAACTAGAGACTGTTATCTACTTGAATACTTCAATCTGAGCTCTTCTCTTTCATTTCTTGTCATGAT
>NW_012103776.1:522898-524207 GCF_000951045.1 Mandrillus leucophaeus
CTACTCAGGAGACAGGCAGGAGAATCACTTGAACCCAGGAGGCAGAGATTGCGATGAGCCGAGATCGCACCATTGCACTCCAGGTTGGGCAACAACAGCGAAACTTTGTCAAAAAAACACAACAAAAACCCAGCAATATTTTATTTATACATATATATTTTAAAATAAGAACATACATAGGAATAATATATACCAGATTCAGATCCAGAGTAGTGCTTCCCTCTGGAGAGGGATATACAGGGGCTTAAACTGTATAATGTCTCATATCTTTAAAAAACCTGAAGTAAACTGGGCATGGTGGCTCATCCCTACAATCCCAGCACTTTGGGAGGCCGAGGTAGGAGGATATCTTGGGCTTAGGAGTTTGAGATCAGCCTGGACAACCTAGGGAGACCCTGTCTCTACAAAAAATTTAAAAATTAGCTGAGCACAGTGGCTCTCGCCTGTAGTCCCATCTATCAGGAGGCTGAGGTGGGAGGATTGCTTGAGCCCAGGAGGTTGAGGCTGCAGTGGGCTGTGACTGCACCACTGCACTTCAGCCTGGGAGACATAGCGAGACCCTATCAGAAACAAAAAAACAAAAAACCTGAAGTGTGTCAGCATGCTAGGATTTGACAAAGTTAGATGGCATCCAGGTTTTTGTATATTTTTCTCCTTCTCCATGTGCCAGAAATATTTTTAATAAGTTAAACCACTGGCCAGATGCGGTGGCTCATGCCTATACTTGCAGCACTTTGAGATGCCAGGGTCGGGTAGGGCTACTTGAGCCCAAGAGTTTGAGGTTAGCCTGGGTAACATAGTGAGACTGCATTTTAAAAACTAACAATAATAATAATAATAATAAAATAGCCAGTGTGATAGCTCTTGCCTGTAGTCCCAGCTACTCAGGAGGCTGAGGTGGGCAGATCACTGGAGCCCAGGAGGTTGAGGCTGCAGTAAGCTGTGGTCATGGCCACTGCACTCCAGCCTGAGAGACAGAGTGAGACCGTATCTAAAATAATGGTAATAATAGCTTAAAGCATTATTTTAAAAACGCCTTTTGACCACATTTTTGCCGTAACCAACTTGCTTTAAAATTGGACCCTATGATTTGGCTTTTATTAAATCACTATTAAGAATATTGAGGCCGGGCACGGTGGCTCACGCCTGTAATCCCAGCACTTTGGGAGGCCGAGGTGGGCGGATCACGAGGTCAGGAGATCCAGACCATACTGGCTAACATGGTGAAACCCCGTCTCTACTAAAAATACAAAAAATTAGTTGGGCGTGGTAGCGGGCGGTTGTAGTCCCAGCTACTCGGGAGGCTGTG
>NW_012103776.1:526407-529977 GCF_000951045.1 Mandrillus leucophaeus
GTTTCACCGGGTTAGCCAGGATGGTCTCGATCTCCTGACTTCGTGATCCGCCCGTCTCGGCCTCCCAAAGTGCTGGGATTACAGGCTTGAGCCACCGCGCCCGACCAACTTCTGGATTCTTAAAATACAGAATGAAAAAGTCAAACAGGAGCATCATTTCAAGAAATCTTGTCAAATAGTTTTAGTTTTTAGGTGCTTCTTTTGAAAGTGAAGGTTTTCCCCCACAAATTATTTAACTTCTACCATCTATTAATTATTCCAAGAAACCTTCTTGAAACATTGGCAGAAATGGGAGCAGGGACGGAGGAATAAGCCCAAGCCTTGCTGCCCGAGACAGAATGGCTCAAGGATCACATACAACTGTGGTATTAGGGCTCCAGCTCGGGACTCCAGGTGTGTCTGTACATCAGAATGGGATACATTGGCGTTCCTGAAGTCATGAGAGCAGTCAACACTTACAGAGTACATGCCCTGTGCCAGGCACCATGCTAAGCTCCTCATGCACATTAGCTCATTTAATTCTCACAGTAATCTTATGTACTTTTGTTTCCATGTTTTTACAGAAGGAGCTGGAGCCAAAAGAGATTAGCTTGACAAAGGTTACACAGTGGACAGATAGGATTCAAAACCAGGTAGTCCGATTCCAGAGCTTACACTCTATATTTGCAACCTATATTTTCCTTTCTTCAATGTTATCCAAAGATACGTCTCTTCAGTTTAGTTTCAGCAGACTCAACACACTCACTTGGGGCCATGAGACAGACCACACTGCATGGCTGGGTAGCTCAGTGGAAGAAACTGAGTTCCCAGGCCTCCACAAGGCACTCTTATGGGTCACTTGACTGTGAGAATCGTCAGTAGTGCTGCAGACAGGAATACCGACTGAATTTTGGTTTTCAATTGCAGGAAGCCAGCAGGCTGTGAATTCAAGAAAAACTAAAAGCCATTTCCAATTAGAACTTCTTGAGAGCCAGTGTTCCTTTGGATCCTTTGTTTCCTTGAGGTCTGACCAAGGCATCACCCTCAGGAGCCCACAGAGGCACAACGCTAGGACTCCTCCGCCACTAGCCCGCGGCCCCAGTGAATCTACCCTAAAAGAACTCCCAAGTCCCAGAAATCTGGATCTTCCTGGTTTGCGGGACGTCCCTGCCTGGGAGGGCACCCAGCACCTTTATCCTGTCTCCGGGGAAAGCTGTTGGGCGAACAACCATTTAGTAATGCACCAGAGGGGCCAGTCAAAGGACCGACCACATAGGGCCTGGGAGAAATTCAACAAGAGGGCGGACACGCAGATGCCGCGGACCAGCCCTCGGGTACAGAGGCACTTCCGGTGTCGCGTGTGCGCCAAGAGCTTCCGCAGGAAACTGTGTCTGCTGAGCCATCTGGCGGCCCACGCGGCGAGGGTTCCCTTCCAGAGCGCTGACGGTGAAATGTGCTTCCGACATGAGCAGGCCCATCCCAGCCACCGCCTCCCGCACCAGGGGGAGAAGCCTGCCCAGTGTACCCCGTGCGGCATGCGCTCCCTCCCGGTGGACAGCACGCAGGCTCGCCGGTGCCAGCAGAGCCAGGAGGGGCCGGCCTCTTGGAGAGAAAGCCGCGGGGCCTCCAGCAGTGTGCACTCGGGAGAGAAGGCAGGCTCGCGCCTGGCGCAAGAGGAGAGCGGCCACCAGCAGGGGGACACGGAGGCTCAGCAGCACCTCGCACCGGCGCCCTGCTCTTGCTCGGAGTGTGGGGAGCGCTCCCCTACGAGCACCCCCGCCTGCCACTGCAGGGCGCATACTGTAGAAAAGCCCTTCCAGTGTCCCCATTGCAACAAGCGTTTCTGCCTGCGCCGCCTGCTGCAGGTCCACCAGCACGCGCACGGTGGGGAGAGACCGTTCTCCTGCAGGAAATGTGGCAAGGGCTTCGCCAAGCAGTGTAAACTCACGGAGCACATTCGAGTCCACAGCGGAGAGAAGCCTTTCTGGTGTGCCAAGTGTGGCAGGAACTTCCGTCAGAGGGGACAGCTGCTGCGGCACCAGCGGCTGCACACGGACGAGAAGCCCTTTCAGTGCCCAGAGTGTGGGCTGAGCTTCCGCCTGGAGAGCATGCTGAGAGCCCACCGGCTCCGGCACGGCGGGGAGAGGCCGTTCTCCTGTAGCGAGTGTGGCAGAGGCTTCACCCACCAGTGCAAGCTCCGTGAGCACCTGAGGGTGCACAGCGGGGAGAGGCCTTTCCAGTGCCTGGAGTGCGACAAGCGCTTCCGCCTGAAGGGCATCCTGAAGGCCCACCAGCACACGCACAGCAAGGAGAGGCCGTTCTCGTGTGGGGAGTGTGGTAAGGGCTTCACCAGACAGTCCAAGCTCACGGAGCACTTGCGCGTGCACAGCGGGGAGAGACCCTTCCAGTGCCCAGAGTGCAACAGGAGCTTCCGCCTGAAGGGGCAGCTGCTCAGCCACCAGCGCCTGCACACCGGAGAGAGGCCCTTCCAGTGTCCGGAGTGTGACAAGCGCTATCGCGTGAAGGCCGACATGAAGGCCCACCAGCTGCTGCACAGCGGGGAGATGCCTTTCTCCTGTGAGTGCGGCAAGGGCTTTGTGAAACACTCGAAGCTCATCGAGCACATCAGGACGCACACGGGAGAGAAGCCTTTTCAGTGTCCCAAGTGTGACAAGAGTTTCCGCCTGAAGGCGCAGTTGCTCAGCCATCAGGGCCTGCACACAGGGGAGAGGCCTTTCCACTGCCCTGACTGTGGCAAGAACTTCCGGGAAAGGGGACACATGCTGAGGCACCAGCGCATCCACAGGCCCGAGAGGCCCTTTGCCTGTGGCGACTGTGGGAAGGGCTTCATTTACAAGTCTAAGCTTGCAGAGCACATCAGAGTACACACAAAATCCTGTCCTGCTCCAAATGAACTGGACATTAAGAAAAGGCTCAGCCAACTGTTTGCAATGATAGAGGCCGACTGGAGTTGAGGCAGAGTGGGACATCCAAAGCGTTGAGCAGGAGTGGTATTGCCCGGGAATCCACCGCAACAGTAGCCAGACCTGCTGGTAGACGGGTTTTAGGAGCAGGTGTCCTTCTTTGAGCAAGAGTGTCATACAAGTTAGGAATATGAGGAACCACAAAGGATTTTCTCTTCGGAAACATTACCAATTATATTTCTTTTTTTTTTCCAAGACGGAGTCTTGCTCTGTCACCCAGACTGGAGTGCAGTGGCGTGATCTCGGCTGTATTGGAAAAGACAGCATTATAAAACAAGGACATAATAATATGAAAAGCACGGCATCTGCAAACAAAAAGAATTTCTACGAGGTTATATGTGATTGCTAAAAAATTTTTAAGAAAAAGTGCACACAGAAATCCAGATAGAATGTGATTACCTTTTTGTATTTATATAAAAATATATCTGTGTAATTACAAAGAAGTTCTGACATTTTATTTTTTTATTTTTATTTTTATTTATTTTTTTTTGAGACGGAGTCTGGCTCTGTCACCCAGGCTGGAGTGCAGTGGCCAGATCTCAGCTCACTGCAAGCTCCGCCTCCCGGGTTTACGCCATTCTCCTGCCTCAGCCTCCCAAGTAGCTGG
>NW_012103776.1:530632-536274 GCF_000951045.1 Mandrillus leucophaeus
AGCTCCGCCTCCCGGGTTTACGCCATTCTCCAGCCTCAGCCTCCTGAGTAGCTGGGACTACAGGCACCCGCCACCTTGCCCAGCTAGTTTTTTGTATTTTTTTTAGTAGAGACGGGGTTTCACCGTGTTCGCCAGGATGGTCTCGATCTCCTGACCTCATGATCCGCCCGTCTCGGCCTCCCAAAGTGCTGGGATTATAGGCTTGAGCCACCGCGCCCGGCGGTAAGTCTTGTTCATTCTCTTTAGGATTTATAGAATATAGCCTGGCATGGTGGCTCACACCTATAGTCCCATTATTTTGGGAGGTCAAGGAAGGAGGATCACTTGAGGTCAGAAGTTCAAGACCAGTCTGGCCAACATGGTGAAACACCATCTGTAACAAAAAGCACAAAAATTAGCCAGGCATGGTGGCATGCACCTGTAGTCTCAGCTACTGGGGAGGCTGAGGCAGGAGAATTGCTTGAACCCTGGAGGTGGAGGTTGCAGTGAGCTGGCATTGCACCACTGCACTCCAACTTGGGCGACAGAGCAAGACTCCATCTCAAAAAATATATAGAATATATAATTAATATATAAAGATATGGAATAATTTATAATTATAAATTCCTTTTTTTTTTTTTTTGAAAGAGACAGGGTCTCTGTCACCCAGCCTGGAGTACAGTGCCATGATCATAACTCACTGCAGCCTCCACCTCCCAAGCTCAAGTGATCCTTTTGTCTCAACCTCCCGAGTAGCTGGGACTACAGGTGTGTGCCATCACATGCCACCACGCCTGACTAATTTTTGTATTTTTAGTAGAGACTAAAAATACAAAATGGTGGCCAGGCTGGTCTTGAACTCCTGACCTCAGGTGATCCAACCACCTCGGCCTCCCAAAGTGCTGGGATTGCAGGTGTGAGCCACCTTGCCCGGCCTATACTTTGCCATTTGTCTCTTAACACGGGTGCCCAAGAAGCTGCTGCTTCTTAGGGGGCTGCACTCAAGTAACACTTTTAATGTTAACAGGTGTTGACCGTGAGGAGCTTGTCTCTCTCCGGCTGCTGAATTCTTATTCTTAGAGAGGCAATTCGTTAATTGCCGAACCACCACCCAACATTTCTAGTGGGTCAGGGGAGAGCCCTCTGCTGCCCTGTTCATGCCTATACTACCTGTAACAATCTGATTATTGTAAGTTTTCCTGTGTCCAGTATCACCTCCAACATTTATTAAGGAGTTGTGTCAAATACCACTTCACAACCAGATGAAGAATTTTATCACCACCCCCTCCAATTCCTCATGAGGAAGAAGGAGGAATTGCTCTAAGCCCAAGGTAGAAACCTTTCCTGAAATGTTGAAAACCATCATTGTGAGTAGGTGAGTGGTGGAGAGGTGGAGTAGTGAATCACCTGTACAATGGTACTGTCACAAGACAAAATTACAACAAATTTAGTTTAAAAATCTTAATTGGCTTATTTGGTATTCTAGAATTGGGCAACACTTCATCCCATAAAACAGAATAAGTGGTCGGGCGTGGTGGCTTATGCCTGTAATCCCAGCGCGCTGGGAGGCGGAGGCGGGTGGATCACCTGAGGTCAGAAGTTCAAGACCAGCCTGGCCATGGTGAAACCCGGTCTCTACTAAAAATACAAAAAATTAGCTGGGCGTGGTGGTGCGTGCCTGTAATCCCAGCTACTCTGGAGGCTGAGGCAGGACAATCGCTTGAACCCGGGAGGCGGAGGTTGCAGTGAGCCGAGATCGCGCCATTGCGCTCCAGCCTGGGCAATGAGCGAAAGCCCATCTCAAAAAAAAAAAAAAAAGAATAATTTTCAATGAGCCAGCCCAGGCGTGTTTGTTTGTTTGGTTTGGTTATTTATTTATTTATTTTTGCGCCATCTTGGCTCACTGCAACCTCTGCCTCCTGGATTCAAGCAATTCTCCTGCCTCAGCCTACTGAGTAGCTGGGAATACAGGTGCCTGCCACCGTGCCTGCCTAATTTTTTGTAGTTTTAGTAGAGACGGGGTTTCACCATGCTGGCCAGGCTGGTCTCGATCTCCTGATCTCGTGAACCGCCCGCCTTGGCCTCCCAAAGTGCTGGGATTATAGGAGTGAGCCACTGCGCCAGGCCGGCAGTTGGTTTTATAGACAGGAAAAGCTGGTGGAAAGCAGAAACAGAAAACTAAAGGTGGGTTGGTTGGTTGAAACGCACTTTTTTCTTCTAAAGGTTAAACCGGGGCGGGGGGTCTTCCGCCCGGGCATGGTGGCTGACATCTGTAATCCCAGCACTTTGGGAGGCCGAGGCGGGTAGATTGAGATCAGGGGTTCAAGACCAGCCTGGCCAACATGGTGAAACCCCGTGTCTACTAAAAATACAAAAATTAGCCAGGCGTGGTGGCACACCCCTGTAATCCCAGCTATTCCGGAGGCTGAGGCAAGAGAATTGCTTGAGCCCGGGAAGCAGAGGTTGCAGTGAGCGGAGATCGTGTCACTGCACTCCAGCCTGTCACTGCACTCCAGCCTGGCCGACAGAACGAGACTGTCTCAAAAAAACAAAAACAAAAACAAAAACCAGAGAGGTCTTCCTTATCATGCTGGCCTGTTTTGTCAGATAAACATCTCTGTTTGCCTTGCTGATGTAGTACTTTTGCATGAGTAACTCCATTTTGGTGTGGTCTGTTGGAGCCTAGTGCTGGAGCTGAGTCCAAACCATGGCCTCCCATTATTTAATAACACTTTCTTTTCTTTTTTTTTTTTTTTTTTTTTTTTTTTGAGACGGAATGTTGCTCTGTCAACCCAGGCTGGAGTGCAGTGGCACGATCTCGGCTCACTACAACCTCCGCCTCCTGGGTTCAGGCGATTCTCCCGCCTCAGCCTCCGGAGTAGCTGGGACTACAGGGGTGTGCCACCACGCCCGGCTAATTTTTGTACTTTTAGTAGAGACGGGATTTCACTATGTTGGCCAGGCTGGTCTCGAACTCCTGACCTCAGGTGATTTGCCCGCCTTGGCCTCTCAAAGTGCTGGGATTATAGGCGTGAGCCACCGTGCCTGGCCGATAACACACTTTCATTTTGAAGACAGGCGGCTTGAAGTAGCAAAAATTGAGACAGAAAATGGCGACGTTACACATTCTCCAAATCCCCAAGTCCCTAATATACATACCGATCAATTTCAGATGCATTCTCATGTAACCCTAAAGGAGAAAGGGGTCAGACCTCTGGAGTGCCTGGAGCAGCTCCAGTTCACGTAGAGATCCAGGGAGCCCAGAATGCACAGCGCCGCGGGGACGCCTCCTGCCAGAAGGCGGCGCTGTGGGATCCCAGTCGGAGCTGTGTCCAGGCACAGGAAAGGCAGCGTTCTCAGCATTCCCTGCCTGTTCCCTGGGCAACGGCCGCCATCCAGCGGGATCCCGGGGTCACGCGGGGTGGGGCTGGGGCTGAAGGGCGCAGAGCCAGCCTACGGGGGCCGCTCCTGCTTTTCCTCCGCGAGACCAGAGCTCAAGCTACGGCAGGACTAGTCCCTGGGGTTCCTCCTCGGGTCTCAGACCCTCTCTGGGCGGTCGTGGGAGGGCTCGGGCTCGCCGGATCCGCAGGTGTTGGGGCCGGGGCAGTGGGGAGTGGTCCGTGGGCCCCAGAGGACGAAGCGGAGTCGGGCGGTTCCGGCCGGGGGGAGGCGCCTCCCCGGGGCTGCCCTGACCTAGTAAAATCTGCGGGGCCTGGGGCCGTGAAAGAAACAAAGGGCCGTGAAGAAAACGCAGCCCTCGGCTCTGCGGTCCTTGGAACAGAGACTGCGATTTTTCATCTTCGTTTCCCACCTAGTGTGGGGCCCCCGTGGGTGCTGTGGAATAAATGAATTAATCAGTGGAGGAGTCCCGCCCGCACCCCTTGATTTTACTCAGTCCAGAGTTTTTGGTGAGTGCCTGCTTCCCTAAACGCAGCTTGTGGGCGGAGACTCTGCTGGGTGAAGGGCAGATTGGGAAGAATTACAGGTGTGAAAAGGAAAGGATTCCCATAAAGGGCACATGTGAAAGTACAATGCTAAATTGTAATATTGGGCACTTCCATTTTCTATCTATCTATTTATTTATTTATTTAAGACGGAGTCTCGCTCTGTCATCCACGCTGGAGTGCAGTGGTGCCATCTCGGCTCACTGCAAGCTCCGCCTCCCGGGTTCAAGGGATTCTCGTGCCACAGCTTCCGGAGCAGCTGGGATTACAGGCGTGCACCACCACGCCCGGCTAGTTTGTGTGTGTGTGTGTGTGTGTGTGTGTACAGCTGGGATTACAGGCGTGCGCCACCACGCCCGGCTAGCGTGTGTGTGTGAGAGAGACAGAGATGGAGTATCACTCAGTTGCCCACGCTGGAGTGCAATGACCCAATCTCGGCTCGCTGCAACCTCCGCCTCTCAGGTTCAAGTGATTCTCCTGCCTCAGCCTCCTGAGTAGCTGGGACTACAGGCGCGCACCACCATGTCCGGCTAAGTTTTGTATTTTTAGTAGAGATGGAGTTTCACCATATTGGCCAGACTGGTCTCAGACTCCTAACCTCGTGCCCGCCTGCCTTGGCCTCCCAAAGTGCTGGGATTACAGGTGTGATATTATTAATGTTAATGGTGTGTTGCGTCTCTGGGGTAGTGACTGCCTAGTCAAGCTTCTATTCTGTTTTCCAATTATTCCTAGTTAAAGGGCATTTTCCTTATTCTGCTTTGTCACCTTCTAGGGAAAGTGATGTTTTGCTTTTCTGATGCAAAAAGTTTTGAAGAAGATAATTTATCATAGTTGTATGGGAGCAAACTGTCAGTTTAAATTTTATTTTGGTGGCTGGGCGCGGTGGCTCAAGCCTGTAATCCCAGCACTTTGGGAGGCCGAGACGAGTGGATCACGAGGTCAGGAGATCGAGACCATCCTGGCTAACACGGTGAAACCCCGTCTCTACTAAAAAAACAAAAAAAATTAGCCGGGCGAGGTGGCGGGCGCCTGTAGTCCCAGCTACTCGGGAGGCTGAGGCAGGAGAATGGCGTGAACCCGGGAGGCCTGTAGTCCCAGCTACTCGGGAGGCTGAGGCAGGAGAATGGCATAAACCCGGGAGGCAGAGCTTGCAGAGAGCTGAGATCCAGCCACTGCACTCCAGCCTGGGCGACAGAGCAAGACTCCGTCTCAAAAAAAAAAAAAAAAATTTATTTTGGTGAAATGGTACCAAGTATGGAAGTCTTTGCAGATGTAGCTATTTTTTGCTTATAAACACAGATGTTTTTAACATCTCAAAATGTTGAAGACAGTTCAATGTGTACTCTATCACACAGTACTATCACATTACATGACTGTATAGTAGGCTAGGTGCTTACAGAACTATGTCCTATGGTAATTGCTCAAATGTTCATTTAATTAAATCAAATTATTTATTTCAGATTGTGTTTCTCCAGTTAGAAATAAGTGTCTGTGGCCGGGCGCGGTGGCTCAAGCCTGTTATCCCAACACTTTGGGAGGCCGAGACGGGCGGATCACGAGGTCAGGAGATCGAGATCATCCTGGCGAACATAATGAAACCCCGTCTCTACTAAAAAAATACAATAAACTAGCCAGGTGAGGTGGCGGGCGCCTGTAGTCCCAGCTACTCGGGAGGCTGAGGCAGGAGAATGGCATAAACCCGGGAGGCAGAGCTTGCAG
>NW_012103776.1:536350-538210 GCF_000951045.1 Mandrillus leucophaeus
AAATAAGTGTCTGTAGAAGTTCCAAGAGATTTACTTATCTATGAGTCTCCCCAAACTATTTCTGTGAAACAAGGGCCTATGTATTCAATATTCCATTTCTGTCAGGGTATAAATCTGCTTTGTTTGCAGCACTGGTTAACTTTTGAAAAGAGGAATAGTAAAATCATGACACAAGTCTATTCCTGGAATTATGTAACTAAAGCTTAAGTCAATTCACATGATGAATATTCTGTCTTCTCAAGATTTGTGTCCTAACTCCTTCCCCAATATAACAAAGGTAGAAGGGCTTTTAAACATTACTGGTGAGGACAGGTGTGAAGCCACCCTGAGACAAAAGGAAGTGTGTTTGTGGTTCCAAGTGGCAATGACCTTGACGACATGGCCATCTGTTTTTCAGTACAGGAGTAGGAGAATCTGGATGGGTATCAGAAGGAACTTTACAAGCAGGGGATGAGAAGTATCTGTGAGACTCTGATCTCTCTAGGCAAAATGGGTTTTTGTTGAAAATTTGAGAGTAATTCATGAAATAAGAGACTAAGCAAGTCTCCGCAGGGTACCTGTTCTTTCTGTTTGCTGCTTGGTTGGCCTTTAATGAGACAGCAACCTACTTATCAGTAGGATCTACTTATCGGTAGAAAAATTATTTCCTTGATATTATGCCTAGTTAATGTCTTCAAAGTATCCTCTTTGACTTACAATACCTTAATCAAATGCTTTGTCTCCACCAATTTCTTAGGGTCTCTGCATTTTGGCTTTATTGTCTTAGAACCCAACCCACAAAACATCCAGAAGTGTATGTGCCAGTTAAATCAATGCTCATCTTTCCAGAATTTTCATTCCTTTATTTAATTCAGGAGAAATCAATAAACACTTATTGCATACTTCCTATGTATCAGATTCTGGGGTAAGTAGAAAGATAAATAAAATATAGTCCCTGCCTTCATGGAGCAAATAGCCCACTAAGAGAGACATATGGGCCGGGTGCAGTGGCTCACACTTGTAATCCCAGGACTTTGGGAGGCCGAGGCGGGCAGATCACCTGAGGTCAGGAGTTCAAGACCAGCCTGGCCAATAGTGAAACCCGGTCTCTACTAAAATTACAAAAACTAGCCAGGCATGGTTGTGGGCACCTGTAATCCCAGCTACTGGGGAGGCTGAGGAAGGAGAATTAATTGGTTGAACCCAGGATGCGGAGGTTGCAGGGAGCAGAGATCGTGCCACCACACTGCAGCCTAGGTGACAGAGTGAGACTCCATCTCAAAAAAAAAAAAAAAAAAATGTATTATGATGAGGGCACTTTTGCTTGCAGATGACAGAAACTCAGCTCAAAGTACCTAAAGGAAAAATAAAAAGTAGCTTATAGGTTCATGTAATAGGAAGCCCAGTGGTCGGATTATCTTTACAGCTGGCTGGGTGCAGGGGCTCACACTGCGGTTCAGGGTGCTTTAGTGCTCTTTCTTCTTAGTTTTGCTTCCGTCTGTGTTGACCTTATTTTCTCCAACTGCATAGGTTTCTTTCATATGCTGAGGATGCTAGCTGCCAGTAGCCCCAATTTTACTTCATGTTCCCAAGGGTGTTCTCCAGAAAAGGCAGATTTACAATTGCCCTTAGCATTTTTTTTTTTTTAGGCAGAGTTTCACTCTTGTTGCCCAGGCTGGAGTGCAGTGGCACAATCTCGGCTCACTGAAACTTCCATCTCCTGGATTCAAGCGATTCTCCTGCCTCAGCCTCTCGAGTAGCTGGGATTACAGGTGCATGCCACCAGGCCCAGCTAATTTTGTATTTTTAGTAGAGATGGGATTTCACCATATTGACCAGGATGGTCTCAAACTCCTGACCTCCGATGATCCTCCTACCTTG
>NW_012103776.1:538630-540042 GCF_000951045.1 Mandrillus leucophaeus
CTCCCACATTCAAGTGATTCTTGTGCTCAGCCTTCTGAGTACCTGGGATTACAGGCACCTGCTACCATGCCCGGCTAATTTTTGTTTTGTTTGTTGAGACAGTTTCACTCTTGTTGCCCAGGCTGGAGTGCAATGGCACGATTTCGGCTCACTGCAACCTCTGCCTGCCGGGTTCAAGTGATTCTCCTGCTCAGCCTCCTAAGAAGCTGGAATTACAGGCACGTGCCACCACACCTCTCTAATTTTGTATTTTTTTAGTAGAGATGGGGTTTCTTCATGTTGGTCAGGCTCGTTTCGAACGCCTGACCTCAGGTGATCCACCCACCTTGGCCTCCCGAAGTGCTGGGGTTATAGGCATGAGCCATTGCGCCCGGCCTGTATTTTTATTTATATATATATACGTGTGTGTGTATATATGTGTGTATATATGTGTATATATGTATATATATTTTGTGTGTGTGTGTGTGTGACAGATTGAGTCTCAGTCTGTCGCCCAGGCTGGAGTGCAGTGGCACAATCTAGGCTCATTACAACCTCTGCCTCCCAGGTTCAAGCAATTCTCCTGCTTCAGCGTCCCAAGTAGCTGGGATTACAGGTGCACGCCGCCATGCCTGGCTAATTCTTTGTATTTTTAAGTAGAGATGGGGTTTCACCATGTTGCCCAGGCTGGTCTCGAACTCTTGAGCTCAGACAATACGACCCCTTCGGCCTCCCAAAGTACTGGGATTACAGGCGTGAGCCACCGCTCCTGGCCTAATTTTTGTATTTTTAGTAGAGACAGGGTTTCACCATGTTGGTCAGGCTGTTCTCGAATTCCTGACCTCAGGTGATCTGTCCACCTTGGCCTCCCAAAGTGCTGGGATCACAGGCATGAGCCACCGCGCCTGGCCGAGAACACTTTTTACAAATATTTGGTAGCCACACCCTTTAGAACTGGAATTCTGTGGAATTCAGAATTTGGGAAGTACTGTGAATTTCTTATACAAAGGACGGAGCAATTAATTCTTCCTGTGTAGGTTTCGCTAAGGAAAAGTCGGTTGCTCTAGGCCTTAAATGATTTAAAAAGAGAAAAAAAAAAAAATTAAGGAGATGGGAGAGGGCATTTCAAGAGGGTTTGAGAAAAGACAAGGGGTGGTGAAAATGGAGTGCATTCAAGGCTGGCCTGTCATCTTTTCTGGCTAGATCATAGGATTCTTTGGGGGAAAATGGCAGGAAATAACCTGTGTTAGGTGAGCTCATGGACAGCCTTGAATGCTATGTTGGATTTGGCCTGCATCCTAAAGGCATTAGCCTGCCACAGGGGCTTTAGAGATGAGAAGGGTATGATCTGTATATTGGAAAGTTAACTGATCACATGATGTAGGTTGAATGAATCTGGAGAAATTGGAAGCAAAATGGCTAGATAAGAGGCT
>NW_012103776.1:541693-542306 GCF_000951045.1 Mandrillus leucophaeus
AAAATATATATGTGGGGGAGTTTATTGAATATTACACCATCACAAGGTCTCACAGTAGGCCATCTGCAGGCTGAGGAGCAGGGAGAGTGAGTCAGAGTTCAGAACTGAAGAACGTGCAGTCCGATGTTCGAGGGCAGCATGGGAGAAAGATGTAGGCTGAGACTAGGCCCGTCTCTCCTTTTCACATTTTTCTGACTGCTTATTATTCGCTGGCAGCTGATTAGATGGTGCCCACCCAGATTAAGGGTGGGTCTGCCTCTCCCAGCCCACGGACTCAAAAGTTACTCTCCTTTGGCAACACCCTCACAGACACACCCAGGATCAATACTTTGTATCCTTCAGTCCAATCAAGTTGACACTCAGTATTAACCATCACAAATCCACCCCTTGTCAACTTGAACCTATACACATCTCCTGAGATCATATATAATCTTCAAATAAAGGTAATAATAGGGTCATAATTATGCCTAACATAACTATACCTCGTACAACCGGAAACGCACCAATCCGCAACCCAAATACTATGACATAAAGTTAACAATACTTAAATGCTGATGTGAAGTCTTACTAAATGTCACATGATACAGGAGAAAGGAAATAACATGAAGATCTT
>NW_012103776.1:543775-544153 GCF_000951045.1 Mandrillus leucophaeus
GTAATCCCAGTGCTTTGGGAGGCTGAGGCAGGAGGATTGCTTAAGCCCAAGAGGTTGAGGCTGCAGAGAGCTGTGATTGTGCCACTGCACTCCAGTCTGGGTGACAGAGCAAGACCCTTGTCTCTTAAAAAAGAAGAAATATAAAAACCATCCTTAGCTCACGGAATGTGAAAAAAAAAAAACCAAGCAGTGCACTGGATTTGCCCCACAAGCTGTAGTTTGCTGATCTCTGTCTACAGCTCAGAAGAGATGGAACTGGTATCAAGTGCAAGCTTGATAGGAATGCAAGCTTGTCCAACCCGCAGCCTGCAGGCTGCTTTGAATGTGGCCCAACACAAATTCATAAACTTTCTTTTTTTTTTTTTTTTAAGAACCGAA
>NW_012103776.1:549764-550899 GCF_000951045.1 Mandrillus leucophaeus
GCCCGGCCCATTCTCCTGACCCTTTCTGTTTGCACTGGACCTTAACTGTTTTTCTTCTGCTTATATAAATTAAGTAGGAATGCAGTAGGCTTCCTATCAATTTCACTTCTAGGAACACTGATTAGTAAGCTAATGCCAGAGTTCTACACGAGTCAGACTATTCTGATTGCCACTTTGCCTCTCCTGTCTGTTAGGGTAGCTACGCCCACCTTGCCTTTGACAATTGAGTGCTGCCACTTGGCCTTTGCCAACTTAGGATCCAATTATTCCCACTGTGTTTAAATTTTTTTTTTCAATGAGTTTTTATTAGCAGTGAAATAATGATTTAGGATCCCGGGGTGGGGGTCACTGGGTACTAGGTCCCCCTTCGCCACCCTGGGAGAAGGATGGAGGACAGAGGAGAGGGAGGTGCAGCCAGTTCAGATCTTCCCGGGAAATGTGCCTTCAGCCTGGCGCTTGTCCCAGGCTGTGACCCAGGATATGGGGCAGAGGGACTTGCACACACGCTGGTACCATTCGCACACAGTGATATCGCCTCCTTTAGCGGTCTTGCCTTCTGACAGCGGTGGCAATCCAGGTCGTTCTGCCAGCAGTTCCTGGTCTGGTTCTGGTTGGGAAGCGGCTGTCAAAAGGGGCAGTGCTGTGGTTCTTGATTTTGGTCTCGATGTCCTCTTCCGCCATGGTATTGAATCCTAGAGGCACCCCGGATGCAACTTCTGTATTTAAGTTTTGTAGTTGAGTGACTGAGGTTCCCACTGTTGGATCTGACAAACACACAGAAGAGCAATTACAGGGCTCTTCAAAGATACAGCTCCTGCCCTCACAAATCTGTTTTGCAAGGCATTGGTCAAGGGTGTATCTTCTGGACCTTCCCAGCTGGGATGAGTAGGTCTAAAGTGACTAATGCACTCCACCATCCCGAACTCCCTAAGCCTTTGGATCCTTTGCTCTACATTATACCAAGGGAGATCAGACATTTACAGTTCACTCATAATGGGCCATCTTATAATCAATATTTCAGCTGACTAGGCAAATAAACTATTAGAACCTTTTTTTAACTCCCTGAGCTGCAACATTAAATGCAGAGTCCCTACTTAGTAGGCCCAAATCAATAAATTCAGCCTGATCCAACTCT
>NW_012103776.1:551734-552900 GCF_000951045.1 Mandrillus leucophaeus
GACCTGTTCCTTCCACCATTATCCCACACCCTTAATATCCATTCCCATGCCTATTCTCCAGATTTCTGTTTATATAAATTAGAAAACTCAAGCAATTATTTTTGAGTGTAGCACACGTCCTCATGGGTCACAGTCAGCCTCACTTCTAGGGGCCCACTGGGACTTTAGTTATAGGTCTAGAAGCAAACAGGGGTGTTGGGGTGGTTCCTGAGGAGAATCAACATTATCTTGCCTGACAATTGCCTCAGGGGAGGCCATCACCGTTGTCTCAGGCAGTGTAGGTTGTATCTCCTCAGACAAAGGTGGAAAGGCTGATGGCAGCATGGTCGGCGAGGGATGTTGCCACTACTGGAGATGGGGAAGCTGTTTCTTCTGGCAAAAAGTTTCATCAGAGTTTACAAACTCAGTGTCCCCAACTTCATCAGGGTCCTCCCACACTTCCCCGTTCCCAGTTGCAGGTCCCATTCTTTTCCAATCAATGCCCTCACTCTAGCAGTAGATACCTGGCGAGGCTGTGCATGCATCTTTCATGCAGGTCAGACACATGATAAGAGCTTATGTCTGTTTTTCCACAATTTCAGCTCTTTCTGTACAGGAGATAAGACTCTTACTCAGGGCAATCTTAGCAGATTTGAGGCTCAGTATCTGCTTCTGAAGCCAGGAAATAGAATCCCTGAGTTCATTATTTTCTTTCATCGCTCTGTCCACTGAATTTAGGGGCAACCAACCAGCCTCATTATGTTCCTTGGTTCTCCACATATGGTGAAAGGTATTAGGTACAGAGTCATTAAACTCCTTGCCTCTCACAAGCAATGAATCAGGAGTGTCAAATGCATTTATTTTGCGTAACTCTCTAAACAGTTCATGCTAAGGACTATCGGTGTTCTCCAAACTATTAGAAATAGAGTCCTTAGCATTTCTAATCATATTAAGCAGCTGACTCCAGAAACCCCAAAACCAACAGAAGAACTCCATCCTTAATATTCTGTTCCTCTAGAACCACTCCTGGTACTGAAATCTGTATTAGTCAGGGTTCTCTAGAGGGAGAGAACTAATGAAATATATATATGGCCGGGCGCGGTGGCTCAAGCCTGTAATCCCAGCACTTTGGGAGGCCGAGACGGGCGGATCACGAGGTCAGGAGATCGAGACCATCCTGGCTAACA
>NW_012103776.1:555157-557093 GCF_000951045.1 Mandrillus leucophaeus
ACCTGTAATCCCAGCACTTTGGGAGGCCGAGGCAGGCAGATCACAAGGTCAAGAGATTGAGACCATCCTGGCCAACATGGCGAAACCCCATCTCTACTAAAGATACAAAAATTAGCTGGGCATGGTGGCACACGCCTGTAGTCCCAGCTACTTGGTAGACTGAGGCAGGAGAATCATTTGAACCTGGGAGGCAGAGGTTGCAGTGAACCGAGATCGCGCCACTGCACTCCAGCCTGGGCGACAGAGCAAGACTCCATCTCCAAAAAAAAAAAAAGGAAATAATTTGTGAAGCAAACAGGGGATGGGGTCCAGGGGATGGGACTAAGGGCTGTTTTTGAAAAGGAATAAGGACCTGACCTTCCTTTGGAGCTAAGTATTGACAAACTACCTATTACCTATTGTTGTGTAAAACATTACCCCAATACTTAGTGGGTTAAAACAGCAAGCATTTATGATCTCACAGCTTCTGTTGTACAGGAATGCAGGCACAGCTTAACCAAGTACCTCTGGCTTAAAGCTTCTTATGAGGTTTGAGAAGCTGTTGACTGGAGCTGTAGTCTCATCTGAAGGTTTGACTGAAGGAAGGCTACACTGCCATGCTCTCTCCGGCAGTTGGTGGCAGGCCTCAGTCCCTCCCACGTGGGCCAATCTCTATAGAGCCACTTCACAACATGGCCGCCGGCTTCCCCCATGGAGAGAGACACAGAGAGATGGAGAGCAAGTGCTGGAAAGAACGAGAGCGCTCGCTCGCTATGGAAGCCATCGTCTTTTAAAAACTTAATCTCAAAAGTGATAGCTCATAATTTCCTTTGTATCCTGTGTGTGTGAGAAGGGAGGCAGTAAGTCCACTCCACACTCAGTCAGATGGAGGGGCCTGCAGAAACATGAGCAGATCAGGAGAGCAGGGGTTGCTGGGCACCATCTTGGAGGCTGCCTACCACCACTGGTGGAGAAGGCAGAGAAGTTTATGTCCCTTTTGCCTCTGAAAATTAAATCTCTGCTGTGGATGAAGATGGTAAACAATGAGAGTAGGGAACTTAAGTAATATGGTAAAGGTTTTGTATAGACACTGAGAAAAGTGGGAAAAGAAGCTGTCCAAGAGGAGCATCTGGATATGAAAAAATAATGAAACAGAAATATAATAAAAGTTCTGGAAGCCATGGCCTGGTTAGGACAGGGACAGAGCTTAGTGAGAGGTGCTTACTGTAAGTTGCTTTCTTGAATCAAGTTCCCTCCTAACCTTAGTCATCAGAATCTCACTTTGGTCTATCAGGTACGGGAAACTCTGGGAAACTTCAAAATATCTCTATTCTTTCTCTTCACCTTTTTGAATATCACTGAGCTACCCATTTGATGGCTTTTAAACTGACACATCTTTCATTTTAAAGTCACTTTTGCACTGAAGATTCAGCAGTGACTCAATGAAGCATCCACATAGAGGGGAAAGAAAGTAACTGTACAGATAATTATCCCCCTCTACCATTCCCTTCGAGTTTTCATGCAAGGAGAAGAGAAAACTACCTGTAATTTTACTATTTGAAAATTACAGGCCAGGAGCGGTGGCTCACACTTGTAATCCCAGCACTTTGAGAGGCCGAGGCGGGTAGATCACCCGAGGTCAGAAGTTTGAGACCAGCCTGACCAACATGGAGAAACCCCATCTCTACTAAAAATACAGAATTAGCCGGCCATGGCGACACATGCCTGTAATCCCAGCTACTCAGGAGGCTCAGGCAGGAGAATCTCTTGAACCCGGGAGGTGGAGGTTGCAGTGAGCCGAGATTATGCCATTGCACTCCAACCTGGGCAACAAGAGCAAAACTCTGTCTCAAAAAAAAAAAAAAAAAAATTACATTAGGCCAGGTGCAGTGGCTCATGCCTGTAATCCCAGCACTTTGGGAGGCCGAGGCAGGTGGATCACCTGAGGTCAGGAGTT
>NW_012103776.1:557193-558664 GCF_000951045.1 Mandrillus leucophaeus
TCAGGAGTTCGAGACCAGCTTGGCCAACATGGCAAAACCCCGTCTCTACTAAAAGTACAAAAAAATTAGCCAGGTGTGGTGGCACACACCTGTAATCCCAGTTACTCGGGAGGCTGAGGCAGGAGAATTGCTTGAACTCGGGTGGCAGAGGTTGCAGTGAGCTGAGATCGCGCCACTGCACTCCAGCCTGGGTGACAGAGCCAGACTCTGTCTCAAAAAAAAAAAAAAGAAAGAAAAGAAAAGAAAATTACATTAGAACTTCCTTATTCAGTGAGAATGACTGATGGGGGGGTGGGGAAACAGCCTCTTTCCTACTGGATAGAAAAGAGGAAGGATATAGCTGTAAGAACTGCTGACCCAACACCATGGAACCATGGAAGCAGAACTGAGACAGGGAAACCTCCTCCTGTTGACATTGTTGGAGCCCTGGACTAAGCTATGCCTGAATTTATACAATGCCAGGATGCCAGTTATAAAAACTAATAAAATTCCCTTCTTGTTTAAGACACTTTAGAGTTGAATTTTCTCTGACAAAATAAAGAGTCGTAACTGACATGGAAACTGTTAACTAAATGGGGGGTTGCAAGTAACAGATCCTAAACTATGGAACTGGCTGCATAGAGTGGGATGGAGGGAAGAGAGGACTGTCCTGGTTCAGGAAGTTGACGGTCTTTGTTGGGTGGGAGCTGTCACCTGCTGTTTCTCGGGAAGTGACCATGTACATACTAATATGAAGCACTAGGGACTTGGTAGGAAAAAAGTTTCGGCATTAACAGCTTGCTTCTTTCAGCCCTCAGCAAATATCTAGAAAAAAGAAATGGCCTTATCCTGAAACTGGTCAGTCTGTAAACAAAGAAGGGAGAAACATGGTTTTGCTAAGAGAGGCCCTTTCTAAACGTAAAGAATTTCTTCACATTTCATTTCCATTTAAATTTCTTCAGGTAAAATTTAAATTAATGATTTTATTAAGAATTACGGCCAGGAGCTGTGACTCATGCCTGTAATCCCAGCACTTTGGGAGGTCGAGGTAGGAGTATCACTTGAGGCCAGGAGTTCAAGACCAACCTGGGCAACATAGTGAGACCCTCCCCCACTATCTATTTAAAAAAAAAGAATAGTATGAAGAGCATGATTGCACTTAGCAAAATAATTCCCTTCCATCTTTTTTTTTTCTGAGACGGAGTTTAGCTCTTGTTGCCCAGGCTGGAGTACAGTGGGACAATCTCAGCTCACTGCAACCTCTGCCTTCTAGTTTCAAGCGATTCTCCTTCCTCAGACTCCTAAGTAGCTGGGATTACAGGTGCCTGCCACCACGCCCGGCTAATTTTTGTATTTTTAGTAGAGACGGGGTTTCACCATGTTGAACAGGCTGGTCTCAAACTCCTGACCATGTGATCCACCTGCCTCGGCCTCCCAAAGTTCTGGGATTACAGGCATGAGCCACCGCGCCAGGCCTTTTCTTTCTTTCTTT
>NW_012103776.1:558714-561794 GCF_000951045.1 Mandrillus leucophaeus
TTTTTTGAGACAGAGTCTTGCTCTGTCACCAGGCTGGAGTGCAGTGGCAGGATGTTGGCTCACTGCAACCTCCTCCTCCCGGGTTCAAGCGATTCTCCTGCTCAGCCTCCCGAGTAGCTGGATTACAAGCACCCACCACCACGCCCGGCTAATTTTTGTATTTTTAGTAGAGACAGGGTTTTACCATGTTGGCCAGGCTGGTCTCGAACTCCTGACCTCAGGTGATCCACTTGCGTCGGCCTCCCAAGGTACTGGGATTACAGGTGTGAGCCACTGTGCCCGGCTTTGTTTTTATTTTTTAACAGCTTCCCAAAGGATTAGAAGTGTGAGCCACCTCGCCAGACCCAACTGCCAACAATTCTTGGTATTCTTCCGCTTGTAGCTGCATCACTCCAATCCCTGCATATGTCACCACATGGCCATCTTCCCTCTGTATGTCTCTGTGTCTCCTGGTATAAAGATACCACTCAGATTGGATTAGGGACCCACTCTACTCCAGTACAACCTCATCTTAATTCACTACATCTGCAACGACCCTGATTCCAAATAAGGTCACAGTCAGAGGTTCTGGGAAGGACATGAATTTTGGGGGACACTTTAATTCAGGTGTAGGAAAATGGCAACACAGTATTTCAAAACTCACTCAGGCTGGGCACAGTGGCTCACACGCCTGTAATCCCAGCACACTGGGAGGCTGAGGCGGGCACATCACGCGGTCAGGAATCGAGACCACCCTGGCTAACACAGTGAAACCCTGTCTCTACTAAAAATACAAAAACAAAATTAGCTGGGCGTGGTGGCGGGCGCCTGTAGTCCCAGCTACTCAGGAGGGGGAGGCAGGAGAATGGAGTGAACCTGGGAGGCAGAGCTTGCAGTGAGCCAAGATTGCGCCACTGCACTCCAGCCTGGGTGACAGAGCGAGACTCTGTCTCAAAAAAACAAACAAAACTCACTCAGTGAATATAATGTTTATGGAGGAAGACAAATGTACATTAAATAAAGACCAATTACAATAGCAAATAACGACGCCCAGCGCGGTGGCTCACAGCTGTAATCCCAGCACTTTGGGAGGCCGAGGCAAGTACAGCATTTGAGGCCAGGAGTTCGAGACTAGCCTGGGCAACATGGTGAAACACCATCTCCACTAAAAATACAAAAAAAAATTATCTGGTCATGGTGGTGTGCCTGTCATCTCAGCTACTTGGGAGGCCGAGGCAGGAGAATTGCTTGAACCTGGGAGGCGGAGGTTGCAGTGAGCTGAGATCATGCCATTGCCACTCCAGTCTGGGCAACAGAGTGAGACTGTGTCAAAGAAAAGCAAATAATGAAATGCCAAACATGAAAGAGTTTAATGTGGGCTGGAATAACTGGGTAAGTCTTCAGGAATAAGGTGAAACTTGGGTAGGTCATTGAAGGAAAGTGAGTGCAGGCATTTTGAGGTGGAGCACAGTGAGAGTAACACATGGAGGTGAGGATGATCAAGGGCCAAGTGGGTGAACGGGCTGGTGAAGACTGGTCTAGCACCAGAGGGAGAGAGATGCTTTTGCAACTGGCCCCACAGTCCCATAGACAGTTGTTTTTAGATAAACATAGAAATTGACCCTTTTGCCCTTAAAGCTTGAAACTTGTTTTTGTTTTATCTGAGTTCCTTCCTCAGGAAAGGACCTTCAGGAAGTATCAAAGAACTGAAATTCACCCGATCATCACACCAGATGTCTCCTTCCCCTCCCTAGCTCCTGTTTTCTTACACATTGTTACATTTTTTCCCCGCTTATACATCAGTTGTTTTCTTAGTCAGAGACATGGATTTGAGACTGAGCTCCCATCTCCTCAGCTGCTGCACCCGATTAAAGCCTTCCTCCCTGGCAATGCTGGTTGTCTCAGTGATTGGCTTTCTGCACAGTGAGCAGCAGGACCTAGACCAAATATCTGGTGTTTTGGTAACACTTTCAGACCAAGTTTGTCTCTTTTTTTGTTTATCTGTTTTTCGATGGAGTCTTGCTCTGTCACCCAGGCTGGCCTGCAATGGCATGATCTCTGCTCACTGCAACCTCTGCCTCCTCGGTTCAAGTGATTCTCCTGCCTCAGCCTCCCAAGTAGCTGGGATTACAGGTATGCACCACCATACTGGGCTAATTTTTTGTATTTTTAGTAGAGACAGGGTTTCACTATGTTAACCAGGCTGGTCTTGAACTCCTGACCTCAGGTGATCTGCTCGCCTCGGCCTCCCAAATTGGTGGGATTACAGGCGTGAGCCACCATGCCTGGCCCAGACCAAGTATTTAGAAGAAGCAAACTGCACCTCTATGTGCGGCTTCCCAAATCAAACTTGGTGTCTTGTCAATTTGGCCAGACCCAGCGCTAGGAGGATTTCTTCTTAGGGAACACTGTGTTGTAGACCAGGGGTGGTACTAATTTAGGTGAGTATACTTCCTTTTTGTTAATTTTAGATTGAGGGGGCACATGTGCAGGTTTGTCACATGGGTAGATTGCGTGATGCTGAGATTTCAGCTTCTAATGATCCCATCACCCTAGTAGAGAACATAGTACCCAGTAAGGTACTTTTTCAACACTTGGCCCCTTCACTGCCTCCCCTTTTGGAATCCCCAGTATTTACCATTGCCATTTTTGTGTCCATGTGTACCAAATGTTTACCACTTACAAGGGAGAATATGTAGTATATGGTTTTCTCTTTCTGCAGAAATTCACTTAGGATAATGCCCTCCAGCTGTATTCATGGTGCTGCAAAGGACATGATTTTCTTCTTTTTTATGGCTGTACATTTATTTTCTTAGGCTCTTTTTTTTTTTTTTTTTTTTTTTGAGACAGAGTTTTGCTTTTGTTGCCCAGGCTGGAGTGCAATGTCAGCTCACTGCAACCTCCGCCTCCCGGGTTCAAACAATTCTCCTGCTTCAGCCTCCTGAGTAGCTGGGATTACAGGCGTGTGCCACCACGCCTGGCTAATTTTTTTGTATTATTAGTAGAGACAGGATTTCACCATGGTGGCCTTGCTGCTCTTGAACTCCTGACCTCAGGTGATCTGCCTGCCTTGGCCTCCTAAAGTGCTGGGATTACAGGCA
>NW_012103776.1:563027-564629 GCF_000951045.1 Mandrillus leucophaeus
ACATGAGAGGCTGAGGCATGAAAACTGCTTGAACCTGGAAGGGAGAGGTTGCAGTGAGCTGAGATCGTGCCACTGCACTTTAGCCTGGGAGACAGAGTGAGACTCTGTCTCAAAAAAAAGATATTTTTTTTTAACTTTAGTTTATTTTGGCCTGAGCCACATAATTTTCTGGATTTCTTTTTTTTTTTTCCTTTTTTTTTTGAGACGGAGTCTTACTCTGTCACCAGGCTGGAGCGCAGTGGTGTGTGATCTTGACTCACTGCAACCTCTTCCTCCCAGGTTCAAGCGACTCTCCGGCCTCAGCCTGCCAAGTAGCTGGGACTATAGGCACCCGCCACCACTCCCAGCTAATTTTTGTATTTTTAGTAGTGATGGAGTTTCACCATGTTGGCCAGGATGGTCTCGATCTCTTGACTTTGTGATCTGCCCGCCTCGGCCTCCCAGAGTGCTGGAATTACTGGCGTGAGCCACCCTACCTGACCAATTCTCTGGATTTCTGAATAAAACTATAATGTCCTAAACTAGGACACAATCTTTCATGTATTGTCTAATCTTAGACAAGTTTGAACTCTGATATGGTTCCTTTTCCTGTCCTCATTGCATAGTTTTTCTCCTGAATTTAGCAGTATATAGAAGTCTGATTTGTGGGAGGATAACAGCGTTTTCTTCCGGGTGCAGTGGCTCACGCCTGCAATCCCAGTATTTTGGGAGGCCAAGGTGGGCAGATCACCTGAGGTCTGGAGTTCAACAGCAGGCTGGTCAACATGGTAAAACCCCATCTCTACTAAAAATACAAAAATTGGCTGGGCGTGGTGGCGCATACCTGTAATCCCAGCTACTTGGGAGTCTGAGGCAGGAGAATCACTTGAACCTGAGAGGCAGAGGTTTCAGTGAGCTAAGATTATGCCACTGCACTCCAGCATGGACGACAGAGTGACACACCATCTCAAAAAAAAAAAAAAATATATATATATATCTTTCTGTAAGGCTTTTTGTACAATAGCAATGAAGTCAGCTTTGATGAGAATTTATTATTTGTTTATGTTAAAATATGAAACACTTCCCGAATTTGTGTGTCATCCTTGCACAAGAGCCATGCTAATCTTCTCTGTATCATTCCAACTATTTTTTTCTTTTTAGTATATTGCTGCCGAAGAGAGCATGTGATAACAATTTAATGTAATTCACCTAAATTATTCAATATTAAAATATCAAGGAATATCAGACCTTTCTTTTGTTTTTTAAGATGGGGTCTTCAAGTATGGTGGTGCCTTCTTGTAGTCCCAGCTACTCGGGAGGCTGACATGGAAGGATCACTGGAGCCCGGGAGGCAGAAGTTGCAGTGAGCTGAGATCTCACCACTGCACTGCAGCCTGGGTGACAGAGCCAGGCCTTATCTTAAAAAATAAAAAAAGGAAAAAAAAAAAAAACAAACCAGCTGTCGGCGGGGCGCGGTGGCTCATTCCTGTAATCACAGCACTTTGGGAGGCCAAGGCGGGCGGGAGGATCACGAGGTCGGGGAGATCGAGACCATCTGGCTAACACGGTGAAACCCCGTCTCTACTAAAAATACAAAAACAAAATTAGCCGGGTGTTGTGGCG
>NW_012103776.1:566464-576006 GCF_000951045.1 Mandrillus leucophaeus
CCCCACCCGCCGCCGCCTCCTCAAAAAATGTCTTTAATGGACCGTCTTGGTTTTCTACTTTCCTTCAAGAAATGCAGGGTGATGGCACTGTTCCGCTGTAAGGAGTGCCATTCACACCGTATTCTCTGTGGCTGTGATCCAGGGCTGGCCATTCACTGAGATTCCACCATGAATGGTGCTTCCTGGAGTTGGGCAACACAGTGGCCCTGTTTCTTCATGACATCTTTATATACTTTCAAGAAAAGTAAATAAGGTGTATGTATTTACAAAGTATCAGAGTTCACAGAGAGATGAAAATCAAGCATGCTGGAGTCAGACAGAAGGTTCCTGTCCCAGCTCTGACGATTAACAGCTGCACAACCCAGGACAAGATAATCAGGCTTGCCAAGTTTCAGTCTGATTTCTGTAAAATGAAGGCAGAGGTAATACTCAGGTTATAGGATTACTGTGGGGTTTCAACAGAAAAAAATTTAGGTTTAAATGCTTACCACAGTGCCTGTCAAATCATGTTCTGGGGTCACTAATTTCCCAAGATTATAAATTTCACAAGGGAAATGACAGTAACTGATGGTCACCACTACGTCCCTGGGCCTAACTCCACCCCTGCCCCCACAGGTGGTATCCAATCAACAATTTGTCTTAGTGTGCTTCTCCCCATATCCTCTATCAAGAACATACGTGGCTCTGATACTATCAAAGTGTCAAGTAATGAATTGTACACAACCAGTTACCAGGTTCAAATGGTTCAAATCTAGCTTTGCCGGTGCCTACGTCTTCATTTCCTTGAAGATGCGTGCGCTCTCATATGGGTTTCCTTTCTGTCCTGTCAGTGATTGCTTAACTCAGCTAGATACTCGCCACAGTAATGAGGATGAAGTGCACCTCTCATCTCTGAGTGTTACCTTTAAAAGGATTGTTTTTTCTATTTTTCTTTGAAATAGGTTTTCTGTCTTAAAAAAAATCATATTTTGTCCCTATTTTTCCACTGTATATAATTACTTATTTATTTATTTTGAGATGGAGTTTCACTTTTGTTGCCCAGGCTGGAGTCCAGTGGTGCGATCTTAGCTCACTGCAACCTCTGCCTCCCGGGTTCAAGCGATTCTTCTGCCTCAGCCTCCTGAGTAGCTGGGATTACAGGTGTCCATCACCACTCCTGGATAATTTCTTTTTTCTTTTTTTTTTGTATTTTTAGTAGAGACTGGGTTTTGTCATGTTGGCTAGGCTGGTCTCGAACTCCTGACCTCAGGTGATCCACCCGCTTCAGCCTCCCAAATTGCTGGGATTACAGGCATGAGCCACTGTGCCTGGCCTATATATAATTATTTAAAAACACTCACAAAGTAGGCTGGGTGCAGTGGCTCATGCCTGTAATCCCTGCACTTTGGGAGGCTGAGGCAGGAGGATCACTTGAGCCCAGGAGTTTGAGACCACATAGCGAGATCTTGTCTCTATTCTCTAAATAAAATGCCTATAAAGTAGAAAAATATTTCTAATATAATGAAAGTGGGAATTAAAAAAAAAAACACCCAGCACAGCACCAAAGACCGTATACAGAGTATTTCAATTTTGTGAAAGAAAATTGTCTCAGCACATTGCCCATGGGGTAGCCCTGCTGAGCAGGCGCAGTCAAAAAAAATAATAATAATTAATAAAAAAGAAAACTGTGGGTTGGGCTTGGTGGCTTATGCCCATAATCTCAGCACTTTGGGAGGCCGAGAGGAGTGGATCGCTTGAGTCCAGGAGTTCAAAACCAGCCTGGGCAACGTGGCAAAACCCCGTCTCAATAAAAAAACACACACACACACAAAACTAGCTGGATGTGGTAGTGCGCATCTGTGGTCCCAGCTACTTGGGAGACTGAAGTGGGAGGATCACTTGAGCCTGGGAGGCAGAGGTTGCAGTGAGCTGACATGGTGCCACTGCACTCCGGCCTGGGAGACAGAGCCGGACCCTGTCTCAAAAAATTATGTATGTGAATGTCTGTATTGTGTATGCATGCTGATAAGGATAAAAAAAAGGCAGAAGGAGAGAAGGCATAACATTCACAGTAGTAATCTTTGGGTAGTGGGACTATAGATTTCTTTCCTTTATCTTTTTCTTCCTCTGTTTTTTTGGGGTTTTTTTTGTTTGTTTGAGACAGAGTCTCACTGTGTCATCTAGGCTGGAGTGCAGTGGTGCCATGTCAGCTCACTGCAACCTCTGCCTCCCAGGATCAAGAGGCTAAGTTAGGAGAATTGTTTGAACCCAGGAAATAGAGGTTGCAGTGAGCCAACACGGTGCCACTGCACTCCAGCCTAGGTAACAGAGTGAGACTCCATCTCAAAAAAAAAAAAAAAAAATTAGTGTGAGACCACCTTCTATTTGGTCTTTCTGACTCTAGTCGCATCTGCTCCCACACGGCCCCCAGAGTGATCTTTATAAAATGCAAATATTATCATGCCACACTCACTTGCTTCACTGACACTTTACTGCCCTCAGGCTAAAGCCTTTTATCACCTGGCTCCTTCTTTCTCCATCTTTATTATCCCGTGCTGCACCTCCTTTCACTATATGTCAGCTATGCCAAATAACCTACTTTTCTTCAAATTCTCCTCATTCTAATTCTTTACACAGACTCCCCTATAGCCACCATCTCCACCCACCTAATTTAAGGTCTGAAGCAGTAATCAGGAATAATTTTATAGCACAAAATGCCCATATTAAAAGAGAAGAAAAGATCACGAATCAATGTCAGCTTTCACTTTAAGAAACTACAGAGAAAAGAGTAAATACAACCTAAAATAAGCAGAAGATAATATAAATTAAAATGGAAACCAATGAAATAGAAAATAGAAAACAATAAGGAAAATCAGTGAAGCCAAAAGCTGGTTCTTTGAGAAGACGAATATAATTTATAAACCATTAGCCTGACTCATCATTAAAAAAGAGAGAAGACAAAAATTATTGATATCAGTAATGAGAGGTGACCTCACTACTGACTCTAAAGTGATTTAAAGCACGAGAAAAGAATACTCTCTTAGCACATTCTTGCTGCTATAACAAAATAGACTGGGTCATTTACAAAGAACAGAAATTTATTTCTTACAGTTCTGGAGACTGGGAAGTCCAAGATCAAGGTGCTGGCATTTAGTGTCTGGTAAGGTCCTTCTTGTCATTAATACATCTCCACATGGTAGAAGGCGGAACATGGAAAGGCAGAGGGGGATGAACACTGTGTGCTCACATGGTGGATGAGAATGAACCCATTCCCTCAAGCCCTTTATAAGGGCCCCAGTTCCATCCATAATGGCTCTACCTATTATGTACTTTATCACCTCCTAAAAGCCTCATCTCTTATTACTATCACATTGGCAATTAAGTTTCAACATACAAATTTTGGGAGATATATTCAGACCACAGCAAATACAACCAAAAACTGTGTGTCAGTAAATTTGACAACTTACATGAAATAGACAAATTCCCACCAACTACTGAAACTCACTGAAGAAGAAATAACCTGAATAGCCCTATATGTATTAAAGAGCTTGAATTTATAGTTAAGATTGATCTTTGATTTTTTTTTTTTTTTTTTGAGAGAAGGTCTCGCTTTGTCACCCAGGATGAATGCAGTGGTGTGATCACTTCTCTAGGGAGTCTGTGCAGAAGCAGAGGAAAATGCATGTTCAAACTGGTCTGTGAACCCAGCATCATAATGTTAAATCACAGCTCTGGGGATAAGCCAGGGAGAAGTTCATTTACATGAATGAATTTCCAAACTAGGGTCCATTTCTATGATTCTTTTTTTTTTGGAGATGGAGTCTCACTCTTGTCGCCCAGGCTGGAGTGCAGTGGTGCAATCCCAGCTCACTGCAATCTCTGCTTCCTGGGTTTAAGTGATTCTCCTGCCTCCAAGTGATTCTCCAGCCTCCTCAGCCTCCCAAGGGGCTGGGATTACAGGCGCGCACCACCATGCCCAGCTAATTTTGTATTTTTAGTAGAGATGGGATTTCACCATGTTGGCCAGGCTGATCTGGAACTCCCCGAACCTCAGGTGATCCGCCTGCCTCAGTTTCCCAAAGTGCTGGGATTACAGGAGTGAGCCACTGTGCCCTGCCTCATATCTATGATTTGACAGCCAGCCTCTCTACACTTAAAGCAACCAATTATGGAGATCTTGGATATATATTCATGAAAGTATCATCTCTCACCTCTCTCCGTTCTGATCCTCAACACAGTAGTCTCCCAGCCTGTTTGTATCCATAACACAATTGAGTGAAAAATTTAGGGATAAAGAGAAAGGAGCTTTCCAACTTGATAAAGTTCTGTTTTGTTGAATGAACTTCTATAGCTATACCCTAAATGCTTTCAAAAAGAACACTGTTACTTTAATTTCACAAGATACGTGTGTGTTTATGCACATATACAGACAGCACTTCAAGAGCCTTCTTCCTATCTTTGTATGGACCAAAGGCCAGTGAAATTGTTTCTCCCACCACTGAGCAAATGGGCTCCTCATTCCTTTCAGTTTAACAGTCATAGGAAACAAGAAGAAAGATGAGAACTCTGACTCTTTTTGAATAACATGATTATCTTTTAAAATGATATTAAGGCTGGGCACGGTGGCTCACACCTGTAATCCCAGCACTTTGGGAGGCCGAGGCGGGTGGGTCACTTGAGGTAGGTTATGAGTTTGAGACCAGCCTGGCCAACATGGTGAAACCCTGTCTCTACTAAAAATATAAAAATTAGCAGGAAATGGTGGCGGGCACCTGTAGTCCAACCTACCCGGGAGGCTGAGACAGGAGAATCACTTGAACCCAGGAGGCAGAGGCTGCAGTGAGCGGAGATGGCGCCACTGCACTCCAGCCTGGGCGACAGAGCGAGATTCTTGTCTCAAAAAATAACACGATACCAAACTGGTAGCCAGCGTTCATGGCACGATAATAGTAAGTGTGTACTGTAGAGTTAGTTGCATAATGTTCTGCCCTACAAAATTGACCAGGAACCATCAGATTAATAGGCATTCAACAAAAAAAATTAAATCTTTTTAATTGCTGAGGTCTGTGAGTTACCCTTTTTTTCCTTCCTCGCGTAATAATCTGCACACACGAGAAAATACTCCTGAACTTCAGTTTAGGTTTTTCTTTTCCCTATTTGCCTTCTAAAACTCCTAGGTGTTAAAAAAAAAAAAAAAGTCTCAAACTTAATGCACATTACGGGCTTCTTTTCTGATATACAAAAATCGTCATCGTAACCTAGTTTTCTTCTCCAAAGTGGTCAAGAGGGAAAACCTCAAGCTTATATTCAGATCTGTGTAAACCACTAGATTGCCTATCTGGTATTTTCTTTTGCAGAAAATCACTAGAGGACTAAGTAAGACGAGGCAAAGTTTAGAGTCTGATGGCTTGTTTTCCCGAGATGAAACCTTGGAGAGAGGCTTCCCCAGATTCTAGTCTGGGTTCACTTTACTGCATGCTCTTCCCCGCTCAATACTCCGGAGAGAAATAAACTTTTTATTTGCTCGAGCAGAAAAATTAAGAAGCCCACGAATATGTAGCGGACTTGGAAACCCCGTTCTCCCCTCTTTCTAGCAACAGGCTCGTGCTCATCTGCCCGCGTTGGTCTCCAAACTCTCAGAGCCCCGGCGGGTTGCGAGGACCGCCCTGCTCGCCACTGCTCCCCACCGCTCCGGTACCGACACGTGTTCTTACTGCCAAGCTCGGCCACAGAATGCTGAGCCGAGCCCCGCCCCGCTCCATATTTCCCAGGCTCCGCCTCTCCTACCCCGCCCCCGACACCGATGGCCAATAGCGCCCCGAGGCGTAGCCAGGTCCCGCCCTCCCCGTGCCCGGCCCGCCGCCTTTGTTCTCCCCCGCTCCCTCTCTTGGCCTGTGCGCTCCCAGCAAACCGAGTGGCAGCCGCTGATTGGTGGTCGTGGTGCAGCCAATCACAAGGGGGCACCTCACGTTAGGGCTCGGAGTTTTAAACGCGCAACCGAGGGCCGCGCGCAGGACTAAGGAGGGTCTAGGGCCGCGGAGCCGACTCTAGTCGGCCGAGGCGCACGCGGTCCGCGCCGGCGTCACTCTGGGATTGGCCGGCCCGCGGCTTCCTCCGCCCCCTGCCAATCGCCGGGGCCGACTTCCCGTGGGTTTTTCCGGCTCTCCCGCGTCGCTCAGGAGCGACGGGCGGTCGGCCAGACCCGGAGTTCTCGGTGCGCGCAGCGGCTGCCGACGCGAGGAGGCCGCGCTCCGCCCCCGGTACCATGAGGCCCCGGAAAGCCTACCTGTTACTGCTGCTCCTTGGGCTGGCGCAGCTGCTGGCCGTGGCGGGTGCCGAGGGCCCGGACGAAGGTGAGCGGCAAGCGCGCCGCGGGTCGGGCCGTGCTTGCGGGGGCTGCAGGGATGTGCGGGGGCCCGGGCGCTGCAACCCCGGCGGGCTGGCTTCCGCGCGGTCGGCTCCAGAACTAGCGATGGGCGCCGAGCCCGGGGTAAACTTGGCGGAGTTGCAGGGGCGGGGGCGGTGGCTGTGGCTGTGGCAGGATCGATTTGGGGCTCCCAGGACAGGAAGGTGGCCGGGGTCTCTTGGGCTCCGACTCCCTGGAAGCCTCCTGTCACCCGAGGCTTGGAGAGGGCTGCAGAGCGCCTTTTTTGCAGCTGGGTCCTTCGCCCTAATTTGCAGATTTTCCTCAGGTCCAGGCTGACTCCAGGCGAATGCGCCCAGGCAGTGGGAAGGGAGAGGGAGCCCCTGTAGTGAAGGGGCGAGGCGTGAAGAACCAAGTGCTAGTTCTTTGAAACAGTAAGCATTCCTTCTTAAAATTTAGTGTGTGGATTTGGAAATGATTAATCCAAAGATTTTGGTTCAAGGGAGAAAAGGATGGCTTGGTTTGCAACTTTGAGAAACTGAAGATACCATTCCTTCTGCATTTATTCAGCATTTACTGTGTGCCAGTCCCTGCACTGGGTTCTGGGAGGAAAAGATGGTGTGTGTGGTCCCTGCCCATGAAGCGCACACTCCAGTAGAAATACTAAAACTTCTTCATGCTTCCTGCATTTTTCTTCGAAATGAGCTAACTGCAAACATAAGAACTCTGAAGATTAGTTAAGAAAAGGTTGTTATTCCTAGAGAATAAGGCTTCCAGGTACTGGTCTTAACTTTCTTCTTCTCTGCCCTTACTTTCAATTACTAGTTTTTTAACCTTTTAAGTTTGTTCCAATATAAATATACACTCTTTTATAATGTTAGTGTGCAGGGAAATTGTGAACTTTATACTCTTTCAAACAGATTGAGTAACTTTGTGTGGGTCACTGATTCAAAAAGAGTCTTTGCCCAAATAGAAAAGGAAGTAGAAACCCACACTCGGCGAGAAAAACACCTGCCGAAAGGAACCAGCTAGCGGGGCTGCTTACAAATTGTGTCTTGAGACCTTTACCCAAATCACCTGAGTGTTTATTTAAATACAGTTTATTTAAATACAGATGCCCAAAATACACTGAAGCAGAATGCAGGGGTGGGCCCCGGAATCTGCGTTTTAAGTCACTTCTCCCTTGAGACATAGAATGAACTTCTGGAGGCACAGTGAAGTTTGAGGACCAGTGTGGGTGGAAGGTGCTTCTTGGAACATAGCGGAAAAGCACTATAGCACTGCCTTGGTTTTGATCCAGTGATTTTGTTTTTGGGGGAACTCTTGAGAGGCCTGGGAGAGTGGCTTTAGGAGGTGTTAGGACCAGCACGTTTATCCTTTGGATCAGAGGTCTTCAACACAGTAGAGCCCCTGGGAAGCAATTGCTTCTGGGGTGAGCCTAGGAATCCCCGGGGTCATCATGGCCAAGGGCAGGCCTCCTGGGCTTCTAGCTCCGGTTCCTCCCACCCGGAGACAAGATCACACACTGTTGCCCAGGCTTGAGTGCACTGTCGCGATCATGGCTTACTTAAGCCTCAAACTCCTGGGCTCATGGGATCCTCCTGCCTCAGCCTCCCAAGGGTCTGGGACTGTAGGTGCTTGCCACCACGCCTGGCTAATTTTTTTTCTCATTCTGTCGCCCAAGCTGGAGTGCAGTGGCGTGATCTCATCTCACCACAACCTCTGCTTCGTGGGTTCAAGTGATCCTTCTGCTTCCGCCTCCATAGTAGCTGGGACTACAGGCACGTGCCACCATGCCCAGCCAATTTTTTGCATTTTTTAGTAGAGATGGGGTTTCACCGTCTTAGCCAGGATGGTCTCAATCTCCTGATTACAAGAGTGAGCCACCACACCCGGCTGCCTGGCTAATTTTTTTTTTTTTTTAGTAGAGATGGGGTCTCACTATGTTGCCCAGGCTGGCCTCAAGCAGTTCTCCGCCCTTAAATTCCCAGTGTTTGGGATTACAGGTGTGAGCCATGATGTGGGCTTACTTTGACCGATGTGGGCTTACTTTGACCGTTTCTCACCCCGAGGGCATCCCTCGGCCTTTCATTGTCAAAACGTGTCATAGATTCACTGATAACTTGTCCAACAGATTTATTTCAAGTCTACACTACCTCACCCCTCAAGTGTTTCAAGTCTCGAGGCTTTTTTTTTCTTTTTGCTTCGGTTACATTTTAGATTTAGACAGCACAGTGGTGTTTAGGAACTTAAATGCCCCAACATAGTTACTAAATACACTGTTAAGCTCTGATGGCTTAAGCCTCACGTTGCATGGCTTTCCAGTCTCAGATTAGAAGGTGCCTGCGCTCTACGCATCCTTCCTGCTAAAATAGGAAAGGAAAATATTCTGATCCTGTTTGTTGCCTGCTTTTATGTGGTATTGGTTTGTTTAGATTTAAAAGTAAGTGGAAAGTCACCTGTGTTTCATGCTAAGGAAGCGTTAAACTGCCCTCCTCTTTTGATTCCTGAGACATAGTTATTTTCGGAGCCATAAAAATGTGGAAAATCTAAATGTTCCTCCAAAAACTTTGGGCATATTGGGAAGAAAATCTAAGGTGACAATACAGCATAGCAGTTAAGTGGTCAGGACCCTCCAACTAAGTAGCTTTGTGATCCTTGGACAGGTGACTATAGTTCTGCATGTCAGTTTCTTCATCTGTAACATGTAATAACCTGTAATGCAATCTCCCTTAAGGGGTGAAGTGGTGTGTTTAAGAACCCAGCACAGTGCCTGGTACATAAATAAATATCAGCTATAATGGTTACCATAGCTGATAACGCAGTTCTTGTTTCTGTGTTTAATATAAACTCTTCAGTATTGGCTGGGTGGTAGAGTTTATGCAGCTGTTTCAGGCATTTTTCTGGTGGAGATGAGAGTGATCAGCCGAGGATGGAGAGTGAGGACATCCTGAAAGGAGCTGCGTGCGTCTGGGCAGGGACCCAGTGTTGTCATCAGGTGTGCCCCGTGGGAGTGGACAGGGACTGCGGCAGCCTGCTTAGGTGAGGGTCCCACGTTTCAGGAGAGGCCTTAGCAGAAGGACTGAGCAATGTGGAGATGAACGTGGGAATTCATTTGTCTCATGCTGAGGAAGGTTGCATCTTTTCAGAAGGTACTGAAAGGCTCTGGATATATATGTGTGTGTGTATATATATATAT
>NW_012103776.1:577501-581749 GCF_000951045.1 Mandrillus leucophaeus
GGCCACCCAAAGTGCTGGGATTACGGGCGTGATCCACCATCTCTCACAAAAATTCATTTTTTAAAAGGGTCGAGAAATGAGTTGCCTCTTAGGAATGCTGTGTCCCATGGTGACTAGTCAGGTCCCACTTAATCATGGCAGCTCTATCACATTGTAGTGTTGAGAGCCCACTTCAGGCCGACCGTAGGTAAGAACACATCTTTATTTCTTTTTTGTAAAATTCACCCTGGAAAGGAATTTCCTATGTGGTGATGTTTTAGGCCTCTTTACTGCAAATGTCAGTCTTCTGCTGTGCACTGAGCCAATTACTGAGTTTCCCTTCCTCTCCTAGCTGTGATTCCTAGCTGGAAGAGTCGATTAAGTTCCCCAGTGCGAGGCCGGGCGCGGTGGCTCAAGCCTGTAATCCCAGCACTTTGGGAGGCCGAGACGGGCGGATCACGAGGTCAGGAGATCGAGACCATCCTGGCTAACCCGGTGAAACCTCGTCTCTACTAAAAAAATACAAAAAACTAGCCGGGCGAGGTGGCGGGGGCCTGTAGTCCCAGCTACTCCGGAGGCTGAGGCAGGAGAATGGCGTGAACCCGGGAGGTGGAGCTTGCAGTGAGCTGAGATCCGGCCACTGCACTCCAGCCTGAGCGACACAAAAAAAAAAAAAAAAGTTCCCCAGTGCGTTATTTCCGACCTTCCTCCAATCTTCCCATCTGCTTGCAAGTAACTTTGACTTGTACTGGGCAGAGCAGCTAGGTAGTGAGAGGAGAGTGGATACAGATGGCCCAGAAGCACTACCTAACTGCCAGCCGGGGGTCCTGGCGGTCTCCCCTAGGGACCACCCAGGATTTAAAAAAAAAATGGCAAAAATCTCAATTACTTTCACCAACCTAGTACTTCGGCTTGGTCTTAGTTAATGACATCAGAGCAAGATGTGCATTTCAGCCTCACACGGTTCTTTCAAAGACACAGGTAAATAGAGTGGGCAAGATTTTCTAAATCGCACAGAGCAGAGGATCTTTTCTTTTTTCTCCCTCTTAGGGGTCTAGAATGATCTGAAAAGGGAGACCAGAAAACCTTGGGAACTTTGGATTTCCCTCTTCTCCTTGGGGAGATGTCAGCCTGGCCCCTGCCTGTACTGTCAGACACACACAGTCCCGAGACCCCAGGGGAGGTGGGCCTGCGCCCAGGCTGTCTTTCTCTGTGGCCTGCCCTCCGTGAACTTCTGACCGTGCCTAGGGAGTTCCCGGTGTGGAGGGAAGGGTGGCAGGCAGGAGGCTCATCTCAGATGGGTGGGTTTGCTTTTGGCGTTTTAGAGCTGTTTCTCCCTCCGCCGACAAAGGAGGAGCCTAGGCCTTAAGTTGGAACAGGAATGTGCAAGTCAGGAAAAGTTGTGGGATGCTTAAAAGGAAAAGGACTGAGTGCGGGTGACCAGTGTGCCGGTGAGCTTTCTTGTTGGCTTTTTTGTAAAGTTTGCAGATCGGTAAATGTTGACGGTGATGAACAAAGCTGCCCCCTTCTCCCTGCTCCATGCAGACCCAAGGAGTAGACTGGAGGAGCCGAGGGCAGGCACGGCCATGTGGGGTGGGTGCAGGCTGCCTCCGTGGCCAAGCAGCCGCAGAGTCCACGCAGGTTCCTTCATTAGAGTTGGTGAGCCCAGGAGTTCTGGGATCCTGGGGGCAGGTTTTCAGACCCTGACCTCACCCACAGCCCCAGACAGTAACTAGCAGTGTTCATTTACCTCCTGGGACACATCTCCAGAAAAGAATATTTGGCCCCTGGAAACATTCTGGCTTTAGCGTTAATGAAATTACCATGCTTGCTGTGCCCAGTTCTGTTTGCTGGTGTGACAGTAGCCAGAGAACCTGGTTAATAAAAACGGCAACTCCATGTTCTTTGTATCTGTGGTTTGGCAAAATAATAATAATAATAATAAATGGAACCTTGAAAATGAAATATACACAATTTCTCACATTCTAGGAAGAAAACTTAGCTTCCAAACAAAGGTGTGATTTTTGATGCATGTTGACCCCATCAATTTCTGTGCCTTTATTAGTGAAATGTGATTTCCCACCCTCTTTCCCTTCACACTTCAGCCTTTTCCTCAAGGATTATAAAACTCAAAAGGCTATTTTTTATGGGTATGAGGTAAAATGCCACCCCCTTTCAGAAATGGAATTAGTATTCCATCCTCTGCAGTGAAAAGTCAAGATTGAGTACTTGCTTCCTGTTGGTACTCTTTTGGGGCCAGGCGGATAATTTGTTCATGGGAGGTGTTCCTGGGGCCCTGCCTGTGGAAACATACAGGGTGAGGAGGAGGCACATCAGTGAGCAATAACCTTGAACACAGACAAGCTAGGGGGAGATCATGAAATGCGGTGCCCCTGCAACGCAGAGTGTGGGATGTGGTAGGGGAGCCAGAGCTACAGGAGCGAGGCCCGGGAAGACTGCAGAGGTGGGTACAAGGGAGTAGGGAGGAAGTGGCCAATGCGGGGGCTGTCTGGGTTCAGGGCAAGGTTTGCAGAGCAAGGCAGGGGGCCGCAACTCTGAAAGGGTAGCCTGTGCTGCCCTCCAACTTATGCTGCGACATTTGGACTTTATGTTCTAGAGCTGTGGTTTTCAAATATTATTTAGCCATGATCTCCCTCTGAATGAAATTTTAAGTAGCCAACTTAGAGCAGAATTGCTGGTATGAGGGAGGCCTGATGTCACCAGCCAAGTCACGTGGTGGGCCCCCAGGGACCACCCAGGACTTGACACCTTGTGAAGTGTATGAGTTTTAGGACTTTTTTTTTTTTTTGAGATGGAGTGTCACTCTGTCACCCAGACTGAAGTGCAGTGGCACAATCTCTGCTCACTGCAACCTCTGCTTCCCGGGTTCAAGCAATTCTTCTGCCTCAGCCTCCCAAGTAGCTAGACTACAGGCACGTGCCACCATGCCTGGCTAGTTTTTGTGTTTTTAATAGAGATTGGGTTTCACCATATTGGCCAGGCTGGTCTTGAACTCCTGACCTAGTGATCCGCCCACCTCAGCCTCCCAAAGTGCTGGAATTACAGGCGTGAGCCACCACGCCCAGCCAGGAAAGTTTTAAGGAGAGTCACCACCAGGTTTGTAACCAGTCTGGGTTTTCCACTCAGATTCTTCTAACCGAGAAAATGCCATTGAGGATGAAGAGGAGGAGGAGGAGGAAGATGATGAAGAAGAAGACGACTTGGAAGTTAAGGAAGAAAATGGTGTCTTGGTCCTAAATGATGCAAACTTTGATAATTTTGTGGCTGACAAAGACACAGTGCTGCTGGAATTTTATGCTCCATGGTAAGGACTGCGTTCTAATTCCTGCGGGTGGACGAGCACTGTGCTCCATGCGCTCAGCCCTTCACCTGGTCATCCAGACCCTGGGGGTGGGAGTGTCTGGGTGCAGGAACTTGCACTCTAGCTTTAAGAGTGCTGGGAGCTCACTTGTTCTACCACTTTGCATTGGAACTGCTAGTGAGCCAGCCCTCATGGAAGGCAATGTCCTCTTGTCTCAGTCCAGTGGGTTAAAGATGAATACGTCCTCTGATGGTCACAGCTGGGGGACGGGCATTTAACAAGCAGCAGTGACACAGCCTCGTGTTAGTAACAGACACGTCCTTGTTACAGATTCTGCCCCGACCTGTCTGAGGCCACCCCGCCTTCCTCTTCCCTCAAAGGCTGATGCTCAGGCAGCTGCCCCAAGTGCAGGCTGTTGGCCTGTGTGGTGGATTTTTTACTACACACATTGGCCCTGTGAGGGGACCAGTCAGGCATCCCCACTTCTTTTCCTGTCTTTCCCCCTCGTAGTGCAGTCTGTTAGAGCTCTCGGGCCCGTCTCCTCCGTTACTTCTCCTCTACTGTTCTGTATCTCATGACCCCTGCTTTGCTCTTTTCTATCTCATGCCCTCCCTGTTTCACTTCTGAGACCAAATAGGGTACACTCACTTCTGTGCAGTGTCTGAGGGTCAAGCATAGCACAAGTGTTTTATTTAAAACATCTAAGGCCGGGCGCGGTGGCTCAAGCCTGTAATCCCAGCACTTTGGGAGGCCGAGACGGGCGGATGACAAGGTCAGGAGATCGAGACCATCCTGGTTAACACGGTGAAACCCCGTCTCTACTAAAAAATACAAAAAACTAGCCGAGCGAGGTGGCGGGTGCCTGTAGTCCCAGCTACTCGGGAGGCTGAGCCAGGAGAATGGCGTAAACCCGGGAGGCGGAGCTTGCAGTGAGCTGAGATCTGGCC
>NW_012103776.1:586159-588055 GCF_000951045.1 Mandrillus leucophaeus
TATTAAATGAATGAACAAATACATGATTTAATTTTTATTTAATTTTATTTTAGTAAAGTTTAATTTTATTTTAATAAAGTTTATTTAATTTTATTAAATGAATGCACATGGTATCCGGGCTGGGTGGGCTGGGGCATGGCCTCTTTACATTTCAGACTCTGAAACTCAAAACATGGGCAGGAGTGTTAGGAAATGGGCCAGACACGGTGGCTCACACCTGTATCCCCAGCACTTTGGGTGGCCAAGGCGACTGGATCACTTCAGGTCAGGAGTTCAAGACCAGCCTGACCAACATGGTGAAACCCTATCTCTACTAAAAATACAACAATTAGCTGCTTGTAGTGGCTCATGTGTGTAATCCCAGCTACTTGGAAGGCTGAGGCAGGAGAATTGCTTGAACCTAGGAAGCGGAGGTTGTGATAAGCTGAGATTGTGCCACTTCACTTCAGCCTGGGTGACAGAGTGAGACTCTGTCTCAAAAATAAGTAAATAAATAAATGAAAACAGGAGTGTTAGGAAATGACATCAGAGGTTAGGGGTCTTGGTGGTGGTCTAGAGCAGTGGTTCTTAATGCTTAGCAAGCGTCAGTCAACTGGAGGGCTCGTTCAGATTGCTGGGCCCTAGCCCCAGAGTTTCTGATTCAGTACATTTCAGTCTAGATACGATACAAGTCAGTCCAGATAATTTGCATTTCTTTTTTCTTTTTTTTTTGGAGACAGAGTCTCACTCTGTCGCCCAGGCTGGAGTGCAGTGGCATGATCATGGGTCACTGCAACCTCTGCCTCCTGGGTTCAAGTGATTCTCCTGCCTCAGGCTCCCGAGAAGCTGATACTACAGATGTGTGCCACCATGCCTGGCTAATTTTTTGTATATTTAGTAGAGACGGGGTTTCACCATGTTAGCCAGGATGGTCTTGATCTCCTGACCTCGTGATCCACTTGCCTTGGCCTCTTTTTTTTTTTTTTTTAAATAATTTTTTGAGACAGAGTCTTGCTCTGTCGCCCAGGCTGGAGTGCAGTGGCACGATCTCAGCTCACTGCAAGCTCCGCCTCCCGGGTTCTCGCCATTCTCCTGCCTCAGCCTCCTGAGTAACTGGAATTACAGGCGCCTGCCACCACACCCAGCTAATTTTTTGTATTTTTCATAGAGATGGGGTTTCACCATGTTGGCCAGGCTGATCTCAAACTCCTGACCTCAGGTGATCCACCTACCTCAGCCTCCCAAAGTGCTGGGATTACAGACTTGAGCCACTGCACCTGGCCACGCCAAGCTCTTTTAAACTACATTCCTGAAAGGGCATTTACCTGTTCATGAGGGTTCCACCCTTCAGACGTAAACCCTTCCCACTAGGTCTCACCTCCCAACACTGCCACATTGGGGATCAGATTTCAACATTTTGGTGTGGACAAACCACATCGAGACCATAGCAGTATGTATTACTAGATTTAAATCTCCATAAGTACAGTATGTATTGTTGCATTTAAATCTCCATAGGTACAGTTAATGTTTTTCGCCCTCCCTAATCTGATTGTTAGGTGTGGACATTGCAAGCAGTTTGCTCCGGAATATGAAAAAATTGCCAACATATTAAAGGATAATGATCCTCCCATTCCTGTTGCCAAGATCGATGCAACCTCAGCATCTATGCTGGCCAGCAGGTTTGATGTGAGTGGCTACCCCACCATCAAGATCCTTAAGAAGGGGCAGGCTGTAGACTACGAGGGCTCCAGAACCCAAGAAGGTGAGCTAGTACCTGAGCTGGTGGAGGAAGAACTCCTTCCTGCAGGAACAGAAAGTTCAGGGAATGGGAATTGGGATAATAGAGGAAGAAAAGCTGAGGGTACCAGGGACTGACTTAGGAGCCTTAGGCCTCTGGAATGTTTACTTGTTCTTGGG
>NW_012103776.1:592365-610160 GCF_000951045.1 Mandrillus leucophaeus
GCCCGTCTCAGCCTCCCAAAGTGCTGGGATTACAGGCTTGAGCCACCGCGCCCGGCAACAAATATGTCTTAACCGTATCAGTATATAGGAACTTAATCTAAAACAAGTTGAAAGTTGAGTACTTTTTTTTTTTTTTTTAAGATGGAGTCTTCTTTTGTCCCCCAGGCTGGAGTGTGGAGTGGTGCAATCTTGGCTCACCTCAACCTCCACCTCCAGGGTTCGAGTGGGTTCTCCTGCCTCAGCCTCCTGAGTAGCTGGGGTTACAAGCACGTGCCACCACACAAGGCTAATTTTTGTATTTTTAGTAGAGACAGGGTTTCACCATGTCGGCCAGGCTGGTCTTGAACTCCTGACCACCCATGATCCACCCACCTTGGCCTCCCAAAGTTCTGGGATTACAGGCAAGCCACCACTCCTGGCCTGAAAGTTGAGTACTTCTGTTGTTGCAGAATAAACAGGCATACGTGTTTGGGGGTCTGTGGCCAACATTTGACTGCGAGAGAGACATGGCCGTTTGGAAACTTTAGAGCAGCGTATGCTATGTTTTCATAAACAGGCCTCCTACGTGTTAAGTGCCTCAGGACCCCTGGGTGTGGGCTGAGGGGCAGGGGACAGACGCTTCATGCTGTGAATGCACAGAGGAGGTGCTTGTGCACGTTTCAGTTTGAAGACTGCAGCTTTGCAGGAGTGGTTCTAAATTTGGCTCCTTGGTAGATTCTACAGTAGGGAAAAAGAGTGACAGATTGCAACCACTCGTCCTAAGAACTGCTTGGCACATTTTGGTACGAATTTATTGTTCCACTCCAGCCCTGGAATCCATTTCTGGGGAATGAGGCTTACAGATGGGCATTTATTAAAAGCTTTCTCAGGTAATGCCACTGCATCTTGAGCAATGGGAGCTCCTCTTGTAAATTTTTCCTTTTTTTTTTTTTTTTGCATACATCTTATGATGTATGTAATATAGTAACATTAGATGTGAATGAGATGCCCCAAAATGATATCCATAGGCATATATAATCAAAAGTTTGCATTAAGTTAGTACCATAGCATGATGGTAAAGGAAGTCTCAATTATCAGTAAGTCTTAGGCCTCATCTGGAGAAGTCTGCAGGCTGTGGAAATGCAATGGACAATTGTTGGGAAACAGCGAATCTTCTGACTCCTGGCTGTATCCCCAAAACTGCAGAGATGCAGCCAGGTTTCAGGAAATCAGACACCTCCCGTTCTTGTGGGCCCCGACGCTTGCTTTCTTCCCCATCTTCTGGAGGGAGGTGAAGTGCCTGCCAGTTTGGGCCTTGTGTGCTCAGTCTTACTTGGTTTCTTTCAGAAATTGTTGCCAAGGTCAGAGAAGTCTCCCAGCCCGACTGGACGCCTCCACCAGAAGTCACGCTTGTGTTGACCAAAGAGAACTTTGATGAAGTTGTGAATGATGCAGATATCATTCTGGTGGAGTTTTATGCTCCATGGTAAGGTGGTGTCAGGCCCTTCCCATATTCGGTACCGTGCTGTGCACTAGGTGCGGGGGGGCAGGCGCAGACGGCAGGCCCCTGCCCATGAGGCAGGAACAGCAGAGGAGCAAGGTGGGCACGAGTTGTAGGCCAGGGTTGAGGTCCAGGTGTTCTCTGGAAGAAGCGTGGATATAAAGGAGCCGTTGGGAGTGGATGTGGAAGGAGCTGCCAAGTAGTCCATTCTTGGGTGGGAGAAGGGGCCCAAAGGAAAGAAGATAGCAGAAAGAAAGGTGGTTGGAGTGGGAGCAAGTACAGTGGCTGGTCTGAGCTGCCCAGCTTGGGGAACTGAGGTGGCTGCTCCACGGGGAGGGGAGAGGAGGGACGCACAACCAGGTGCATGGATAAGCTGGGAGCAGTCAATACAGAGCAGATCAGAAGAAAGACGGCTCTCAAGGCAGAGGGGAGCCTAGCTCCAGGAGAGACCATTTGCTTTCCCAGGAGACGGCCCAGGGTACCGTCTGTCTTGATGATTTTGTGGTGGGTCAGCTGTGATTCTGATTCTTGAGCAGTGCTGGTATGTCTGACCATCAGGCCAGCAAGAACTGCCTCAGATGGGTATGTTCTGTAGTGAGTCCTGGAGAGTCAGTAAGCAGAGGAAGCTTTTGGGCCTAGAACCAGCAGGTGGAGGCCATGGCTGATGCACAGGCAGGGGGGCAGGTCACACCTTCTGCACAATGGGCTCAGGTTTGGGACCAGGACACCCTTGTTCCGGGCAATGCCTGGATAAGCCCAAACCCGAGGCCACGGATTCTGCAGGAGAAACCTGGGAGTTGTTGGATGTGCAGATGAAAAATGAAGTCAGGTGGGTGGTTAGAGAAGGAAATGACCTGCGAGAGAAGGAGGGAAGCATCTGGGACACGTGGGGCACCCTCCTAACCCCCCTGCGATGCTGGAGAGACAGACCCTTGTTTTGCTACACATGAAGCCCTGACCGACCTGATGGGTGGGAGGTGTAAGAGGGAGAGTGGCAGCTGCCCGTCTAACTTGCGGGTTGCTTTGTGGCTCGCTCAGGAGCCAGGTTGAGCCGACTGCTGCGCAGCTCACACTTAGCGAGTGTAGTGTGATTTCCCTGATCTGGTTGATGATGCCTCAGAAGATAATTATCCACTTATTCACAAACAGTTTTTTGGTCTTTTGATGTGTTTTTGTGTTTGTGGCAGGAGGTTGTTTTTTTTTTGTTTTGTTTTCTGAGGTTTCTTTTGGGATAAGGCCTTGCTTTGTCACCTGAGCTGGAGTACAGTGGCGCCATCATAGTTCACTACAGCCTTGAACTCCTGGACTCAGTTGTCCTGCCTCAGCCTCCCTAGTAGCTGGGACCACAGGTGTGTGCCACCACGCCTGGCTAATATACAAAATATTTTTAGAGATGAGGTCTCGCTATGTTGCCCCAGCTGGTCTTGAACTCCTGGCCTCAAGCAGCCCTCGCGCCTCATCTTCCGGAAGCACTGGGATTACAGGAGTGAGCCACTGTGCTGGCCAACAAATGGTTTTGAAGTTGCAGAATGCACCCTTTAATTCATTTGGGTGTCCTAAGGACTTGGATAGGATAGTATTTTATCTTAACTCAGGACTGAGAGCCTCCTGAGTGCCAGGCCCCAGCCAGGTGTGGGATGTTGGTTCTTTTTTGAGACGGAGTCTTGCCCTGTTGCTCAGGCTGGAGTGCAGTAGTGCGATCTTGGCTCACTGCAACCTCCGCCTCCTGGGTTCAAGTGATACTCCTATCTCAGCCTCCTGAGTAGCTGGGATTACAGGTGTCCACCACCACGCCCAGCTGACTTCTATATTTTTAGTAGCGATGGGGTTTTGCCATGTTGGCCAGGCTGATCTCGAACTCCTGACTTCAGGTGATCCGCCCGCCTCGGCCTCCCAAAGTGCTGGAATTACAGGAGTGAGCCTCTGTGCCTGGCCAGTTCTTGTGGGCAATGGGCTAGGTGACGCAATACTGACTCCAGGGGACTCTCGCTCATCTCCTCCCTGGGTGGTCTGTGTCAGTGAGAGTTTGTGACGCTCTTTGTTCTCCATGCCCCTGTTCCTGTTACCTGGACCTGCCGACCCTCTCTTCGCCCCACCTCCCGTGGACTCCTGGCTAATTCCTCGCTGTCCCTTGGATCCCAGCTCCACTGCTACTCCTTCTCTGAAGCCATCTGTGACTTACATCTTTGCTGGCCCCCAACTCCCCAGCCAAGAAAGTCCTCTTCCTCAGGACAGTGTTTCTCTTGGCCTTTCCCATGTTTTCCCCTGTGCCGCAGTTACTAACATCCTGTCTGAGTGTGTCCTGTGCGTGTGTGTACGCATGCCCCACCCCCAGTGTGTGAATACCATGGGATGAAGTTTGTGTCTGTCTGGCCGTAGCGCCTGAGGGTCTAGGAGGCATTTGGAGGCTTACTGGGTGTGGCCGCGTTACTAGGGAGCACAGGAGGGGTTTCTGCAGCTCATTTAGCTAGAAAGTGAGTCCACACTAGAATGAGCCCCTGACAAACCCGTTTCCTCTTGGCAGGTGTGGACACTGCAAGAAACTTGCCCCTGAGTATGAGAAGGCCGCCAAGGAGCTCAACAAGCGTTCTCCTCCAATTCCGCTGGCAAAGGTCGATGCCACCGCCGAAACAGACCTGGCCAAGAGGTTTGATGTCTCTGGCTATCCCACCCTGAAAATTTTCCGCAAAGGAAGGCCTTTTGACTACAACGGCCCACGAGAAAAATACGGTATGCCCGCTCCCTTCTCTCCCACCACAGTGGGGAAGGGAAACTCCCTAACAGGAGGCTGCCCTTGAAGGTGCTGGGAGCTGGCAGGCACGGGCCATAGGAGGTGGGCAGTTCTGAGGGCCCCTGCTCAGGTGTGTGCCCTGCTCCCAGGAATCGTTGACTACATGATCGAGCAGTCCGGGCCTCCCTCCAAGGAGATTCTGACCCTGAAGCAGGTCCAGGAGTTCCTGAAGGATGGAGACGATGTCATCATCATCGGGGTCTTCAAGGGAGAGAGTGACCCAGCCTACCAGCAGTACCAGGATGCTGGTGAGTTGTGGCCCTTTGGGCTGAACAAAATGTGTGTGCCCTGGGTGGTCTGCGGTTGGCCTGATTTTTCAGAAAGCTCCTGGGACATCCGTTAGAGGGTGGTTTGATGAGCCATCTCTGGGAATAAGCTTTCCATTTTGGGGTTGGAGATGGGTGCCCTGTGGCCCTCCTGGCCTCAGTGCAGGGGAGGGGCACAGTCAGACCGGTCCCAGCTCCATGTCTGCCTTCCAGAGCCCGAGCCCTTCTGCTGGAGGGAAGGTCTTTGGGCCATAAAGTGCCAGACTCGGAATCAAACCAGCTTTCAAGGCCTGGCTCTTCCAGTTATTATCACTGTGACCACAGGCTTAGCCTGGTGGTCTCTTGCCCAAGGTGGTGGTCTTTTCTGAGAGGTTATTAAATTGAGGTAATGTAGATGAAGTGCTTAGCAACGTGCCTGATAATGCTAAGTGCATAATAAATGCTTGTCTTGCTAGCCTGAGGAGTGAAATGCCCATGAACAGCTGTCAGCAATAGTGTCAGCAATAGTGTTCTGCGGGGGTAGAACCATCCTGAAATCCATCATCTGCCTTGGTCTGGCTCCTGATGCCTGGGGACAGGTATACTCAGGGTCCTTACCATCCTCATCAGTGTTTTCTGAGTGCCACCCTCTCCCCCTCCACCAAAACCAGCTTGGCTAAGTGCTAACCAATTACAATTTTTCAAACGCACAGCTTGCTACTCAGTGCTAATTCTGTGCTGCACAATAACAATTGTGCATACGTCAAATGCAGATTAATGTATAAAACCAGTAGAGCTCAGTTCCCTTCGTCTGTTAATTAGGTGGCCTTGTTATTCACGCCTAACTAGTCAGGAAGAAACTTCCAGAAGGAAACCCCAACCCACCCAGGGTTATGAGCAGCAGGGGAGTCCCTAGCCCCAAGTCTTGATTGTAAGTTGTATGCATTGATGTGCACTCAAATCCCCAGGGAATTTGTTAAAATGCAGGTTCCGGTGCAGTGGGTCCCAGGCGGGCCTGGCACCATATTGCTAGGAGTCAGCGTCTGTGATTTAGCTTGGGCAGGGTTAGGGCTGCAGATGGGGCAAGAGTCACTGGGCCTGCTGTGTCTGCCCGCTTATGAGAGAGAGAGTAGCCCCAGGGACATAAGATGTTCTACAGACAGGTTGGCAGGGCTGGAGCAGTGAGGGGCGGCTGTGGGATGAAAGGGTCTGTGGTCCTGGGGTGGGCAGGAAGTGAAGTTCTTGATGTGGGTCTGTGTCTGCCTGAAGCCAACTGACAACAAATCCCTGGGACACCTAGAGGCTTAGAACAGACACCATCTAGATATTTATTTATTCATTTTGAGACCAGGGTTTGTCTCCAGTTGCCCAGGCTGGACTGCAGTGGTGTGATCTCAGCTCACTGCAGCCTTGACCTCCCTAGGCTCAGGTGATTTTCCCACCTCAGCCTCCCAAGTAGCTGGGACTACCGGTGAGCGCCACCACATCCAGCTAATTTTTTTTTGTAGAGACGAGGTTTTGCCATGCTGCCCAGCTGCTCTGGAACTCCTGGGCTCAAGTGATTCCCTCCTGCCTTGGCCTCCCACAGTGTTGGGATTACAGACATGAACCACAGCACCCAGCCCATGTGGCCTTACTTAGTGGATTTTAATGCCCCTGTTTTACAGAGAAGGACCTGCGGCTGGGAAGGCTAATAACTAACAAGCCTAAAGCTACATAGTTAGTAGGTCACAAAACTATTATCTAAGTCCATGTGACTCTGAAAGCCACAAGCTTATCCAGGCTGCTCCCATCCCCTGCCCTCCCAAAAACATGGTTTACCATCTCAGCCACGTGTGTCCTATAACCCAGTTGGGAGTCACAAACCTCTAGAGCAAGAGCCCTTCAAGGGTGGGGTGACACCCAATGTTTAAATCTCAAAATCAGCCCAGGATGAGTTTGGATGCCTTGGGGAGGAGAATGGGGAGGGACTGAAGGTGCGTTTACCTGTAGGATCTAGGGTAGGGGTTGACACTGTGGCCCACACACCCATTCTGGCCATGGCCTGTCTTTGGAGGTGGCATCTCATTGAAACACTGCTGTGTTCACACCCTGTCTGGCTGCTTTCACACTGCAGCAGCAGAGTTAAGCAGTTGGGACAGACCATGTGGTCCTTAGAGCTGAAACTACTCACTCTAGTCCTTCTCAGAAAGTTTGCCCAGCTCTGTGGAAGGGTACCCTCAGACCGTGGGGTTTCATCATGCATTTTCACAGATTTAAGTAAAAGTATCTTTAGCCAAAGAACTTCATTTGGAGCTCCAGCCCACAAACAGGCAGCCTACCAACTCGAGGAAGGGAGATTAAACCTCCATGAAGGGTGCTGGATGTGAAAACTCAACATAGGGATATAGGACTGTGTGCTGCTCATGTGGGCTCCAGAACATTCCGCCTGCCAAAGAATCCGTGCTGCTTACAGACATCAGTCAACAGCAGCTCCTGGCAAATTAGCTGTTTTTCAGTGAACTTTACCGGCTTTTGTTGTTGTTGTTGTTGTTATTTTTATTTTTATTTTTTTTGAGACAGAGTCTCGCTCTGTCGCCCAGGCTGGAGTGCAGTGGCCGGATCTCAGCTCACAGCAAGCTCCGCCTGCCGGGTTTACGCCATTCTCCTGCCTCAGCCTCCCGAGTAGCTGGGACTACAGGCGCCCGCCACCTCGCCCGGCTAGTTTTTTGTATTTTTTAGTAGAGACGGGGTTTCACCGTATTAGCCAGGATGGTCTCGATCTCCTGACCTCGTGATCCGCCCGTCTCGGCCTCCCAAAGTGCTGGGATTACAGGCTTGAGCCACCGTGCCCGGCCTGTTGTTGTTATTTTATCTTTATAGAGATGGGGTCTCACCATGTTGCCCAGACTGGTCTTAAACTCTTAGGCTTGGCCGAGCACGGTGGCTCATGCCTGTAATCCCAGCAGTTTGGGAGGCCAAGACAGGTGGATCAGTTGAGGTCAGGAGTTCGAGACCAGCCTGGCCAACATGGCGAAACCCTGTCTATACTAAAATTATGTAACAGCCAGGCATGGTGGCATATGACTGTAGTCCCAGCTACTCTGGGGTCTGAGGCAGGAAGGAGAATTGGCTTGAACCTGGGAGATGGAGATTGTGGTGAACTGAAATCACGCCACTTCACTCCATCCTGGGCGACAGAGCAAGACCCCGTCTCAGATGAATAATAAATGAACTAACTCCTGGGCTTAAGCAGTCCTCCTGCCTCAACCTCACAAAGTACTGCGATTACAGGTGTGAGCCATTGTGCCCAGCCAGGGTTTAGACATTATACCTGTACCGAGTTTTTAAAAACAAACCTTTCAAGTGTTCAAGTTATAGGAATCCACACAATTTTTGGTGGTGATTTTTTTTTTCTTTTCTTTTTTCTTTTTCTTTCTTTCTTTCTTTCTTTCTTTTTTTTTTTTTTGAGACAGTCTCACTCTGTCGCCCAGGCTAAAAGTACAGTGGCGTGATCTCGGCTCACTACAACCTCTGCCTCACCTCCCCAGTTCAAGCAATTCTTGTGCCTCAGCCTCCCAAGTAGTTGGGACTACAGGCTTGCATCACCACACCTGGCTAATGTTTGTATTTTTAGTAGAGACAGGGTTTCACCATGTTGGCCAGGCTGGTCTTGAACTGCTAACCTCAAGTGGTCCACCTGCCTGGGCCTCCCAAAGTGTGCTGGAATTACAGGCGTGAGCCACCACGCCCAGCCTACAGTGGTTATTTTCAGAACATTTGCTTTGGCTGATGTGGGTAACGAATTAAAACTCAGACATTTAGGCAATTTTCAGAATTACATCTTACTCTGTTAACGTTTCAGCTAACAACCTGAGAGAAGATTACAAATTTCACCATGCTTTCAGCACAGAAATTGCAAAGTTCTTGAAAGTCTCCCAGGGGCAGTTGGTTGTAATGCAGCCTGAGAAATTCCAGTCCAAGTATGAGCCCCGGAGCCACGTGATGGACGTCCAGGTAAGCAGACCCCTCTACCATGCCAGCCCCGGGCACCCAGCAGGCGTGAGAACTCTGCTTGGAGCCACCTCTGAGGTTTCAAATGTGGAGGTTTCGTTCTCGTCTGCAGTGTCTGGAACTCCTTTTCCAGCCCCTTCTCCCCACCCCACAGGTTTTCTGCAGGCGGCCTGTGGTCTGCGTTTGCCGGAGGGACAGGGCTGGGGCTCCCGCACACCTGGCAGGTCCTGGGGCCTGGCAGAACTGCACTTGGTTTTGCCAGAACAGTTGCTGCCACCCTTCGTCCCTCCTGGCAGTCAATCACCAGTCTCCCTCCAGCGCCTGCTCCACTGAGGGTTTGGCCTGGGCCAGCAGGTGGTGCTCCGTTGAGGCCAAGTCGTGTCTTTTGGGGCTGCTCCGGCTGGGGGCTATAAAGGGACAGCAGCACTTTTCTGTTCACCAGAGGGAGCTGTTGAGCTTGGTGGGTGGATTTTGCCTTTTTTTCCCATTACTGCACCCCTGCACTTCATCCTCCTAGAGTGTGACACTCTTAACCCTAGAGGGGCAGTGGGAGTTCCCAGCCCAAGGGGAACCTGGGGCCAGTTCAGCCTTCTGAGTGCTTTAGAAGGGGCCCTGCACTTCAGTGAGTAGATCTCAGATTTGGAAGGATCCTAGATGTTGAGTTTGAAGCTTTTGTTTAACAGAGATTGGGATGCAGAGAAGTGAGCTCTGTCCCCCACCTTGGACCTCATAGCTCTTGGTGGGAAGCAGAGCTGAGATTGTGGTACAGGGGCCTTTCCAGGTCCTACTGGCCTATAGTGTCAGGACTCTGGCTGTTTGGGCTGTGGGCTCTCAGGGGACCTGGAGAAGGGGGCGTGACAGGACAGGAATCCCAGGGGCCTGCACCAGAACATGGCAGTACCTTGGAGAGAACCACCCTGAATCTTTCTGGTCCCCACGTCCTCTGTCTCCTTCCTCAGTCTTTAGTCCTGTCGCTCCTTCTCAAGGTCTGTGTGTCCATCCCATCTGTTTCTCTGCCAACTTGAAGCTCAGGACAGCTCCTCTTCCCTGGACTCACCGTGGCATCTGTGATCCCTCCCCCCAGCTTCACTTCCTTCCATCCAGAGATAAGATCTGGGGCCCAAAGAGGGGTCCTGATGAGCTTGTGGGGCCATGGATCCTGAGAATCAGACACAGCTCTGTGTGTGAGTGCATGTTCCAGGAAAGGGGTCTGTGACTTTTAGTAGACGCTTCAAGATCTGTGCGGTCTTGTCTGTCAGGCACGTTGCTGCTGCTCCCAGTTCCTCTGGCGTTTCCCTGCTGAGTGAAGTGCATACAGTGCAGTGTCATGGTTAAAGACTCCACAGCCTCCTGCCACTTGGGAGATAGTCGGATTATCTGTGCTTTAGCATGGCCTCCCAGGCCCTCCTTGCCCACCTTTTCAGCACATCCCACCCTCCAGTGTTGTCACGCCAGACCCTCTTTGTGCCTCGTGCCCTGCCTCGGTCTCTGCCGCCTCCTCCCTGGGTGCCTTGTGCTCCCTTCTCACAGCAGGGCCCTCCTGCCCTTCAGTGCCACACAAGGCCCCCTCCCTGAGTGCCCCATCCCCACGGGAGCCCTTGGGCTCACAGGTCCACCCACCACTTGCTGGCTGTATAGCCTCTGGCGGGTAGCTGACCTTGCTGTGCCCACCCCTGGAGGGCGATGTCTGTGAGGGACTCAAGTCCTTGTGAAGTGTGAGCCCTCAGGACACCCTGCGTGAAGATCGCACAAGCTGAAGGTGGAAGGTTCCACACAGCCCAGTCTGTGATAACCCTTCCTGTCCACCAAGAGCCAGGCCTGCCTTGAGTGGTCTCTTTTTGGGGTTAGTGAGCCCACACCCCCAAGGAAAGGGCTAAGGTGTGTGTTTGCCTTTTCCTAAGAAGCCACCTACCGTTCAGTGGAGGGAAGGGAGCCCCAAAAGACAGTAGGGAGTGACTGGGCTGCACTTGAGTGGGGTCAAGCCTCCTGGTGTTTTGCCTCCTGAGACTCATCCCTTCAAAGTTTCCATTCCCCCGAAGTCACTCAAACATTGTACTCAAGAACAATGGCGGAGAGATAGTGGGCCCTCTCACCTGTTCCCTCTTTGAATCAGGGCTCCACCCAGGACTCGGCCATCAAGGACTTCGTGCTGAAGTACGCCCTGCCCCTGGTTGGCCACCGCAAGGCGTCAAACGAGGCTAAGCGCTACACCAGGCGCCCCCTGGTGGTTGTCTACTACAGTGTGGACTTCAGCTTTGATTACAGAGCTGGTGAGGACTGCGGGGCTGGGGGATGGGGGGGACTCATTCTTTCAGGCAAGATGGAGTATTGAGGGAGGTGTGGCTGTATGTACATGGCTCACTCAGAAATCCCAGCCTGGGGCCCTTGCACGTTGGTGGCTCAGGAGTATTTTTTAATTGATGGCTTCCCTTTTAAGCCAGATGGGAGCTTAGATTCAAGTCAAGAACCCTCTTAGAGTTGAGGTAGCTGAGACTTGGAGGAGTTCAGAGGCGCAGAGCTGGGACTAGACCAGCCCCTGACCTCAGGCAGGTGTGGCCGTGCCACCTGGGCACAGGTCTTACGGGCCTGTTGGGCTTACAGCCGTGGCCCCCGGTTACAAGTGGGGCTCTTCCAGAAATGTGTTTCCCTCCAATTGAGGTAAATCCAGAGCTTGAGCAATGTCAGAATATTAGTGACGGGACCTGAAGCCTGACCTCAGAGTCTGAGCTGGGACTTGATCTGTGTTGGCCGCCTGGCTTACGGCCCTTGGTCCCTTTCAGCAACTCAGTTTTGGCGGAGCAAAGTCCTAGAGGTGGCCAAGGACTTCCCTGAGTACACCTTTGCCATTGCGGACGAGGAGGACTATGCTGGGGAGGTGAAGGACCTGGGGCTCAGCGAGAGCGGGGAGGATGTCAACGCCGCCATCCTGGACGAGAGCGGGAAGAAGTTCGCCATGGAGCCGGAGGAGTTTGACTCCGACACCCTCCGCGAGTTTGTCACTGCTTTCAAAAAAGGTGAGCCTGTGGCTGGGGCTGGGGTCTCCCATCAGCTGCTATGCTCCTCATACAGAATGCAGACAGGTCGTGGGGCGTCTGGTGCTCTGGCCACGGGCATGACACCCCCCTAAGTCAGCCAGCAGCCCCCTCTCACCCCCGAGGGACCCTCTGACTTCTCGTCCAGAGAAAGGTCGACTGTGACCCCAAACTCCAAGGCACCAGAACAGCTTAGAAGAAGGAACATTTGCAAGTATGATTATTTTTTCTCGGCAGTTCTCCCAGTGTTTACTTTGAAAGCAAAAGCAAGATTTGGGGTCCATCTCAGGGCTTATCTAGCATCACTCAGCAGCCTTACCACATTTTCGGCACCAATGTGCTAAAATTCCAGACTAAGGCTGGGGTGTGCAGAGGGGGCATCTGAACATGGAGCCCACACAAGGCAAAGTCTGGGTGCGCTGAACACCCCTTGTGGCTTCAGAGCCGGACTCGGAGCCTCTTCACCCTCAGCCACCTTGCCGTGCGGCTTTAAATAGAGCCTATTGATCTTGGCTAAGCACATGGCCCCAGGTCCCCAGCGCCAGCCACGTTATGGGCAGACCGTGCTGGTCCGATGTCTGTGGGTTGTCCTGGCACTTCTCCACCATGGCTCCTGGGCCCTCAGCGGCAGTGCTCACAGGAACCCTCTGCCTGGGCAGCGACTCTTGTGGTGGTCTCCCCGACAGGACCCAATGGCCCATTAGGCCTGGGCTGGAGCCACCTGCAGCCTCTCTGGCCTTTGCAGGGACAGAGAGAGTAGAGGAGTAGAGAGTAGAACGTAGTGGCTCACCAGAGAAATAAACTGCCCATTGGGGGATGGGGCATTTGGAGACGAGGCTCTTGCTGTGTGACTGGCCCCTCTGGTGGCCACACCAGCCTCACTTCATGGTCCAGAGAGAGCCCCCAGAATCTTTGGCCTTTTCAGCACTGATGCCCCCTCCCCGCCTTGCTTTCCTTGTCAGGAAAACTGAAGCCAGTCATCAAATCCCAGCCAGTGCCCAAGAACAACAAGGGACCCGTCAAGGTGGTTGTGGGAAAGACTTTCGACTCCATTGTGATGGACCCCAAGAAGGATGTCCTCATCGAATTCTACGCGCCATGGTGCGGGCATTGCAAGCAGCTGGAGCCCGTGTACAGCAGCCTGGCCAAGAAGTACAAAGGCCAGAAGGGCCTGGTCATTGCCAAGATGGACGCCACTGCCAACGACGTCCCCAGCGACCGCTATAAGGTGGAGGGCTTCCCCACCATCTACTTTGCCCCCAGTGGGGACAAAAAGAACCCAGTTAAATTTGAGGGTGGAGACAGAGATCTGGAGCATTTGAGCAAGTTTATAGAAGAACATGCCACAAAACTGAGCAGGACCAAGGAAGAGCTTTGAAGGCCTGAGGTCTGCGGAGGGTGGGAGGAAGCAGAGGCCCTGCGTGGCCCGTGGTCAGGGCGCCCACGCTGAGGCTGGCAACAAACAGCAGTATGTCGGATTCCTTTTTTTTTTTTTTAATTTTTTATACTTTGGTATTTCACCTCATGCTCTGAATACTGAATAACCATGAATGACTGAATAGTTTAGTCCAGATTTTTATAGAGGATACATCTATTTTTATCATTATTTGGGGTTTGAAATTTTTTTTTACACCTTCTAATTCTTTATTTCTCAAAGCAGATAATTCTGTGTGAAAATGTTTTCTTTTTTAATTTAAGGTTTAAAATTCCTTTGTCAAATCATGTTGATTTTGCTCTTTGCTTTTTCGTTGTCTGAGAAATGGTCCGTGTAGGAGATTGGACTTCTGGTATGTGTTTCTGATTGCTTCCTGTTTCGGCACAAAGTGAGAGCTGCCACTGAGTGACCCTGCCAGGGGTGCCATTTCAGGCTGGGCATCGCCAGGCGGCCTTCCTGCAAACCAAGGGCCGGGGGCAAAGGGGCATAGTCCAGGGTCCCCCAGGGTGGGCTCAGCTCCAGGGAGAGGCCCCCCCATGTGGCAGCCTCACCTCTTGAGAGCCCCAGTGCCGGAGCAGAAAGGACCCCAGACCCAAACGCAGATACTGTGGGGTGTTGGAAAGGATAGAGTAGTCTGTCGCATTGGAATAAAACATGATTAAAAATGAACATTAAGAACCACGTAAGAAAACATCTGGTCTGTGCTGGGAGCCTCGGGGTGGGGCACGAGCGGGGTGTAGCTAAAGCTGTGCAGAGGCCTGGCAGGTAGCCCCCCCATCCTGCCGGACACAGGTGGCTCTGGATCGTCCTGACCTAGGCTGAGGGGCTTCAGAGGTCTCCCCTGAGCACTTCTGCTGGGGTGGGTGCTCCTCTGGACTGACCCTTGTGTAGAGGTGGTTCTGTGCCATAAGGGTTCCAGGGCATTTGAGTGAGACCTGAGCTTCATTTCATCGCGGAGGCTTGTTCGAGATGAGCCATCGCCGTCCTCACCCCACGCCTCCCCTGTCACTCAGCTGCTCCTAATTTTAGCTGAAAAGTGGCAAGGGTGAAAATCCTTGTGCTGATGGCAGCTTTTGCAGCAATGACGAGTGTGTGTTGCTGAGGTTGGCAGGGGCAGGAAGCGTTGGGTCTCCCAGGAAGGGGCAGCCTTGGTGAACTTACTCAATTATCTGCTGTAAAGTTAAGCCTGGCCAGGGCAGGCTGGGAGTTGTGGATGCGCCATGCTCTGCAAGTCCTCAGAGTTCTCTGTGTGATGAGAAGTCTCTGCACACAGACCCCCCCGCCCCCACCCCCGTGACCTCCCTCACATCAGGAGAACAGGTGGCCCTCAGTCCTGGGATGGGCTCACTCTTCAAGGCCCTTCCCTCAACACTGACAAAAAGCTTGGAGTAGTGACCCGGGGTAGGGCAGCGGGTAAGGCTGTTTCCTGAGGCAGAAGTCCCATTTATTCAGCGCTGTACCGTGAGAACAAAGGGGTTCCTGTCCTGGTAGGGCTCCCGTGGGTTCAAAGGGCCCTGAGAAAGACAGCCCCTCTCTGGGGAGGAGCAGCAGCGTGGCCTCCCTTCTGTGTAGGTGTTAGGGAAGCCCTGCTCTGAAGTGACATCTACGCCAAGACCCTCAGGAGGAGTTGGCTTGAGCCGGGCAAAGTATAGGAGTGTCCAGGGACCTGCAGCTTTGGTATCACTGGCATGTTTGTCAGAAATGCAGAGTCTTAGGCTGGGCCCCGGTCCTACTGAATTACTCTGTGTTTAAGAAGAATGCCAGGAGGGTCAGGCATATTGAAGTCTGGGAAATACCAGGAGTAAATGTTCCAGGCTTGGGGCCAGCATGTGCAAAGGCCCTGAGGCAGAAATCAAAATGTTTTCTCTTTGGAAATACAGCCTGGAAGTCAGGTAGCCCAAGAGTGTCTTAACTGAGTCAATTCCCTCTATATTGCCTGCAAAAGGCAGGACCTCGGAAGGAATTTACCCTGGACCTGTGGGGGACCTCAGAAAGGAGACGGCAAGTAGGTTGATGACAGCCCAGCATGATCGGTGCCACGATGAAGGTATGTACGGGGCCATGGGAACCCAAGAGGGGACACTGTCCCTGGTGCAGACCTGGAGCTGGGAGGAGGAGGAGGCGGCGAACTTCCCTCCTTCCCCCTCACCAGCGGTGCGGAGTGCTGTGCAAGGTGGCTGGGTTGCTGAGGTTAGGAGAGGCAGGGCCAGGTGGGGGGCCTGCATTCAGGAGCTTGAGCTTTATCTTAGTTTACAGGAAACCGTTGATAGTTTTAAGCAGGGAGGTGATGTGATGAGATTGAGATTGGTAACAAGTAATAGTTAACATTTATCTCACCTTGAGCAAAAGCCAGAACCTGTGTTGAGCATTGCCAGATTGTGTCATTTAAGTGACCTGTGAGGTAGGTTCTTGTCATTTTACAGCTAGAAAGGAGGGGGTTGTGGAGCTGAGTAGCAAACAGAGCCGGGATGTGAGCACAGGCCAGTCTCACTGCTGTGGCACCTCCTGCTCAGGAGCAAGGGAGCGAGGGCAGGCTCCGGCATGGGTGGCCAGTGGGTCTCAGGGATAAGGGGGCAGGATCTCCGGGGCTCTGAGACTGATCAGATGCTGAGGGTGGGTGAGTGGACCTGAGAAGACAGATAGACACCCAGGTTTCTGAATGAAGGGTTTTGTCACTTAACGAAATTTCAGCATATGCAAAAGAGACTTGGATAACACACCCTTTACTCATCACCCACCGAAAACAAAATGTTGCTGCATTTTTAAACGTGCTTATCCTACCCCACCCCACCTTTTTTTTTTTTTTTTTTTGACGATGTAATGGAGGCAGGACAGGTCTTGCCTGCCTAGGTCATATCACCTCTGCCTCATAGAAAAGGAAGCAGAGGTCAGATATTAAAGAATTTTCCCCAGAGCCACAGGGTGGGTAAACTGGGAAGCCGGAACAGAACTCAAAACGGGTGTCCTTCACAGCACCAGCAGCTCCTGGAACGTGTTGAAGCCTTCTCAAGGAGGTTAATATGCGCTCCACTACAGTAGAATCTGAGTTATTTTGGCTTGGGAAATAATGGAGCTCAAACAAAACTTCCGTGGGGTTCTTGGGTGAAGAAGCTCTCAGAGCCTGTAGCCCTGGCAGGCTGGGCCTCCCTCCAGGAGATGGATAGGACCTGTAACTTCAAGGCCCCTGACTCTGACTACACATCCCACGGACCCACGAGCTCCTGACTGACCAGCTCTCCTAGCACTAAATCTCATCAGCTGACTCTGTCTTCTGAGCACACACCTGCCCTTGGAAGGACCAAGGCATCCCCTGTGAAGGTGGGCCAGCCCTACGGTGAGGGCTGTGAGCTAGGAAGGGCTCCAGGAGCCCCACGGACAAATCTGACCCTCCAGGCCACCAGGTGCAGCAAAGGGACTGAACCCTAGTGGACATGACTGATTCTTTGATTCCTACTATAATGAACTAAAGAGTTACACTCATGCACTGAGAATGACATTTCTTCAATGAGGGACCACATTTATGACAGTGGTCCCACAAAATTGTAGTGGAACTGAAAAATTTCTTTCACTTAGTGATGTTGTAGCCTTCATAATGTCATAGCAAAATTACCGTATTTTATTTAATTTATGTATTTATTTTTCTTTGAGACGGAGTCTCCCTCTGTCGCCTAGGCTGCAGTGCAATGGTACATTCTCAGCTCACTGCAACTTCCGCCTCCCAGGTTCAAGCAATTATTCTGCCTCAGCCTCCTGAGTAGCTGGGACTACAGGTGCGTGCCACCATGCCCGGCTAATTTTTGTTTTTATTAGAGACGGAGTTTCACCAAATTGGCCAGGCTGGTCTTGAACTCCTGACCTCAGGTGATCCTCCCACTTCAGCCTCCCAAAGTGCTGGGATTACAGGCGTGAACCACTGCACCTGGCCGCTACCATGTTTTAAAAATAAATTTAGTGTGGCCTACGCTAGCGGTGTTGATAAAGTCTACAGTAGTGGACGGTAAAGTCCCAGGCCTTCACATTTCACTCACCACTCACTGGCTCACCCAGAACAACTTCCAGTCTTACAAGCTCCATTCATAGAAAGTACTCTTTACAGGCATGCTGTTTTAATCTTTTATACCATATTCTTATTGTACATTTTCTATGCATAGATACACAAATGCTTACAATAGCGCAGGAGCATGCTGTACAGGTTTGTAGCCTAGGAGTGACACACTACCGTATAGCCAGGGTGTGCAGCGGGCTGTACCATCAGAGCCTGTGGAAGTGCGTTCTGATGTTCACACAATGCCAGAGTCGCCTCACAATGCATTTCTCAGTACATGTTCCTGTTAGTAAGTGACATGACTGTATTTAATATTTATTCAGTATTCAGCCTAGTTTTTAGTACTTAGTATTTTTAAATCTTGCAGAAGGCTTGGGAAGCAGAAGTGAGAGGTGGGACTAGGCGTGGTGGTTCATGCCTTTAATCCCAGCACTTTGGGGGGCTGAGGTAGGCGGATCACCTCAGGTCGGTAGTTTGAGACCAGCCTGGCTAACATGGTGAAACCCTGTCTCTATTAAAAATACAAAAGTTAGCCAGGTGAGGTGACGGGCACCTGTAATCTCAGCTACCCAGGAGGCTGAGGCAGGAGAATCACTGGAACCTGGGAGGCAGAGGCTGCAGTGAGCCGAGATTGACCCACTGCACTCTAGCCTGGGTGATAGAGTGAGACTCCGTCTCAAAAAAAAAAAATATATAGGTAGAACTGGGAGGCCGCCCAGGACCAGCGCATAGTGACAGTAACTGAACACCTTTTGAATGAGTAAATGGAGAACT
>NW_012103776.1:610916-626956 GCF_000951045.1 Mandrillus leucophaeus
CCAAGTAAGCTGGGACTACAGGCGTGCACTACCACACCCGGCTAAATTTTTGTAGGTTTTTTGTAGAGAGGAGATCTCACTATGTTGCCCAGACTGGTCTCAAACACCTGGGCTCAAGTGATCCGCCTGCCTTGGCTTCCCAAAGTGCTGAGATTACAAATGTGAGCCACCATTCCCACTCCCGTCTGTCTACTCTTCCTGGCTTTTCTCATCTAGTGACAGCAAGTATAGGCTCAGGTCAGGTTGGGTTGAAAACATGCCTTTGAATCCTCCCTCCCCAATCTGCTACAAAAGTCTCCTACTTGGAACTCATGGACAGTTGGGTTCGCTGGAGGCCAGAGGTTGAAAACTCCAGTGTTCGAGGGACCTGGCAGGCAAGGTTAAGTGCAGCAAGGGGTGATGGGGAGTGGTGGCGACCAGGATGCACTTGAGATCCTCTGTCCTGCCTGAAGTGGGTGCTGCTGCTTGGCCCCAGGCACTTGTTGCTGGTGGGATTCTGAGCCTCCTGTTACTCTTCTGGTTTTTCAAGAAAAGCCAGACATTTTTATGTGAAATCACCCAATTTTTAAGTGTCAAATCTAATTCAAACGGTCTTATCAACACTGGATAGGCCAAAGAAAGGCCCTTCAGGGCTGCATTTAGTTAGAAACGTCTGATCTAAGTCAACATCCCCCTTTTTTCCCCTCGTGGTATTATAACCCCAAGAAACAAACCAGCACACAGGATGCCCCGATTGTAACAAAGGTTTAAAAATGGAGTAGTTCCCTTAGAAAGGCTGGAGATTCCAGTCTGGAGCTGCAGTTGAGGCTGCAGTCAGGGTTGTTTGGCTGCATTACTGAGTGCATGGCATAAATGCTTCAACCGCACTGGAACACAAGAATGGTCCCTTGCCCAGGGTCCAGTGCTCATGCCATGGTCGCCTTGACACAGTGCCTGGAGGAGCTGTCCTGCTCAGAAGCCTCCCCATTCTCTGACCTCTTAGTAGCATGCCCCATAGAGACCATAGAGACCTGCTACACCTCGTGCTTGGTGGCCATTCTTTTTTTTTTTTTTTTTTTTTAAGATGAAGTCTCACTCTGTCGCCCAGGCTGGAGTACAGTGGTGTGATCTTGGCTCACTGCAACCTCTGCCTCCCAGGTTCAAACGATTCTACTGCCTCAGCCTCCTGAGTAGCTGGGATTACGGTGCCCACCATCATGCCCAGCTAATCTTTGTATATTTAGTAGAGACAGGATTTTGCCATGTTGGCCAGGCTGGTCTCGAACTCCTAACCTCAGGTAATCCACCCATTTTGGCCTTCCAAAGTGCTGGGATTACAGGTGTGAGCCACCACGCCCAGCCAGTGGCCACTTTTTAATCACTGCCTTTTGGTGACCCCAAGACTAATTTGGGTCATGGAAGCAGCAACGGTCCTCTGGTGGCAGGGCTGGTCAGGCTCAAGCCCATCGGAAGCTGCTCTTCCTTCCAAAGCCTTGACACTTCAAACTTCCTCTTTTTTATTTTATTTTATTTTTAAATTTGAGACAGAGTCTCACTCTGTCTCCTAGACTGGAGTGCAGTGGCACAATCTCAGCTCACTGCAACCTCTGGCTCAAGCAATTCTCGTGCCTCAGCCTCCAGAGTAGCTGGGACTGCAGGCACCTGCCACCACACCCAGCTAATTTTTGTATTTTTAGTAGAGATAGGGTTTTGCCATGTTGGCCAGGCTGGTCTTGAACTCCTGGCCTCAAGTGATCCACCCACCTTGGCCTCCCAAAGTGCTGGGATTAAAGGCATGAGCCACCACACCTGGCCAAACTCCCTCCTTTTAAGGAAACAGAATTGGAGAAGAGATGGCCTTGCCCAAAGCCACAGAGCTGGCCAGGATACTTCCAAGTATTCAAAACTGCATGAGAGGTCAGGTGCAGTGGCTTATGCCTGTAATCCCAGCTTTGGCTGGTCGAGGCAGGAGGATCACTTGAGCCCAGGAGTTTGAGTCCAGCATGGGCATCATAGTAAGTCCCCAGTTTCTAATAATAAAACTAACTTAAAAACCCAAACTGCACAGGGTTGAATGCTTGCTGAGTATGTTCCATTTCGATGCCTTGAGAGTTCAAGGCTCTCTGCTGAGTTACAACAAGGCGTAGACTCTACCTGTTCCCTTTGCTGCTACCAGCCCAGGTGCCTAAATGCTGTGACCTTGTGGCTGCCAGGCTCCTGCCCCTAGTCATGTGGCCCGGAAACAATCCTTCTACTCTGATCACAGGCCACAGTAGCTCTACCTCCTCAGCCCCTCTTTCCAGATCCCGTCCTCTTTGTGAAAACGAAACCAGCAAAAGCGGGGGCCTGTGCTGCTCTCCAGAGGGGCTGTTTGCAGTACACACTTGTCCCATAAGAGTTCAGGTAAAGAATTGGATCTTCAGAAAGGCTATTTAGAAAACTTTCCTAACTGAGGCAAGGTGGCTGGCCCAGGACCAGGCCGGGGGTGAGGGGAATGTCCCTTGACCCTGCCAAAGGGGACCCAGCTGGACCTTCTCTCTGACCCTAAGAGCTCTACTTGTAAGGAAGACAGAGACAGGGACAGAGGAGGCAGTCTCCTTTCGAAAAGGATGAAATCTGTAAGGGAAAACCCAGACGCTGAAGCCTTGAAAAGGAGGTGGTCAGGCCAGGCCAAGGCCATTCAAATTCCAGAGAAGGCTGAGGATGGACGTTTTTATAGTTTCAGTTACTTGTGACTTAGTGCCGCCTGAGACAAAGTCGTTTCTATAACCAGGGGAACACCTGGGAGTCACCCTGAGGTCTGAAAATGCCCATCCCCACACCCAGCAACCTGCAGAATGGCAGATGGCAGCACCCTGGGGGGACAGTGGGGAAGCGCATGTGGGCACACCCTAAGTGTTTTCAGGGATTGAAAGGAAAGTAGCCAAGCCATCAACCAAGGTCGTCAGGGAGGGAGGGGCCGTGGGCTTCAGCATCTCTTGGGTGCTGATGTGAGACTCAGTGCCCCAAGCCTGGCTGTGCTAAGGGGTGTCAGTTACATGACCCACAGGGGCCGAGAGCTGCAATCTCGGGGGCCTGAGCAGGAAGCACCCAAGTGCGCCCATTTTCACTTTGAAGACCACTCCAGCGTGTGCAGTGACCTGGACCAGGAAAAGCAGATCAAGCAGGGACCAGCACCACAGGTCTGACTGCACAGGGCATAGTTTCGGCACAAGCCTGGTGAAGGCCCGGCTGTAGGGGGCCACTCAGACCCCAGGCCCTTTCCAGCTGGGTGTGAAGGTCAGAGAGACCCCAGCTCCCCCATGGGACCCTGGAAGCTCTGGGACACTTTTTGTTTTGTTTTTTACTGTTACTTAGTTTTATTTATTTATTTTTGAGACAGTCTCCATCTGTCACCCAGACTGCAGTGCAGTGGCTCGCTGTTCGCTCACTGCAACCTCTGCCTCCTGGGTTCAAGTGATTCTCCTGCCTCAACCTCCCAAGTAGCTGGGACTACAGGCATGAGCCACTACGCCTGGCTAATTTTTGTATTTTTAGTAGAGATGGGGTTTTGCCATGTTGGCTAGGCTGGTCTCGAACTCCTGGCCTCAAGTGATTCACCCGCCTTGGCCTCCCAAAGTGCTGGGATTACAGGCATGAGCCACTGCGCCCGGCCTATTGTTAGTTTTATTTTCACAAGTTAAAGGCTGGATTACTGTCAGTTAGCACTTAAATAAAAATAAAAAATAAAAATAAAGGCTGGAGTGTCTCAAACAGGGAGACACTCGATTTCCAGCTCACTCTCCAGGTGGACGTTCACATGGGGCAGAAGGAAAAGCCGTGACTTCCTTCCAGGTTTGGTATTTGGACAGTTTTAAATGTCGTTTCCCCAGGTTTTTGTTTTTGTCCGCTGTTTATTTCCCTCTGATCCAAGGCAGTAACAGACGAGGAGGCAAAGAGCAGCTCACACATGGGAGAGTCAGAGTGGTGCCAGTCCTGTGCCCCACAACCTACGAGTGAGACCACCTTTCTGTGGGTGCCCCGGGAGCCTCACTGGCACAGCCCTATGATGCCAAGGAGCGAGCCACCACGCCCAGGTAATTTTTGTATTTTTAGTAGAGATGGGAGTTTGCCATGTTGGCCAGGCTGGTCTCGAATTACTGACCTCAGGTGATCTGCCTGCCTTAGCCTCCCAAAGTGTTGGGGTTACAGGCATGAGCCACCACACCCGGCCAAGATTTTCAACATTACCTCCATTGTCTATTGAAGGTAACATTCAGAAGCAACTCCACGTCACCCACACCAGCCTCAGCCTCTGCAGCGCGTCCTACCTGGCTCAGCCAGTGGATGTGGCCCTGGCCCTGGCCTGGGAGGAAGCAGCCCCATGTTCTGCACTGCGTGCCTGCTGCAGTTCACCAGGAGAGCAAATCCAGGGGTCAAGGCAGCATGAACCTCACAGATGGCCCCAAAGCCCCTTCAGGCTCCTCTGCAGGGTGGACCACAGGGGCTGTGGGACCGCTCCCCCACCCCACCCTGTGCCCGGGGAGGTGTTGCACTAGTGGAGTGGGGTAAAAGGAATGCAGAGGGGAATGGCGGAGACCACACTTGTCCTGGAATCAGAGACTCCTTGAAACCCCGTCTGCCATCACTTAGCTTACTAACTGGGCAAACCTCCCAGCCTCATTTTTCTCAACCAGAAAACTAGAAAAAATATCACCAGTCCTACTCACTTCACAAGACCGTCAACAGGACCAGATCAAATGGGATACTATTAGTTGAAAGCATTTTAAAAAACTGGGGTGAGGGCTGGGTATAGTAGCTCACGCCTGTAATCCTAGCACTTTGGGAGGCTGAGGCAGATGGATCATTTGAGGTCAGGAGTTCGAGACCAGCCTAATCAACATGGTGAAACCCCATCTCTACTAAAAAAAAAAAAAAATTAGCTGGGCGTAGTGGCATATTCCTGTAGTCACAGCTACTCAGGTGACTGAGGCAGGAGAATCACTTGAACCCAGGAGGCAGAGGTTGCAGTGAGCCGAGATTGCGCCACTGCACTCCATCCTGGGTGACAGAGCAAGACTCCGTCTCAAAAACAAACAAAGAAAAACACAAAACTGGGGTGGAATTCACATAACATAAAATTAACCATTTTTAAGGGTACAGTTCAGGGGTGTTTAGTACATTCTCACTGTTGTGCAAAACTAGTTCCAAAACATTAATAGCCCCAAAGGAAATCCTGTATCCAAATAAACAGTCACGCCCTCCAGCCCCTGACCAATCTTCATTCTGTCTCTATGGATTTGTCTCTTCTGAACATTTCATATAAATGGAATCCTACAATATGTGACCTTTTATGTCTGGCTTCTTTCACTTAGAATAATACTTTCAAGGCTCCCCCATGTAGGATGTGTCAGAACGCGCTTCCTTTTTGTGGATGGAGAACAGTCCATTATACATGCATACCACCATCGTTTATCCATTCTTGCTTCAGCGGACACTCGGGTTGTCTCCATATTTTGGCCATTGTGAATAGTGCTGCTGTGAACATTGTGCTCAGACTTGTGTGTGGACATGTTTTCTGCTCTTTGGGTTATATACTTAGGAGTGGAAATTTGGGGTCATATGGTAGTTCTGTATTTAACTTTTTGAGGAACCACCCAACTGTTAGTTGAGAGCATTTTTGCAAAGTCAAGAATCACTCACCTAGAGGAAGTGTGTGTCACCATCTTGCTCACCTTGTCCTGGGCAGCTCTCCTTTGTTGACATCTTTTTTAAAATATGGGACCCCGAACTGACCCCTGGGCCCTGGGTTCCACCCAGAGAGAACAGACTTCCGGGACAATGACAGCCTTCTGTGAAGCTGCACAAGTATTTGCATTTTTACTGTGTGGGATTCTCTTATCTGGTACTTGGTCAGATCTGTTGTTGTTTTTTAACAGAAAAGGAAAACTTCAGCCCTGATAATTTGTGTCTGTTACCTTGTTTGTTTATGTCTGTTAGTTTCTTGTTAGCTTGTATCCTGTCAGCCAGGAAAAATGATTCTGAACCCTGAGAGCTAACATTTTTTAAAAAAAAATTTTTTCTTTTTTGAAATGGAGTCTCACTCTGTCTCTCAGGCTGGAGTGCAGTGGCATGATGTTGACTCACTGCAACCTCCACCTCCTGGGTTCAAGCGATTCTCCTACCTCAGCCTCCCAAGTAGCTGGGATTACAGGCGTGCACCACCACACCCAGCTACTTTTTGTATTTTCAGTAGAGACGGTTTTGCCACTCTGGCCAGGCTGGTCTTGAACACCTGACCTCAGGTTATCTGCCTGCCTCGACTTCCCAAAGTGCAGGGATTAGAGGCCTGGGCCACTGTACCCAGCCTTTAATTTTTCAAAATCTTCTATTTCTATAGGTTTTTGGGGAACAGATGATATTTGGTTACATGAGTAAGTTTGTTTGTTTGTTTGTTTGTTTGAGATGGAGTCTTGCTCGGTCACCCAGGCTGGAGTGTAAATGGAACTACAGGCGCCCACCACCATGCCCAGCTAATTTTTTTTTTTTTTTTTTTTTTGTATTTTTAGTAGAGACGGGGTTTTGCAGTGTTAGCCAGGATGGTCTCGATCTCCTGACCTTGTGATCTGCCCACTTCAGCCTCCCAAAGTGCTGAGATTACAGGCGTGAGCCACTGCGCTCGGCCATGAGTAAGTTCTTTAGTGGCAATTTGTGAGATTTTGGTGTGCACCCGTCACCAGAGCAATATACACTGAAATCAATTTTTAACCTTTTATCCCTCATCCCCTTCCTACCCTTTCCCCAACAAGGTCCCAAAGTCCATTGTATCATTCTTATGCCTTTGCATCCTCAGAGCTTAGTTCCCACTATGAGTGAGAACATACAATGTTTGGTTTTCCAATCTTGAGTTACTTCACTTAGAATAATAGTCTTCAATCCCATCCGGGTTGCGGCAAATGCCATTAATTCATTCCTTTTTATGGCTGAGTAGTATTCCATTGCAGATATACGCCACAGTTTCTTTTTTCTCTTTTTTTGTTTTTTGAGACAGAGTCTCGCTCTGTTGCCAGGCTGGAGTGCAGTGGTGTGATCTTGGCTCACTGCAACCTCCGCCTCCCAGGTTCAAGCGATTCTCCTGCCTCAGCCTCTTAAGTAGCTGAGACTACAGGCACATGCCACCACACCCAGCTAATTTTTGTATTTTTAGTAGAGACAGGCTTTCACCATGTTGGCCAGGATGGTCTCGAACTCTTGACCTAGTGATCCACCTGCCTCGGCCTCCCAAAGTGCTGGGATTACAGGCATGAGCCACCACGCCCAGCCCTATGCCACAGTTTCTCTATCCATTCGTTGGTTGGTGGGCATATGGGCTGGTTCCGTATTTTTGCAATTGCAAATTGTGCTGCTATAAACATGCATGTGCAAGTTATCTTTTCCACATAATGATTTTTTTTTCCCCCTCTGGGTGAAAAAATCCCAGTAGTGGGATTGCTGGATCAAATGGTAGTTCTACTTTTAGTTCTTTAAGGAATCTCCACACTGTTTTCCATAGTGGTTGTACTAGTTTACATTCCCACCAGCAGTGCAGAAGTGTTCCCTTTTCACCATATCAACACCAACATCTATTATTTTTTGATTTTTTTGATTATGGCCATTCTTGCAGGAGTAAGGTGGTATTGCATTGTGGTTTGATTTGCGTTTCCCTGATCATTAGTGATGTTGAGCATTTTTTTCATATGTTTGTTGACCATTTGTATATCTTCTTTTGAGAATCGTCTATTCATGTCCTTAGCCCAATTTTTGATGGGATTTTTTTTCCTTGCTAATTTGAGTTCCTTGTAGATTCTGGATATTAGTCCTTTGTTGGATGTATAGATTGGGAAGATTTTCTCCCACTCTGTGGGTTGTCTGTTTACTCTGCTGACTGTTTCTTCTGCTGTGCAAAAGGACAGCTAACATTCTTATAGGTTTTTTTTTAATGTGCCAGTAAACTCTATGTGGCTTCTCATTTAATCTTCCCAACACCCTATAAGATAGATACCTTGATTATGACCATTTTCTAGATAGAGAAACTGAGGCTCAAGCAAGGTCAGCGACTTGACCAGAGATAGCTAGCTAGTAGCTGGTGAAAACTAGGACTCAAGCCAAGATAATGTGGCTGCAGTCTGTGCTGTTCATCTCTAGTGCCTGCTGGATTCTCACTGCATATGATACCTATTGGGTCGTCAGTCAATTTGATTAGTCAGCTTCAGTGTCGTCATTTGTGGGGTTGTTGGAAACAGATGAGACAGAATCTGGCCAAGAAACAGCCCCAGAAACCCCGTCTCCTAGAATGGCACCAACCCCCATTCACTGCCTCAGCCTGGCCACTGAGTGGACTTCCAGTCCGCATAGTGGACTAGATCACCCCCAGCGCATGCAAAGGCAGAGTGAGAGGCATAAACAACTTAGTCAAATCAAGCTGTACAATGAAAAACAAAAAGAAATAAAACTATTCTGGTGCACAACTTTCTCTTATTAATTTCAAGTTGACTGCCAATGTATACCTACTTTGTTCTTAAAATAATCCATTCTAGAATTTTGCTAGAGAGCACCATCGTTTAGAGATTGTCCTTTATGAAACTCTCACTCTCATTTTCCCCTTTTGAAATTAGGACAACATCTACCTATGTCTAGTTTTCTGGGGTTATTCATTCTCCTCAATTTCATTCATTCGTTCATTCATTCATTCATTCATTCACTCAACACATTTACATAGCACCTGCTGTGTCCTAGGTACTGTGCTAGGTACCAGAAGGAGTCAAACACAGTCAATAATTCTGCTTTTCCATTGGCTTGGGGCATCCAGGGACACATTTTCTCAGGCCTTGGAGATGTGAACTCCAACGGGCAGCAGCCTGCCCTTCCCCTCCCCTTGCCTGCACCTTTACAGTAGTGTCTGCTGGTCGCTGCAGGAGGAAGATCCTCTATTAGGAGTAAAACAGAGCTGTGAATTCTGCTGCCCCAGAACAGCCCGATCCTTGTTCCAGACACATCCCTACTGTGTTTTTGCTGTTCTTGGCTTTCGGCATGAGTTTCAGGTCTTTCAGAGCTTTGCCTCTGACACTTTCACAGAAATCTTTTCCGCTCACCTTTTCTTAGTCATCTTTACTTCGGACTTTCTGCTTCTACCTTTTGCCCCCGTAGATTCTGAAGTCCTCAGGAGCAATCCAAGATCTTTGGGTGTTTCAGATGCTTCCCTTTCACGTTCCTTAGGTGGTGGTTTCTGTTCTCTCAGTTCGGGTTTAGGGAGGAAGCAGGGATCTTGGGCAATGGGGGAAGCATCTCTGTAGGGAGCTGACTCCGCCAAGATGGGAAAACGTCAGCCTCCAGGTAGTGGCGCCTGCTGACGCAGAAAGCACAGACTTTACCTGCAGGGCTCACAGTTTCCTCCAGGTCCCACAGAGCTGTCCTGAGGGTCACACAGCAAACAAAGGAGGCCAGCGCAGATTGGGCGGCTCTCCGGTGCCTTGTGGTGGCTGAGCCACTCAAGACAAATCGGAGGAGAGACGCCCTGATGACGAGATGCTAATTTTGCATATCTCTTTCCCAGGATGCTTAGCAACACGTCTGATTCTTGTTGTGCAGTAAGTTTTTCCATCTATTGATAAATACATGTGCCAGGGACTCCTTAGAGGATGTGTATCATTGATATTGTAAATATAGTTATCAATAAACTGAAACTAAAATATCACTGTAAGGGAAAAATGAACAAATTTGGGAGCTTTAAATACTTCAGACAGTAAAGAAAGTCGTTGGCTGGTCCGAAGGTAGTGAGTTATCTCAATTGATTGTTCACAGTCAGTTACAGATCGAACTCCTTGTTCTACTCTTTCCCCCCTTCTCACTACTGCACTTGACTAGTCTTTTACAGAATTGCCACCGACCCAACATCCCTCGTTTCTTGTTTTCATCTCAATTTTAAAATGTTGAAAGTCAGCATCATCGAATAAAGCATGGAATACAGGGGGAAAACAAAGGAAATACTACCCTTTTCTTCCAGAAACAAACAGTCAGAAACAAACAGTAAATTTGGGAAAATCCATCACAGACAAAAAGAAAAAAGAAAACAAAAATCAAATAAATGATAATAGATACTAAGGACCAATTATTGGTAAAGATGGCATAGTATATGTCCTAAGAGATCAAAGACAGGAAATGGGATGAGGGTGAATGGGGTTTTTATTTTTCTTGTACTTTTTCTTTTCTTTTCTTTTTTTCTTTTTTTTTGGAGACAGAGTCTCATTCTGTCACCCAGGCTGGAGTGCAGTGGTGTAATCTCGGCTCACTGCAACCTCCTGGGTCCAAGCAATTATCTTGCCTTAGCCTCCTGAGTAGCTGGGACTATAGGCGCACGCCACCATGCCTAGCTGATTTTTCTATTTTTGTAAAGACTGAGGTTTTGCCATTTTGGCCAGGGTGGTCTTGAACTCCTAACCTCAAGTGATCCTTCCGCCTCAGCCTCCCAAAGTGCTGGGATTACAGGTGTGAGCCACCGTGCCCAGCCAGGATTTTTTAATGTTTTAATATCAGTAGGATTAAAGACTGGTATTTGATGATACAACACTCAGTGGACAAAATTGAGAAAGAGGCATTTCAAAGTCGACAATCCTGTTAGTTTTGAAGCTAAGAGATGTGAACATTCTCAGAGAGAAAGTGTTTTGGAGGAAGACAAACCACATCCAAGAGTTTGAAAATAGAGAAGGCGGCGGAAGGGGGCAGAGTACATTGTGGGATGCCCACGACGTGAGGCACCAAAGCCACTTTCTAATCCTGGTTCAGCCCTTAGGTTCTTGTGTAACCTTTAGAAAGCCAGGCAGCTGCCTCCTCATCAGAAACAAAGGGTCGTAAGTTATACTGATCTTCCCTCCGCTGGGCTACATGGAAGTATACCTTCCTAACAGCCTCGAGGCAAAGTGTTGTTTGGTAAGATTGTGGTGGTGTTGCAGTACAGTGTGACTGCCACAAATGTGTATGTAACAAAAGAATAGTTTGTTCTTACAGCTGCAAGTAACCCAAGGCACCTTGAGGGCACATGTGGGTTTCCCAAGAGCTTCCATGTGTGTGTGTTTGTTTGTTTGTTTTCTTTCTGAGACAGAGTTTCGCTCTTGTTGCCCAGGCTGCAGCGCAATGGCACGATCTCTGCTCACTGCAACCTCCGCCTCCCAGGTTCAAGGGATTCTCCTGCTTCAGCCTCTTGAGTAGCAGGTATTACAGGCATGTGCACCACGCCCAGCTAATTTTTTTGTATTTTCGTAGAGACAGGGGCGGGGGGGTTTCTTCATGTTGGTCAGTCTGGTCTCGAACTCCCGACCTCAGGAGGTCTGCCCACCTCGACCTCCAAAGTGCTGGGAATACAGGCATAAACCAACACACCCGGCCTTGAGTTGTAATTCTCAGGTGTTGAGGGACGAACCTGGTGAGAGGTAATTGAATCAGGAAGTCAAGACAGAGAGACCAAGGGCTCCCTGTGAGTCTCTTCAATCTAAGTCCTGAGACTTTTCCTGTACAGCTAGCTTGCTGCTTCTTCAGTAATAGATATGCCTTAATTACAGTGATTGTTCAAGTCAACTGATGTTGCTATGTTCATGCACCAGCTGTGAACACAGGACTGTCACTGTATCTCGGGAATAATGGCAATTAAATGATACTGCAAGAGAGTACACAGTCTATTGGCCATAGTCACCATTTTATATTTGCAAAGGAATACATTTGTATTTTATAAGGTACAGGGTATTTTCATATGACTTATTTCATTTAATATTCTTTGCAGTCCAGTTAGGTTAGTATGACAGACATTACCATTTTACAAATGAAGAAACTGAGGTTCTGAGAGAGATCACATAAGCAGCTGAGAGCCAGCCACTGAGTTCATTGCTTGCAGTGCCAGAATAACCTTTCTTCCCCAACAATATTCTCTCTGCTACCCCGCAAAGAAAAACCAGCAATCAAACAATGGCAACAAAGCCATGAAACCAATTGCTGTACTATTCCATTCAGTGAAAACATTGCTAAAAACTAAAAGATAGATGGATGGATAGTTAGGAGGGAGGGAGAGGGAGGGAAAAAAGTACGTAATTGATGGTGGAACAACTGTTAATATGGACACTACGAAACTAACATGAGAGCAGAATCAATTTCTCTGACTTTAGGCAGATTTCATTCCACAGATACGAGACTGCGCAATTCTATCAGTCTTGATGACATATGTACCCTATCACCAGAAGCTTCCTAACCAGATAATATCTGCAAAACAATAATGAATGCCAAGTGCAACTATAAGGCCAGCTCAGAGTAATATGATAACTTGAGGAAGAAAAGGGTTTGGCATTAGTTCTTTCCTAAGATGTATTTGAATAAGATAGGGTTGTCAGGTAAAATACAGGATGCCTGGTCAAATTTGAACAATAGTGTAAATAGATTTTTAGTATAAGTATGTCCCAAATGTTACACACTATATCCAACTATCATTGCACAGACAGTAGTGTGAAGCCAAAATAATTTTGATTTTTAAAAGCATGACATTGCGAAGAGAAAGGGGATATTTTCCAATACCAAAATCTTTATAGGGTTTTACAAGAAAAGCAAGGCTTGGTGGATCCAAGTCTTAGAGACAATACTGTGTACCATGGCGTCCGAGGTGAGCAGTTCCCCACCACACAGTAAAGAGGAAAGCTTCGTATCTGCATCATTTCTAGGTTAACAGCTTGAGATTTTCTTCATCTTTGATCTTGCTAATACTGTATTAACACAGACAAGCTTACACACAGATGTGCAAAGTGTTTTACTTTTCAGTGTCAAATAGAATCATGCTATGTACATTACTTTGCAACTTGCAAAGCATGCTCTCTTACTGCACTCTGAGGACTTTTGGCCTGTCCTGGATCCCTGTTCTTCATGCCTGACACCGTGGATAAGGAGGTGCGTGAGACATGGTTCATTACTTAGGTCACCTAAACCTATGGTTCTTATTCTCGAGTTACAATTCAGAGACAAGGGGACCTCCCTTTTCAACATGGAGCATGCCAGGCTCCTGAAAACACTCGATGTGCTCTGTCCACTAGTCATCTTCACTGGCAAGTAGTGGTGTGTTCAAGAAAAACCCTCAGGCAGGATCTTGGCTGTTTCATATTGGGGAACACAAAATGCTTTCCCACCCCAAAGCTGCAGCAAAAGGCTGGTCAAGTGAAGCAGTGGGAGTGGAGAAGGAACAAAGAAATCTGTAACTGGTTGTGATCAATTAGTTGTAAACACCACTGCACTCGGACCAACCAAAGCACAAAAGCACACTGCTCCTTATATAAGCCTCAAAAGTTCCATCTCTTCCTTAGTTATGGTGACTATTTATGGGCATTTAAAAAAAGATTATAAATATACCCCAACTAGAAAGCATATGTTTAAAAAATAAAACTGTTAAACACATTGACTTTGTGAGAAAAAGGTCCTTCTCTCTTCAATGACATTAAAGGAGCTCGGGCAACCCTGCTCAAAGCATTGTGGGTGATTTGCATGGAAACCCAGCATCAGCTGCATCCATCAAAGACTTCCACGGTGCACCCGGAGGGGCCTCAGTCTCGCAGGGCCAGGGCGTCCTCTTAGGAAGGAAGAAGCAACCCAGCGCCGTGCGGGGGTGGGGGCCCCTCGGAATTCAGTGGCCCCCCGGGATCAGGGGTCCCCGAGGTTCGATGATCCCGGACCCCCCGCAGCGCTGGCGCGCCTCCCCCTACCACAGCCCGGTTCCCCGTGGAGGGGCGCGTGTGTCCTGCGAGAAGCCCAGCGGCCCAGAGTCCCCTCCCCTTTTCCTTCCCAAAGACTCTCTTTATAAATGAATGAATGAATGAAGTCCCCAAATCCTGGTGTCACCCACGATGCTTTTCTTGATCTTTCCAAGCTTTGTTTTGTTTTGTTTTGTTTGACCTCTTTAGGAAGCTTTCCTGGCGGTTTCGCCATAGTCCTGCCCTCCTGTTAGCAAGTGGTTTTGTTGCAAAGCGCATTGGGGACCTTGAACTATTCTGGAAGGAGGTAGGAACCACACTCTAAACAGAAAGGGAAACATTCTGTCCATGAAAGCTAAAATTTTTAAATACGTAATTAGCAATTATCTTTTTTAAAAGTGGCACCGTGGAGGAATGAGGCGCACAGAGCCTCGGAGAGACGCCCGGGGGCTGAACGCGTGCCTGGCTTCTCAGTAGGGGCAGCCCGGGACCCCAGCCCTGGGGCGCACGGCGAGGCCCAGGCGCTGCCGGGTGGGGCCAGACCCGACGTGAAGGACGAGGGGAGCGCAGCCTCGGGGGTCTTTGCCTTTCCAGGCTCAGCAGTGGGGGCCCGAGCCCTTGACCCCCAGAGTGGGTCATTTTGAACAATCTTCTTACGACAAATTATTTTCAGTAAAACTCATGAAATAATCAGTATGTATCACTGTTTTTTTCGATTAGTCCATTAATTTTGAAAGAAGCAACTAACAATTTAAAAAAGAAGATATGTCCATTAAAAAAAAATTTTTTTTTCAAATTTAGGAAAAGATTTCATGTTTTGAAATGAACTTTCCGCCTACCAAGGATTACATCTTGTGTTCCCTGCATAAAGGCTGTGTGTTTTCACTTTCACATTAAACACATTTAAATTTTCTTTCCTATTTTTCTTTTTTTGAGACAGGGTCTCCTCGGTCTGTCGCCCTGGCTGGAGTGCAATGGCGTGATCTTGACTCACTACAACAACCTCCGCCTCCCGGGTTCAAGCGATTCTCCAGTCTCAGCCTCCAGAGTAGTTGGGAATACAGGCACACGCCACCATGCCCGGCTAATTTTTTGGTAATTTTAGTAGAGACGGGATTTCACCATGTTAGCCAGGCTGGTCTCGAACTCCTGACCTCAGATGATCCACCCGCCTCGACCTCCCAAAGTGCTGAGATTACAGGTGTGAGCCACCATGCCCGCATTAAATTGATTTTTAAAATAAAATCACTCTCTTCTCTCTCTCTCTCTCTCACACACACACACACACACACAGAACCATTGTAAATCCCATTGTTCCAGAGTCGTTTGTTAACCTGTTCTCTGCTGTGCTGCAATTGCCTCTTTGTGAAACACCAGTTGCCTACACTTACGTGTGCCAGTTTGTGGGTTCCCTATTCTGTTGCATTGATCTATCAGAATCAATACCACAATGTCTTGATTACTGTAGCTTTATACAGTCCATCTTGAGGTTTGGTAGGGTCAGTCCTGTGACTTCATTCCGTTTCAACGTTGTTGGCTATTCTGGGTCTTCCAGCTGGTCCATGGCATCTGTTTCATTTCATTTCTCTTTCTGATATTAGTGATTAGTGTATTCTCTCTTTTTTGTCTTTGTCAGCCTGGCCAGAGGCTGATCTTCTCTACTGATTTCCTGTTTTTTTAAGTTAATTGATTTCTGCTCTAATTTTTATTAGTTCTTTTCTTCTGCTTACTTTGGATTTAATTTGCTTTTCTTTTTCTAGTTTCCTAAGGTGGGAACCTAGAATACTGACTATAGATCTTTCTTCGTTACTAATGTATGCATTTAATGCTATCAATTTTCCTCTAAACACTCTTTTTGCTGCACCCCATGAATGGGATGTATTTTCATTTTTTATTTAGTTCTAAATATGTTATTTAGAAGTGTTGGCTGGGCGCAGTGGCTCATGCCTGTAATCCCAGCACTTTGGGAGGCCGAGGTGGGTGGATCACGAGGTCAGGGGTTCAAGATCAGCCTGGCCAAGATGGTGAAACCCCATCTATACTAAAAATACAAAAAGTTAGCCAGGCGCTGTGGCAGGCGCCTGTACTCTCAGCTACTTGGGAGGCTGAGGCAGGAGAATCGCTGGAACTCAGAGGGTGGAGGTTGCAGTGAGCTGATAGCGTGCCACTGCACTCCAGCCTGGTGACAGAGTGAGACTTCATATCAAAAAAAAAAAAAAAAAAAGTGTTAATGTGGGCTAGGTTCAGTGACTCACACTTATAATCCCAGCACTCTGGGAGACTGAGGTGGGCAGATCACCTGAGGTCAGGAGTTCGAGACTAGCCTGG
>NW_012103776.1:627646-632837 GCF_000951045.1 Mandrillus leucophaeus
TCCCAAAGTGCTGGGATTACAGGCTTGAGCCACTGCACCTGGTCAGGAAGTTCATTATAGCAGTGTGAGAACGGACTAATACAAGTGTGTTGTTTAATCCTCAAGTATTTGGGGATTTTCCAGATATTGTTCTGTTATTGATGTATAGTTTAATTCCATGTGGTCTGAGAGCAGATATTGTATGGTTTCTACTTTTTTAGATTTGTTGAGGCATAAACATGCCTTTTGTGGCCCAGAATATGGCCTGTCTTGGTGAGCGTTCCGTGTGAACCTGAGAAGAAAGTATATTCTGCTGTTGTTGGATGAAGTAGTCTACAGATGTCAAAGGGTGGTTTATTATCAATCATGTGAGTCCTGGGGAACCTAAAGGAACTCACTCTTCAAACAAATGTCTTAACTGAGTCTGCGCGTCGTGTTGGCTTGAGAGTTCTCCAAATTAACTCTCATGTAGTATATGATGCGTAGTAAAGGGAAGACTTAAAATGTGCTGATTCCAATCCTACATGTATATGACTGAAATCCAGGAGCAACTGCAGCAACATTTTTGAATTTAGACCAATAGAGGCTTTGGGGGAGGAGCATTTTCTTGTTGCATTGTTTAAAATTGCCAGGGCATCGCCGTGAAAATCATGAAAAGCTAGCCACCTTCTAGTTGGTTTCTGATTGGTTTAGGTGTTCTCTGACAGCTCCGTGCCCTGCGCGGGGTGATGATAAGCCCAACACCACAGCAACTTCCCTCCTGGCGTGATTATTACTCTCTCTTGGGATGGCAGGCCCCAGGGAGAGCCGCTGGTTCTGTTGTTTTTCAGTCTGAGCCTGAGGTCTGAATGAGGCTGCTCACAGCTGCCTGGGCCCTGTGGGGACAAGTCCCTCTCCCTTCCTCAGGTGGCTGTTAATGGGACACTTCATCTCGTCCCCTTTCTGCTGTCCGATCCCAGTAGTTCCCACGCAGCTTCAAGGCTGCCCTTCCCCGCCTCTCCACATCCTCTAATCTCCGAATTTTCCTACAAATCCCTGAAGTTCCCCTCCCGCAGAAGCGCACGTCCTCATTCCTCAGCTGTGCTGTACCCACCTCCTGTAACTCCACTGGTTGTATTTTTAGTAGAAACGGGGTTTCCCCATGTCGGCCAGGATAGTCTCAATCCCTTGACCTCGTGATCTGCCCGCAAAGTGCTGGGATTATAGGCGTGAGCCAGCAGGGGTTTCATTTTTCACCTGGACAAATGCAACTTCCCTTTCTCTGCATCTCAACACCTGGCCCTCCGCGCTGCAGACACTCCTCCTGGAGCCTCTCCACACTGCAGGGCCATGACAAAGGCAGGGGGGCAGTCCCTCTGCTCAAGTACCAGAGGCTGAACCCATGTGATGGCGAGGCCCATGCTTCTCCAGGACGATGCACTCCAGTTAGAGATGACAGGGTGACCTCCCAGCCTCTAGACCAGGGTTCCTAACCTGGTATTTGGAGGGGCTTAGAAGATCCTGCCACTCCTTGTATTTTACAACCGATCTTCTGTCTCCTCCACATGTGCATGTGTTTTGCTGGAAAGAAGATCCACAGCTGTCATCAGATTCCCAGAGGAGCCTCTGAGTTGGTCATGAACTTCACTCTAGCTAATGTAAGCAGAAGGGATCAATGCCACCCAAAGCCCGGCGCAGGTCTGGGCCTTTGAGAGAGCTCATGCCTCTGCCCAGCTTCAGGAGATCCTCGGCTGCCAGGAGGCAGTTGTGGCCATGAGTCCCTGCTCTCTGCTCCAGTCTGTCCCAACAAAATGTAAGCCTCATCCTGCCTGCCCCCACCCCATCTGGTTAGAAATTCAAGTCTTGCAGTAAGTTAGTGCACCTAGGAGGCTGAACCTGCATCACCTCCAGACTCAGCTGCAGAGGCTTCTGGGAAATGTGGTTTTTAGCTTTATCTGTCTCTTCCGTACTAGAAAGAAAGCTGGATGCTGAAAAGCATAACCATGGCGTCTGTCACCTGCTATCAGTAACAGTTTTTAACCACTTAAAAATTAACCCCAGTCAGGCACCATGACTCATGCCTGTAATCCCAACACTTTGGGAGGCCAAGGTGGGCAGATCACCTGGGGTCAGGAGTTCAAGACCAGCCTGACCAACATAGTGAAATCCTGTCTCTACTAAAAATACAAAAATTTGCTAGGCGTGATGGCGCATGCCTGGAATCCCAGATACTTGGGAGGCTGAGGCAGGAGAATCACTTAAACCCGGGAGGTGGAGGTTGCAGTGAGCTGAGATTGCGCCACTGCACTCCAGTCTGGAGTGAGACTCTGTCTCAAAAAAAGAAAAAAATAAAGAAATTACCTCCACTGTTCACCGGTATCTGTTGCAATCCTTTTCTAATGGTAGAGCTGCTACATCACTGACTTTAAAGTGATTGTTTCACTGACACCTCCATTCAATGATCCTGCAGATCTGGGATGTGGTGTGAAGTATTTCATGGCTGAGCTAGGATCAAATGCAGGTCTGTCCAATTCCAAAAAGCTGGTGCTAAGCCCACTAGAGCTTCCTTGTGTGCTGCAGAGAATGTGCCCAAAATACCTTCGCCACTTCAGCCTGACCGCTCAAATCAGCCATGCCCTGCCACCCCCACTTTGGCGTGAAATAAACTCTCTAGCTTGCTACAAATCTATTATTCGAGCAGTAGTTGGCCAGCAAAGACGAGAGGGAGCGCCCGTAGCCTCTGCCAGCCTCTTCTCTAGGCACAGAAATTGCCACCTAAGTTGTCCTGAAACAAGAAAGCATTTTAATTAAGTATAAAGAATGTATGTAGAGTGAGACTCTGTCTCAAAAAAAAAAAAAAAAAGTTTTTTCCAGCTTGAATTTTGAATTTGAATCCAAAATAAAACCCATCCACTGTAATTGGTTAATGTGTTTCCTTTTTGTTTGTTTGTTTGAGATGTAGTCTCACTCTGTCACCCAGACTGAAGTGCAGTGGTGCAATCTTGGCTCACTGCAGCCTCCGCCTCCTCGGTTCAAGTGATTCTTGTTGCCTCAGCCTCCCTAATAGCTGGGACTTCAGGTGGGTGCCACCACACCCAGCTAATTTTTGTGTCTTTAGTGGAGACAGAGTTTCACCATGTTGCCCAGGCTGGTCTTGAACTCCTGGGCTCAAGCGATCCACCCACCTTGGCCTCCCAAAGTTTGGGATTATAGGCATGAGCCACCACGCCCGGCCTGGTTAATATGTTTCTTAAAACCTTTTTTCAGTTAAGATATATCTCACAAACCCTTGATGAGACTATTTTTAAACATACTAGTCTTCTGATAGAAAGCACTATACATCCTATTGTTTCTTTCCAAAATCAGCCTTCTGTCTGTAACAAAAATGTACTTTATAGAGATGGAGGAAAAGGCCTAATACTACATATCCTTAAGTGTTTCTGTCATTGTTCAAGTGTATTTTCTGTAACAGAAACATATTTGGAATGTTTTTCTCTTCCCCTTATAAATTGTAATTCCTGAAATATTGCTGCTTTAAAGAGTCTCACTGTCAGATTATATTATCTAACAATTGAATATTGTAAATATACTTGTCTTACCTCTCAATAAAAGGGTACTTTTCTATTAAAAAAAAAAAAGATATATCTCACAGATAAAAGTCACCTTTAAAAGTATACAATTCAGCCAGGTGCAGTGGCTCATGCCTGTAATTCCAGCACGTTGGGAGGCCAAGGCGGGTGTATCACCTGAGGTTAGGAGTTTGAGACCAGCCTGGCCAACATGGTGAAACCCCATCTCTACTGAAAATACAAACATTTTCTGGGCATGGCGGCTCGTCCCTGTAATCCCAGCTACTCGGGAGGCTGAGGCAGGAGAATCACTTGAACCCAGGTGGCGGAGGTTGCAGTGAGATCATGCCACTGCACTTATGTTTAGCATATTCAGAGGATTCTGCAACCATCACCCACTATCTAATTCCAGAACATTTTCATCACCCCAGAATGAAATCTCTGTATTCATTAGCAGTCACTCCCATTTCCCTCTCCTGCCCCCCAACCCCTGGCAACCACTAATCTACTTTCTGACTTTTAATTCTTTTTTAACCTGCGGGTTTCTCCCTCTCTCTTGCAATTTGTTTGTTGAGGAAACCTGTGGCGTTTTCACAGGTTAGGCTTCATGACTGCCCTCAGAGGTGGTGGTTAAAGGGCTCCCTTCCTCGGCATCTCCTGTAAGTGGGTGGTTAGGTCTGGAGTCTTGATCAGATTCCAGCTGGATCTTTTTTGGCATTACTTTATAAATGGTATTTTGAATCTCGATGAAGAGGTACATAATATCAGATTACCTCTTTTTGTGGTACTAACAGCTGTTAATAATTGTTGCCTAGCTCTGTTAATTCATCAGGGGTTGCAAAATGGCGAAGTTTTCATTCTACTATTTCGTCTTCATTTCGTAGGTGACATACTCCATAAAGAGAAACTCTCCTTCAGTGACTGTTAAGTTACTGAGGTGCATACAGTATGTTTAATAAAGGCAGAAAGGTTGGACTCTTTTGGTATATTTACACTTACACAAATAATCAGTTGCTTGGGTCCCAAGCATTCCCTAAAACTGATCTGTGAGGGCTTTTGAGGGGGGCAGAGGGGGATGAATATCAAATTTTTATAAATCACTCATTGTAAAACTCACTGTACAAGTAGGAAAGGTAGAATGCGTCCAGATTCTGGGGTCCTTTGCCCCTGGCAGGGCATCTGCATTGTGGCAGTAAGGGAGCCTGATTCATTCCTAATTGAGGCGTTGTTTGGTGAAAATGGTATTGAAGGAGGTGTGGAAAAGGCAGGCGAACGGCAGAGCAGACTTGGGTGGGGCGGGGGTTAATACTCGAGGCTCATGGAGCTCAGCCAGGTCAGGAACTGTCCTGTGATTTCCCTTTTTTTCTCCTTTCATGAGCCATGTACAGGAATACCTTTTTTTTTGAGATGGGTTTCGCCATGTTGGCCAGGTTGGTCTGGAACTCCTGACCTCAAGTGATCCGCCCACCTTAGCCTCCCAAAGTGCTGGGGTTACAGGCGTAAGCCATCGTGCCTGGACAGGAACACCTTTTTAAAGTTTTATTTATTTATTTATTTATTTATTTATTTATTTATTTATTTGAGATGGAGTCTCACTCTGTCTCCCAGGCTGGAGTGCAGTGGCACGATCTCAGCTCACTGCAACCTCTGCCTCCCAGGTTCAA
>NW_012103776.1:632887-634006 GCF_000951045.1 Mandrillus leucophaeus
CAAGATTCCGTCTCAAAAAAAAAAAAAAAAAAATCCGGGTATGGTGGTGCATGCCTGTAGTCCCACCCAGCTACTTGGGAGGTTGAGGCTGGAGAATTGCTTGAGCCTGGGAGGTGGAGGTTGCAGTGAGCCAAGATCACGCCACTGCACTCCAGCCTGGGTGATGCAGTGAAACCCTGTCTCAAAAAGCAAACAAAAAACATTCTAAAATTTCATAACATCCATGGTTGCACAACTCTGTGAATGTACAGAAAACCACTGGATTGTATACTTTAAAAGGATAAATTTAATGGTATGTGAATATTCACTAAAACTGTAAAAAAAGTTTTAAAAACCATGCCAGAATCACTGAACTTTAGAGATGCATTTTTAGAGGTCTCTAGACGACTTACTCCTTTTGTATTCGAGGAAAATGAGGTTCTAAACAGGTACTTGATTGCCTAAATCACAGCAGTCTTTCATCGTAGCAGTGTGACTGGGTGGATAGGGATGCGGTGTTTTTGTTGGGGTACAACTTACAAATGTGGGTGAGGCATACGCAGGAGATGGCACAGCAAGTTACATTTCACAGATTAAATTTCAGTTTTAGCACACTCTTGAAGTTCTATCCCATTTATAGCAATCATATACCCCCATCTCCAGGAAATTAGGATATTAACCTGTCGGAATATTAAACCAAGTCAACTGGCTCCCTTCTGATGCTGCTTCCAGTAACTATGCTGTGTCCCTGGTCAGAGATAAGAGACACCTGGTCAGTAATACCTTCAGTTTGCATATTAGAAAGAAAAAAACAAAAAACAAAAAACCAGCCGGGCGCAGTGGCTTACGCCTGTAATCCCAGCATTTTGGGAGGCCGAGGCGGGCAGATTACGAGGTCAGGAGATCGAGACCATCCTGGCCAGCACGGTGAAACCCCGTCTCTACTGAAAATACAAAAAAATTAGCCAGGCGTGGTGGCGGGTGCCTGTAGTCCCAGCTACTCGGGAGGCTGAGGCAGGAGAATGGCGTGAACCCAGGAAGCGGAGCTTGCAGTGAGCCGAGATTGCGCCACTGCACTCCAGAATGGGCGACAGAGCGAGACTCTGTCTCAAAAAGAAAAACAAAAAACCAAGGCCGGGG
>NW_012103776.1:634056-637205 GCF_000951045.1 Mandrillus leucophaeus
TTTTTTTTTTTTTTTTTTTTTTTTTTTTTTAAATGTTGCTGTAATTTACAGATGAGCAGCTGGACAAGAATGGAAATGAAAGTAAAGAACACAACAGAGGAATCGTTTTGAAGAACAATTCAGACAAAAGCAAATGATTGACAGTGGATGGGGAATCTCGGCGAAGCCTCTTAAGATTTCCAGCTAGGGGCAGAGGGCGTGGTCTTCCGTGAATCGAAACGGGGAAGGTGGGTGAGGGAGACAGTTCTGAAAAAGAGGAGGAAAGGATGACAAGGTTGGTAGTGAAGAGGCTGCTTGAAGGTCTAGTGAGATATTCACGTGGAACTCGCCGGCTGAAGCCGTGGGGTAGGAGATGTGTCAAGGGACAGACACATTTGCATAGGCCAAGGGCTGGAGAACACAGAGAGAGGGAAGCAGAGTCAGGCAGAAGAGAGGAGCTTCATGTTAGAGTTGGGTTAAGGAGAAGAAGAACTCAGACAGCCACTGGGTTTGTCAAGACAGAAAGAACTGGTGACCCGAGAAAGGAGGGGGATTCAGAGAAACATTTGAAAGGGAGTGTCTACTGGATGTGCCCAGTGACATTCGGTACCCATTTGTATCCACCTCCTGGATCTAGAATAGGAGACTGGCAGTGAGTGGAAGCGAAAGAGAGGGCCATGGTGTTGGGAGGAATCAAAGTTTTTCTTTTTTTTTTTTCTTCTTTTTTGAAGACGAAATCTTGCTCTGTCGCCCAGGCTGGAGCACAGTGGCAAGATCTTGGCTCACTGTAGCCTCTGCCTCCTGGGTTCAAGCAATTCTCCTGCCTCAGCCTCCTGAGTAGCTGTGACTACAGGCATGCACCACTATGCCTGGCTAATTTTTGTGTTTTTAGCAGAGACGTCGTTTCACTACTTTGGCCAGGCTGGTCTCAAACTCCTGACCAAGCATCCACCCACCTTAGCCTCCCAAAGTGCTGAGATTACAGGCGTGAGTCCTGTGCCCGGCTGGAATCATTGTTTTTCAAGATGGTTAATATGGGTGCATGTTTTCAGATGGTGGGGGAAATTGATATAGGAGAGGTGAGGGGTTAAGTATTGGGGGGCCATTGGAGTCAGGGACCACCTACTTACAGAATACAATCAAAATAAACTTGAGGGCCAGGTGCCTCAAAGTTTATACTAAAGATTCTAGGGCTCATGCCTATAATCCCAGAACTTTGGGAGGCCTGAGGCAGGAGGATCACTTGAGCCCAGGAGTCTGAGACCAGCCCAGGCAACATGGCAAGAACTTATCTCCACAAAAACATAAAAAAAAATCAACTGGGTGTGGAGGCACACGCCTGTTGTCCCAGCTACTTGGGAAGCTGAGGTGGGAGAATTGTTTGAGCCCAGGAGGTCAAGGCTGTAGCGAACCATGATCACACCATCCTCTGCACCCCCAGCCTGGGAACAAGACACAGTCTCAAAAAAAAAAAAAACACTATGGTTCATGCCTGTAATCCTAGCACTTTCAGAGGCCGAGGCTGGTAGATCACATGGGGCCAGGAGTTGGAGACCAGCCTGGCCAACATGGTGAAACCCCATCTCTACTAAAAATACAAAAATTAGCCAGGTGTGGTGGCACACGCCTGTAGTCTCAGCTACTCGGGAAGCTGAGGCAGAAGAACCGCTTGAACCTGGGAGGCGGAGGTTGCAAAGAGCGGAGATCGCACCACTGCCCTCCAGCCTGGGCCACAGAGAGAGACTCGGTCTCGAAAAAATAAAAAATAAAAATACAAAAAAAAAAAAAAAAAATTAACTGGGCGCGGTGGTGCGCATGTAATCCCAGCTACCCAGAAGGCTGAGGCAGGAGAATTGCTTGAACCCGTGAGGCGGAGGTTGCAGTGAGTCGAGATCGTGTCACTGCACTCCAGCCTGGGCGGCACAGAGAGACTCTGGTTATATATAACCAACATGACTTATCCCTGGTAACGTCAACCTTGATCCCCTGGCTGAGGTGTGCTTGTCAGCTTTCTCTGCCGTAAAGTGGCTCTTTCCACTTACTCTCCCCTCCCCAGACTGTACTTTTTGGTGGAAGTTGGACCAGGACGGTTTTTCAATGGTATTTATCTTCCACGGGCCTGACTTTTCCTTTGTCACAACAACACTTATTCTGTGCATATACCCACATCCTACATTTGCTGCCACAAATGCTTCTTTCCTTTATTATCTGATTTTCCTCTGTCGTCGTCTTTTCCTTTCCTTGTGTACAGCTTTCTCTTGAGTCTTGCCAGTTGGTCTGCATTAGATGGTGAATAAATATCCATATGAAGCAAGAACCTGGCAAGTGGATGTTTCTGGAACATGGGAGAGGAACAGTTCCTGTGACCTCAGGCGATGAGGCTGTGAGCTGCGAAGGGAGTTGTTGTAATTGTAATGCTATCAGCAGTGACACATGTAGCAGTTAATCACCACATCAATCCATCTATAGCATAATTATCATCTCAGTTAAAACATCAGAGCCTGCTGGCAAGTATCATTAAGTCTAAATTGGATCCCTGGGCAATGTTCTAATTACAACATTTGAATTTTTAAAGTGAACTCATAGAAAGATTAGCTTCATGCTGTAATTATTGATTTCCTCCTATTGGACAGGAATATGCACAATGTACTCTTGAAGTAAATGATCGCTCTCTCCTTATGGCACTAAGGTGGGCTTATTTATATGATTAAGTAAAGTAATTACATCTTGCTTCTTATAATAAAATATATATTAGAATATATTAAATTCTAATTACATCATATATCATATTATCGAAAATATTTTGTTTGAGCTCAGGAGTTCAAGACCAGCCTGGGCAACATGGTGAAGCCCCATCTCTACTAAAAATACAGAAATTAGCTGGGTGTGGTGGTGTGCATCTGTAATCCCAGCTACTCGGGAGGCTGAGACAGGAGAATTGCTTCAACTCAGTAGGTGGAGTTGCAGTGAGCCGAGATGGCACCACTGCACTCCAGCCTGGGTGACAGAGTGAGAATCTTAAAAAAAAAAAAAAAAAAGAAAGAAACTATAGGGAAGTCATCTTTTAATTAAAATAGAAAATGTAATCCTTGGCATTGGGCCTCTGCTTTTTTAGGCTCCTGCTGTACAGATTTGGGAAGCACTGGCTCTGGTGAACAGGGCAAGCCTGC
>NW_012103776.1:641567-643583 GCF_000951045.1 Mandrillus leucophaeus
CACTTGAGGTCAGAAGTTCTAGCCCAGCCTGGCCAACATGACAAAACCCCATCTCTGCTAAAAAGGACAAAAATTAGCTGGGCGTGGTGGCACATGCCTGTAATCACAGCTCTCAGGAGGCTGAGGCATGAGAATCGCTTGAACCCAGGAGGTGGAGGCTGCAGTGAGCCAAGGTTGCACCACTACACTCCAGCCAGGGCGACAGAATTGAGACTCTGTCTCAAAAAAAAAAAGGCCGGGCGCGGTGACTCACACCTGTAATCTCAGCACTTTGGGAGGCCAAGGTGGGCGGATCATGAGATCAGGAGATCGAGACCATCCTGGCTAACACGATGAAACCCTGTCTCTGCTAAAAATACAAAATATTAGCCAGGTGTGGCGGTGGGCACCTGTAGTCCCAGCTACTTGGGAGGCTGAAGCAGGAGAATGGCGTGAACCCCAGAGGCGGAGCTTGCAGTGAGCCAAGATTGTGCCACTGCAGTCCAGCCTGGGTGAGAGAGAGAGACTCCGTCTCAAAAAAAAAAAAAACAAAGGTGACAGGGGGGTTTTCTCAACACTTTCCTGATTCCTCTCTTCCTTTGTATTTAGTCCATGGTGTTCATAGGACATTGGTATGTAATGATTTAACTTCTTGTACATAATCTGTTTGACTCTGCCATTGACACCCGGGTAATGCCATCTGACCATTTGCCATCACTTGATTCTTTTGCACTATACCTTTTTTTTTCAAGCCCTCAATGAATATGTATCAGTATTTTAGTCGATGCCTCCCTGTGAGCTAGCCTTCTCTTATTTTGAAGAGCAGGCATGAGGGATCATTTATCTCCTTCAATCCACTGACCCACAGTGGCAAAAAACATATCAAGACCTGTCTCAATAAAGAACCACTTAAAATCACACTGGAAACTTGGAGGTTTGTAGCAGCTTTTGTCATAATAGTCAAAAAGTGAAACCCAAATGTCCATCTACTGCTGAATGCATAAACAAAATACGGTATGTCCATACAATGGAATATTATTCTGCCATGAAAAGAAATGAACTTCTGATACATGCTACAACATAGATGAGTCTTGAAAAGATGCTAAGTGAAAGAAGCCAGACACAAAACCCCACTGACAAATGGTGTGATTCCATTGACATGAAACACCCAGAAATGACAAATCTGTAGAGACAGTAGATTAGTGCCTGCCAGGGCCTGGGTGTTAGGAGAATGGGGAGTTGATTCCAAGTATCTATGATGTTTCTTTTTTTTTTTTTTTGAGATGGAGTCTCACTCTGTCGCCCCGGCTGGAGTACAATGGCATGGCCTCAGCTCACTGCAACCTCCCTTTCTGGGGTTCAATCGATTCTTCTGCCTCAGCCTCCCAAGTAGCTGGGACTACAGGCATGTGCCACCACATCCGGCTAATTTTTGTATTTTTAGTAGAGACAAGGTTTCACTATGTTGGCCAGGCTGGTCTCGAACGCCTGACCTCAGGTGATTCATCTGCCTTGGCCTCCCGAAGTGCTGGGATTACAGGTGTGAACCACCACGCCCAGCTGCTATAAGGTTTCTTTTTGGAGTAATGAAAATGTTCTCGCTGGGTGTGTTGGCTCACGCCTGTAATCCCAGCACATTGGGAGGTCAGGCTGGGCAGGTCACTTGAGCTCAGGAGTTCAAAACCAGCCTGGGCAACATGGTGAAACACCATCTCTACAAAAATAGCGGAGTGTGGGGCTGGGCATGGTGGCTCATGCCTGTGATCCCAGCACTTTGGGAGGCCAAGGCGGGCAGATCGCGAGGTCAGGAGTTCGAGACCAGTCTGGCCAACATGGTGAAACCCCATCTCTACTAGAAATACAAAAATTAGCCAGGTGTGGTGGCAGGCGCCTGTAGTCCCAGCTACAGGGGAAGCTGAGGCAGGAGAGTTGCTTGAACCCCAGGAGGCAAAGGTTGCAGTGAGCCAAGATCGTGCCACTGCACTCTAGCCTGGGTGACAGAGCCAGACTCTGTCTCCAAAAAAAAAAAAAAAAAAA
>NW_012103776.1:644648-646555 GCF_000951045.1 Mandrillus leucophaeus
TGCACTCCAGAATGGGCGACAGAGCGAGACTCTGTCTCAAAAAGAAAAACAAAAAACCAAGGCCGGGGCGTGGTGGCTCAAACCTGTAATCCCAGCACTTTGGGAGGCCGAGGTGGGCGGAGCATTTGAGGTCAGACATTTGAGACCAGCTTGGCCAACATGGTGAAACCCTGTCTCTACCAAAAAATACAAAAATTAGCCAGGCATGGTGGTGGGCGCCTGTAATCCCAGCTACTCAGGAGGCTGAGGCAGGAGAATCACTTGAACCCAGGAGGTGGAAGTTGCAGTGAGCAGAGATCAAGCCACTGCACTCCAGCCTGGGTGACAGAGCCAGACTCCATCTCAAAACAACAAAAACAAAAACAAAACAAAACACCAGAAACACAAAACTGTATGACATTAATCAATACAATAAACATTTAAAAAATACTTTAATCCTACTTCTAGGCCAGTAAAGACAAAGAGTTGCAGAAAAAGGAGAGATCCAAGAAGAGAAATGAGAAGACAATAAAGAACTCCAGAGACGGGAAGAAAGGATAGGGTCTCCTGTTGCTCCCAGTTGCCTTTCTCTTCTGTTGCTGTTGAAGGAACAGTAGCTTAGAATCTCCTACACTGGCCCTCCTTCCCTTCACCTCCATGACCCTGAGAGGTCAGGCCCAGGCAACTATATGTATACAGTTGCCTATATATAATATATATAATTTATATATAGTTGCCTATATATTGCCTATATATGTAATTTATATATATATAGCTGCATACATATAAAATTTATCCTGGGAAACATGGTGAAACCCTGTTTCTACAAAAAATACCAAAATTAGCCGAGCATGGAGTCACATGCCTGTAGTCCTAGCTAGTCGGGAGGCTGAGGAGGGAGGATTGCTTGAGTCTGGGATGTCAAGACTGCAGTGAGCCATGATGGTGCCATGACGCACTCCAGTCTGGGTGACAGAGTGGGTGACAAAAGAAATTATGTATATTTTTATATATGTGTTAACATATATTTTATGTTATATATATAAAACATACAATTTGCTATCTTAGCCATTTTAAGTCTACAGTACATTCAGTGCTAAGTACATTCACATTGTACATAACCAATCTCCAGAATGTTTTCATCTTGCAGAACTGAAACTCCATACTCACAAACAACAGCTTCCCATTCTAAGCTCCTCTCCCCTACAATCCAGCGCCCTGGTCGCCACCATTCTGCTCCCTGTGTGTAGGAATTTGAGGACTCTAGTATTCTATTGTGGAAACACCGCATCTGGTTTACTCCTTCATCCGTAGAGGAGCATTTGGGGTTTCCACCCTGTGGCTGTTGTGGATACTGGTACTAGGAACATCAGTGTAACAAATGTCTGCTTGATTATTCTCTTACTTTGAAAAAACTTTTAAAAAGCTAGTTTGAGTCCGATGGGCATGATTTGCTCTAACGTTGGGTCCTGGATCGCTGGTTGTTGGATCTGACTCTTACTGTAGTTCGCTTTCTCCAGACTGGGTAAGGATCCACTCTTGTTCTCCCTGCAGCCCACTTTTCTGTCACAGGTATTGATATTGATCAATATCTTGCATCCCGGCCGGGGGCGGTGGCTCACGCCTGTAATCCCAGCACTTTGGGAGACCGAGGTGGGCGGATCACCTGAGGTTAGGAGTTCCAGATCAGCCTGGCCAACATGGTGAAACTCCGCCTCTACTTAAAATACAAAAATTAGCTGGGCTTGGTGGCACAGGCGCCTGTAATCCCAGATACTAGGGAGGCTGAGGCAGAATTGCTCGAACTTGGGAGGCGGAGGTTTCAGTGAACCGAGATCGCACCACTGCACTCCAGCCTAGGCGACAGAGCAAGAGTTCGTTTCAAAAAAATAAATAAATAAATAAATAAATAAATAAATATATATATA
>NW_012103776.1:648105-648974 GCF_000951045.1 Mandrillus leucophaeus
AAAAAAAAAAAAAAAAAAAGACTTGAAAGCAGGGACTAGAACGGAAGATATGTGTACACCTGTGTTCGTAGCAGCGTAGTTCACAATTAGCCATAAGGTAGAAGCAACCAAGTACCCATTGAAGGACATGAACGGGTAAACACAATGTGGTATGTACAGTCATCTACAGTAGTCCCTCGGTATCTGTGGAGAGTGGTTCCAGGACCCCCACTGGATCCCAAAATCCATGGTTGCTTAAGCCCCTCATAAGGTGGTATAGAATTGTCAGGCGTGGTGGATAGTTAGGGCCACGTCTGGCCCTAACTCTCCTTTTAAAGGCACACTTGTCCCCCTCCCTATTTCCTCCTAAAACAACGAGCTGGCATCCCCGCCTCCTCCTAGGCGTTCTTGTTTGGTGTAGGATGGTGAAAGAGCCACCCCATCCTTTCCTTACACAGAATCCCTCCCCTTTAGGGGTCTGCATTTTCTTGGACAGTCAAATGTTCTTGGAGCTGCTGACTGGCTCGGGATCTTTTTTTGCAAGAAACAGTGGTGATCACGATTGAGCTACACCGGCTGCTGGGGTGGCCCTGACCCCTGGGGCCAGGACTGGGAGGACTGAGAAGTGTGACCGAGGCATCAAGGCTCAGGGTCTGCACCCTCGGCCATTCTTGAGACCCCCTCGCCACCAGCACAAGGCGACGCTGCCTCTCGGGCCCACAGCAGCCGCCCAGGAATCCAGCTTTCTGTGGCCTCATTTCTTCCTTTTCCAGGAAGCCTCTGTTGTTAACCCTTTGGTGCATCAGGAAGTTGATCATTCCATTCTGTAGAGATGGAAGGAAAGGGCCAGGTGTGGTGGCTCACGCCTGTAATCCCAGCACTTTGGGAGG
>NW_012103776.1:653238-659429 GCF_000951045.1 Mandrillus leucophaeus
TTTGATTTTATATAGATTAATGCAAACTGATATTCAAAATAAATGTAGTTGCATGATGGGAAATAGAAGTAAATTACCAAATGGAAGCCTCTCGTCCTTCACAAATACCTGAAGACATTCATGAATCACAGAAAAGTAAATGAGCAGATTTGTGTCGAATGCTCAGCAATAGAAATGTTAAACATTTCATGTCAACAAAATGAGCTCTGGGGTTTTTTTTTTTTTTTTTTTTTGTCGTTTCCCTGCCTGTGATCTGCAAAATGCCTTCCTGAATCCAGGCAGCAGCAGATGGCAGCAGTGTCCAGAGGACGTACTTTCCATCCACTTTCCCACGGAGCCTGGACCAGAGAACTCCTCAGCCACAAACACACTGTGTTCACATCACCCACGAACACGCTGTGTTCACACTGGTTGTTTCCTGGGACTTTTCCTAATAATCCTTAATAGTTCCTATAAATCACATGGGTATACCAGGTTTAATATGATCATATCTCTCACCTTTCAGACAGGTTGCTGCTGACATACAGAAGTTGTCATAATCCTGAAAACAGTCTTTTACCAATGTTTTTATCATTAAAAGCCAAATCTCGCTCAATGATTAGATATAAGCACTCTTACCAAGTTCAGTAAGAAATCCCACATTAACCAGAAAAAAAGGAATGACAAGGATTAGAAAGTGACCAATAAACCTTAACTATTATTATCTTTGCATATCAAATCTCAATTTTCCTGTTTTAAGTCATTCATATTTTAACATACCAAATGTCAAAGCATTAGGTTGGTGCAAAAGTCATTGTGGGTTTTGCCATTAATTTTAATAATAAATGGAAGGTTTCAACTGACAGAAGAAAATCTATGTTCAAGATTATGATTAACTTGAATGAATGCTTAGGAAATGTCACTTTCTCTTTTGTTGTTGTTTTTTGAGATGGAATCTTGCCCTGTTGCCCAGGCTGGAGTGCAGTGGCCCGATCTCGGCTCACGGCAACCTCCTCCTCCTGGGTTCAAGTGATTCTCCTGCCTCAGTCTCCCAAGTAGCTGGGATTACAGGCACATGCCACCATGCCTGGCTAATTTTTGTATTTTTAGTAGAGACGGGGTTTCACCATGTTGGCCAGGTTGATCTCAAACTCCTGACCTCAAATGATCCACTTGCCTCGGCCTCCCAAAGTGCTGGGATTACAGGCATGAGCCACCGCGCCTGGCCGGAAATGTTACTTTCTAAGGCATAACATTCCCCACCTTCATATGTATTGAGCTTAGCTAATCCCAGGAAATTTTTTAAAGTAAGTGGAATGAGAGTTAGAATTGTTCTGGGATCTGGGCTTAGAGATGTGAAGGACTGAGGTTTCTGGAGAGAGAGTGAAGAATACAGAAAAGACACAGACCCTACCCTCAACTTGGTGATTCTCCAGCAGTGATTAGGACAATTTTCCAAAGTAGACTAGCGGAGATTTCCTGGAAGGCTGGCCAGCGTCTCCTGTGTTTGTCAGGTTCTTTTATTCATTTGAAGGAAGGCTGTTCTGGCCTCGCACATCTCTTGTTTTTTTTTTTTTTGAGACAGAGTCTTGCCCTGTTGCCCAGGCTGGAGTACAGTGGAACGATCTCGGCTCACTGCAAGCTCTGCCTCCCGCGTTCACGCCATTCTCCTGCCTCAGCCTCTCAAGTGGCTGGGACTATAGGCATCCGCCACCACACCCGGCTAATTTTTTGTGTTTTTAATATAGACAGGGTTTCACCGTGTTAGCCAGAATGGTCTCGATCTCCTGACCTCGTGATCCGCCCACCTCGGCCTTCCAAAGTGCTGGGATTATAGGCATGAGCTACCGCGCCCGGCCACATTTCTTGTTAAAACATAAATAATCAACTTTTGTTTAACATGGTAGGCTGCCCACCAGTAGTAATTGCCTCAATTCCTTTTGGAACCCTATTAAAATTAGACTGAAATAAAAAAAAGGAGCAGAGAAGAGAAAAAAGACACATTTGCATTCCTTCCTCTGCCCTGGAATGAGGTTTGGGGGTCTGGGCCTGGAAAACCATACTGAGACCATGAGAACAGAAGCCCTCACTTAGGAAGGCCTAAGAGAAAGAGAAAAAGTTTTGGTGCATTGATGACAGGTGGGGCATTGCTCCAGTTCTGAACATGGCCCACCTCCATACTTTCTGCAACAGGAGGACACTAAATCTGCATGAGTTTAAGCCACTGTTGTTGGGTTTCCTATGACACACAGCTCAACACATTCTGAACCATTAGAGAGAGTGCAGAAACTGTGAGATATGGATGGCTGGATCACTGGCGGAGCAGGAGGAATTTTAGGTAGCACTGGATGTAAAGTTAGTAAAGTTCTTCAAGGAAGAACAATCTTAGTTTGACAATAATATGTCTTTAACACCTCCCATTTGTTAAGCTGCCTTTATTTTTTATTTTTTATTTTTGAGACGGAGTCTTGCTGTCTCCCAGGCTGGAGTACAGTGGCATGATCTTGGCTCACTGCAACCTCTGCCTCCCAGGTTCAAGCAATTCTCGTGCCTCATCCTCCCAAGTAGCTGGGATTACAGGTGGACACTACCATGCCCAGCTAATTTTCGTAATTTTTAGTAGACACAGGGTTTCACCATATTGGCCAGGTTGGTCTCGAGCTCCTGACCTCAGGTGATCTGCCCACCTCAGCCTCCCACAGTGCTGGGATTACAGGCTTGAGCCACTGTGCCTGGCCAAAAAAGTTCTTGATTGTGGTTTCATGTGTATATACATTTGCCAAAAGTCATTAAACTGAATAATTAAAATGGGTACATTTTATTGTATACAAATTAAACTTCAGTAAGGATAAGAAAAAATCTCTCCCCAGGGGTGAAGAAAAAAAAAAAAAAGAAATGAAAAAGAAGTAACTAATTAAAACAAGTTTATTTAAAGGAAATATTGTGTGAATAGCTATTAAAGTGATCCTTGGATTTCACTGAGCATCTCAAATGACCAAGGTGGAGAACTGAGTTCAGCGAGGGGTTGAACAGACTCTGAGCTCAAGGTCCTAGAAGCGCATCCAGGAGAGACCCTGGGGCTGGAGCTGGGTGCTGCTGAGAACCTGAGGGCAGACAGAAAGAAGTGAATGCAAAGACCTCACAGTCTTGCTTTGGTCTACCTGGAAAAATCATCATTTTTTAGGAATTTGGGCCATTTGGCCATAGGGGTCATAGGTAAATACTTTCCATATGTTAACCTGTACTTTTCTTCAAAACATGCTGGAAAACATTTCATGGCTCCCTGCTGTCTTCAAAGAACATTAAAGTTCCTCGTTTCTCCGGCTCCTGTCTTCCACAGGCTCAGCTGTGCAGCCTGCCTCCACCCAGGCCTCTGTCATGACCGTCTGCCCTCCAGCTGGACGCCATAACTGCCTGTAGTTCCCCAGTGAGTCACTCTCTTTGGGCCAGAGGCCTCTGTCCATGTTGCTGTCTCTCCCATCCGTACTGATTATACCTAGAGCCCCTGTTGGCAAGGAAGGGAAGGGAAATTCTTATTTTAGGGGAACCTGTCTGTGGACAAAAGTATTTTCAGTCAGCTCTGCTAAGCAGCTCTCTGACGCGGTATCTCCCTTTACAAACCTCTGTGCGTGGGATACAAACATGTTTCCTCTAAAAAGCACAAGGAGGCCAGGCACAGAGGCTCACACTTATAATCCTAGTACTTTGGGAGGCCGAGGTAGGAGGATCACTTGAGCCTAGGAGTTCAAGACCAACCTGGTACACGCCTGTAGTCCCAGATATTTGCGCCCATCATGCCCAGCTAATTTTTGTATTTTTAGTAGAGATGGTATTTCACCATGTTGCCCAGGCTGGTCTTGAACTCCTGACCTCAGGTGATCCACCCGCCTTGGCCTTCCAAAGTGTTGGGATTATAGGCGTGAGTCATCATGCCCAGCCCTCTTGAGTTTTTATGGAAGCTTCCTGATGTCAGCACGCCTTCCCCCAGTCTGGAATGAGAGTCTTATGGCCCACAGTCATAAAGGTGAGGGAATGGGAGGGAGCAAAGGAAAAAAGAACCAGAAAAAAAACAAGAAGAGGAAAGGAGAGGGAAGATTGGAGTCTTGCCTTGGGGCAGGCGAAAGGAAGGCAGAAGGCCAGAGAAATTCTGTTTTCTGAGGCCTGCCCTAGAGGCCCGGTGCTCCGAAAAGTGATAACAAAAGGCGGTCACAGGGCTTTGGGAGGTACCACCGGGTTGCACAGGGGATACAGCTGTATGGGGCTGGGGGAACATGGACAGGCCCATCCCTGGCCCTCAGATCTCTGACTGAAACCAGGACAACAGGGGAAAAGTCACCTGTGTCCACCTAAGTAACCCAGGAGGGGACCGAGGCTCCAGGTGAACCAAGAAAGGCAGCATTTTTTGTTTGTTTGTTTTTTGAGGTGGAGTCTCACTCTGTCACCCGGGCTGGAGTGCAGTGGTGCAATCTCGGCTCACTGCAGCCTCTGCCTCCCGGGTTTAAGTGATTGTCCTGCCTCAGCCTCCCAGGTAGCTGGGATTATAGGTGCCCACCATCATGCCTGGCTAATTCTTGTATTTTTAGTAGACTCAGGGTTTCACCATGTTGGCCAGGCTGGTCTTGAACTCTTGACCTCAAGTGATCTGCCCGCTTCGGCCTCCCAAAGTGCTGGGATTACAGGTGTGAGTTTACAGGCATGAGTCACTGTGCCCAGCCTTTTTTTTTTTTTTTTTTAAAGACTGAGCCTCTGTGCCCCAGGCTGCAGTGTAGTGGTGTGATCTTGGCTCACTGCAAGTTCCACCTCCCAGGTTCAAGCGATTCTCCTACCTAAGCCTCCAAGTAGCTGGGACTACAAGCGCCCAGAAGGCAGTGGTTTTGTTCATCAAAGTTGTGATTCTAAATGATGCATCTTTAAGCCGCCTAGGCCCACTACCTTCCCTCTTTACTTCACACCACATCTTTCTACAGCCTCAGTCAAACCCTATCTGGGTTCCCTAAAGGTCTCTGAGCTTTCATCTCTCCCAAGAAGAGGCCCCAGGGCACACCGCCAGCATGAGGTTCCCAAAAGCTATGTATCGGATGTATCTTATAGCATAGCGACTATAGGGGCTTGGCCCTTTGACATTTTTCTCTCAAAACCAGTAGTTTTAAAAATATTTTAAAAATTGTTAAACTCACAGCCACAAAAAAGAACAAGATTGTGTCTTTTGCAGGAACACGGATGGAGCTGGAGTCTATCATCCTTAGTAAACGCACGCAGGAACAGAAAACCAAATGCCGCATACTCTCACTTATAAGTGGGAGCTAAATGATGAGAACTCATGAACACAAAAAAGGGAATAGCAGACACTGGGATCTACTTGAGGGTGGATGGGGAAGAGGGAGGAGCAGAAAAGACAACTATTAGGTGCTGGGCTTAATACCTGGATGATGAAATAATCGGTACCACAAGCCCCTGTGACATGAGTTCATCTGTGTAACAAACCTTCACATGTACCCCCAAACCTAAAATAAAAGTTTAAAACAGCAACAAAATAAATCATCACAAACTTAAAAAAATCATTAAACTCTTTGGGATTCTGATGCAAGTTTTGTGTCTGTGTACAAAATCATACACATTCACATGTGTACAGACATCTTATGTGTGGCTTTAGAGTGTGGTTCCTGGACCCCCCATACCTGACCATAAACCCCAGATAAAGAAAATCTGATGTTCCAGCCTGGGCAACATATCAAGACCCTATCTCTATAAAAAATTTAAAAATTAGCCTGGTCTGGTGGTGTGTGCCTGGGGTCCCAGCTACTCCAGAGGCCAAAGTGGGAGAATCACCTGAGCCCAGGGAGGTTGAGGCTGCAGTGAGCTATGATTGCATCTCTGCACTCCAGTCTGGGTGACAGAGCAAGAAGCAAGATCCGTCTCTGTCTCTCTCTCTCACACACACACACACACATACACACGATTAAAAAAAAAAAAAAATCTGGTGTGGCTAACTGCAAAATACCGTAAGTTTGTTGTCTTCTTTCATCCTTTTCTCTCCTTTTTTTTTTTGAGACAGAGACTCCCTCTGTTGCCCAGGCTGGAATGCAGTGGTGCAATCTCAGCTCACTGCAACCTCCGCCTCCCAGATTCGAGCAATTCTCCTGTCTCAGCCTCCCAAGTAGCTGGGATTACAGGCGCTCACCACCACGGGGTTTCACAAGGTTGATCAGGCT
>NW_012103776.1:660088-663857 GCF_000951045.1 Mandrillus leucophaeus
CACCATTGCATTCCAGCCTGGACGACAGAGCAAGACTCCATCTCAAAAAAAAAAGAGGAGCATAAGAGAAAATTCATAAAATAGCATAACGGAAAAAGTTCAGTGAGAAAACAAAAACAAAACAAGACCATACTGTGCTTGAAACTGTGGGATAATTACATGGGAATAAGAGCAAAGAAAACTGAAAATCCGGCTGGGCAAAGTGGCTCACGCCTGTAATCCCAGCACTTTGGAAGGCCAAGGCAGGTGGATTACCTGAGGTCAGGAGTTCGAGCTCAGCATGGCCAACATGGCAAATCCCCGTCTCTACTAAAAATACAAAAATTAGCCCGGCGTGGTGATAGGCACCTGTAATGCTAGCTACTCAGGAGGCTGAGGCAGGAGAATCACTTGAACCCAGGAGGTGGAGGCTGCGATGAGCCGAGATCGCGCCGCTGCACTCCAGCCTGGGTGACAAGAGCAACACTCTGTCTCAAACAAACAAACAAACAAACAAAAAAAACACCAAAGAAATGCCTGAAGATCAGAAGTTTGATGTTTGGGAGAGTGTCTGCTTTCTCTTTGTGTGTATATCTTCCAATACGAGATTGTGTTGTGGTGCGATTTGTCAGAAACCTCAATTTCCCCATTGTAGCCAACTCAGCCAGTTAGAATAAAAGCAGCAGGGTGGACACATTCCCACAGAGTGTAAATAACGTTGTGTAAACACCTACATCTGATGGGAATGACCTTTCCAAACCATAAAGGAGCCTGAAGAGGGACTTTGTTTAAGCACCCAGAGCGTCTCAGGCCTCTCCTGCAACGCTGAACCGGGGGCGTTCTTAATTAACGTGGCTTTCCAACTGGAAAAGGGGGAACACTGGCTTAAACACTTTCCCAATATTCCTTCTAAGTGAATGAACTCTCCCCTTGGCACAGCTTGGCTTTTGAAGATGACACTTGTTATTCACAGACAAGGATGCTAAGGTGGTTGGACACTGGGGCCATTAGCCTGGGACGTGGCACCAGAAGGGCGACCTCGTGCCCAAGATGGGTGATGGGACGCGGCCCCATCCCACAGCTGGGAGAGGCCTGCCAGAATCTGTGGGCTGAAACCACCCCCTTCTCCAGGAAGATGAGCACGTGGGGTTCCCTTCCCAGAGGCTCCCCCTGGAACCTGCCACGCAGCTCTGGAAGCAGCCCCAGGCAGCCGCAGGGGCCCACGTGAAGAAGGCGGCGGGCGGGGAGCACAGAGCCATAAACCGCACGGGAACAGGCGGCCTTTCTGCCTGGGCTTTGGCTCGGGCCCTGAGGGAGGGGATAGGCTGTGCGCACTGGTCCCCACAGCCCTGTGGCATTCTGCAGGGTGGCCACTCCGAAACCTGCAACAAGAAGGCTTTGTGTGTTTTGGTTTTGGCAGGGTGAGCCCACAGGGACTTCTTCCCTTTTTTAAAATCTTCTTTCTTTCTCTTCTGTACTTGTCTCTTTCTTTCTGCTCAGACCTGCTGCTGCATGCCTGACACACCAGCTCCTCTGGTCTGGCTCCCAGCTTGCGGGCAGCAGCCGCGGTGAGGGCCACAGGCAGGGAAGGGCCTGGGCCTGGCTTCCAGGGCTGGTTTTGGTCCCGAAGCTGCCACTGCTCCCTGTGCATGAGCCAATTCTCTCTGGGTCTCATTTTCCCCCTCTGTAGAACAGGAATAAGAGTCCCACATAGGCCCAAGTGAGCCTGGAGAGGACACACGCACGGGGCCCAGCAGGTTGTAAGTTGATGCCCATCGCGGTGCCCACTATTCCAACTCTTGATTTGGCTACAACATGTATTTCTCTTTCTCTGTTACTCTTCACAGCTTGCTGGAACAGTACCTTGTTTGAAGGCCGTCAGTGAGTTCGTTCTCGCTCTCTGCCCCCCTACCCCATATATAATTATTGTTATTTTGAGATAGAGTCTCACTGTGTTCCCCCGGCTGGCCTTGAATTCTTGGGCTCAAATGATCCTCTCGCCTTGGCCTCCAAAAGTGTTGGGATTATAGGCGGGAGCTGTGGTGCCCAGACAGTGAGTACTACTTTATTAAGAGTCTTCACTTGAAGTTTTATTGCCTTGGCCGGGAGCGGTGGCTCAAGCCTGTAATCCCAACACTTTGGGACGCCAAGATGGGTGGATGACGAGGTCAGGAGATCGAGACCGTCCTGGATAACACGGTGAAACTCCGTCTCTACTAAAAAATACAAAAAACTAGCCGGGCGAGGTGGCGGGCACCTGTAGTCCCGGCTACTCGGGAGGCTGAGGCAGGAGAATGGCGGGAACCCGGGAGGCGGAGCTTGCAGTGAGCCGAGGTCCGGTCACTGCACTCCAGCCTGGGCGACAGAGCAAGACTCCGTCTCAAAAAAAAAAAAAAAGAAGTTTTATTGCCTTTTTTTTAAAATGTAAAAACTGAGTTCGAAGAGCAGTCGTTTATTGCTCTCTCAGGACATTCACGGGGTAGGTGAAGAGCAAGGCCTCAGGGGTGCAAGTCGAAGCGTGAGAGTAGGTCTTAGTCTCAGGCAAGAAGGGTAAGGAGGTCAGGCACGCAGAGCCTGGTGCAGGGGAGCAGAGTTGGTAGATGAGGTGCCCAGATCGGCCAGGGCTAGAGAAACTGACTTGAGAATATATTTGAGAATTCAGCAGCAGGCAGAGGTCTAAGGCCACCCTGCTTGGTATCCTGGGCTCTCGAATTGGGTACAAGGTCCTTATCTTTTTCTAAAATCCTCACAAGCAGAGTCAAATGATATTGTTTAAAAATATTTTGTTTATACCAGAATAATTTACAATATAGAAAATGTCATGCCTACGAAATAAAGAGTAAACAATAATAATTATCATTGTAATAGATAGCATTCATTTTAGCTACCACTGATCTGGGACTGTACTAAGTACAGTTGTTCAGCCTCCTAATCATTCTATTATTACATCTATTTTAATAATGAGAAAACCAAGACTCAAAAGAGTGACTTGGGCATGATCATGGTGCCAGTAAGTGGCAGACATGGAATCTGGTGAGCTGTGGCTTGGTCAGCTCCAGCTGCTGTAACAAATAATCATTGACTGGGTGGCTTAGACAACAAACATTTATTTCTCACAGTTCTGAAGGCTGGCAAGTCCAAGTTCAAGGCACTGACTGATTTGGATCCTGGTGAGGGCTCTATTCCTGGTTTGCTGACGGCCACCTCCTCATTGTGTCCTCACACAGCAGAGAGATCATCTCTTTTGTGCCTGTTCATATAAGGGCATGACCTTCATCATGTGAGGGTCCACCCTCATGACCTTATCATCTCCCAAGGACCTCACCTCCAAATACCATCACACTGGGCATTAGGGCTTCAACATACACATGTGGGGAGGACACAAACATTCGGTCCATAGGAAGGTGGCAGCAGGCTTTTGGTTTCAGCATGTCAATCTTCCCTAGGCACTTAGGATTTTTCTCCTCTATCTACGTATGTCACATTTGGACCAAGACACCTGCAGTTAAGTCATTGAATCCTGACAGCATCTATGAAATGTATTTCTCTTTTAGTCAAGAATATCCATGGGGTCAGGGGAAGTGGGGGACGGTTAATGGGTACAAAAATATAGTTAGATAGAATGAGTAAGATCTAATATTTGATAGCACAGCAAGGTGACTACAGCCAACAAGGTAATTTATTGTACATTGAAAATAACTAAAAGTATAATTGTCTCATTTGTAACATAAAGGATAAATGCTTGATGTGGTGGATAACCTGTTTACTCTGATATAATTTTTATGCAGTG
>NW_012103776.1:664287-666071 GCF_000951045.1 Mandrillus leucophaeus
AAATGGCTATGACCCATTGCTCCAAAGAAAGAAATGCTAAAGCAGGTAATGTTGCCAGCTCGGCTCTCTACCGCTTGATGAAGTGACTATTTGTGGCCTTACAGAGATCATTGCTCCCTGCTGTATGAGTCTCTCTATCTTCCTCACCTCCTCCAGTCTTCTGCTAACCGACCTGCCAGGGATGAGCACGTCCTGCAGAGCCTGAGACCAGCGTAGGCCACTGACATGGATTTCCTATCAGCAATTGACACCTCAAAATTGCATATGTTCTTTTCTTAGAAACATATTCTTGGCTGGACATGGTGGCTCACTCCTATAACCCCGGCACCTTGGGAGGCTGAGGGAGGAGAATCACTTGAACCCGGGAGGTGGAGGCTGCAATGAGCTGAGATTGTGCCACTGCACTCCAGCCTGGGTGACAGAGTGACTCCATCTCAAAAAAAGAAAGATAATATATGTATTATAGGCCAGGCACAGTGGCTCCCATCTGTAATCCCAGCACTTTGGGAGGCTGAGATGGAAGGATCTCTTGAGGCTAGGAGTTCAAGACCAGACATAGAGAGACCCCATCTCTTAAAAAAGGCTGACAATATATGTATTACATACAATAAAATGTTACATTAAAAAAGATATTTTAGGCCAGGTACAGTGGCTCACGCCTGCAGTCCCAACACTTTGGGAGGCCGAAGTAGGTGGATCACAAGGTCAGGAGTTTGAGACCAGCCTGGCCAACATAGTGAAACTCCATCTTTACTAAAAAAAAATACAAAAATTAGCTGGACATGGTGGCAGGTGCCTGTAACCCCAGCTGCTTGGGAGGCTGAGGCAGGAGAATCGATTGAGCCCAGGAGGTGGAGGTTGCAGTGAGCCAAGATTGCGCCATTGCACTCCAGCCTGGGTGACAGCAAGATTCCGTCTCAAAAAAAAAAAAAAAAGATATTTTAAAATTCCTTAAATCGATCTACTACTTCAATTTTGTACAACTTTCTCTATGTTGTTTTGAAGAAAACAATTTTTTTCAATGCGATTTTACAGCATACCTTGGTGTTACTTTGTGGTTCTTTAGAGAGAAACAAAGTGGCAGGAAAATCGCATTATTTACTAGGCTACCTGAGGACAGAGGTTGCTTCTCTTGTGTTTTCCTTGCCAGTGTGCTTTGCCAATAGCGGCGGCCAGTAAATATTTGTTGACAATCTTCTTGTGAAAGTGACTGGTGTTTGGCTTCCATGTAAAGGATAGAAAGGGGATGAGAATCCAAGTGGTAGGACCTGGATACCTGGAACCCTTTTTCAATTCAGATTCTTAGGGATTAAAAGATGTGCATTTGAGTCAAACAAGTCCCTGAGTGCAATTATTTATACTGTTAAGTAACACACAAATATATAGATACAAAATCAAATAACCATTTTTTAATCATAGTGTTCAATAACTAGTAGTTTGAAAACTCGTCAAAATGTTCAAAGTCACTACCAATCCTCAATCCTGCTGAGTTTCACCAATATTCCTAGTAGTCTGGAATATTTAAAAGGTTGGATATGGCCAGGCATGGTGGCTCACGCCTGTAATCCCAGCACTTTGGGAGGCCAAGGTGGGCAGATCACGAGGTCAGGAGATCGAGACCATCTTGGCTGACACAGTGAAACTCTGTCTCTACTAAAAATACAAAAAAATAGCCAGGCATGGTGGAGGGCGCCTGTAGTCCCAGCTACTAGGGAGGCTGAGGCAGGAGAATGGCGTGAACCTAAGAGGCGGAGCTTGCAGTGAGCTGAGATTGCACCACTGCA
>NW_012103776.1:668030-675006 GCF_000951045.1 Mandrillus leucophaeus
AAAAAAAAAAAAAAAAAGAAGTTATTATCTATTTGGGGATATAAGACACATTTGCAAATTATTAGGAAACAGCAAAGGATATGCTAAATGGCAACACACAAAAAAGGAATAAACAAGACTCCTTTGTGTTTTCCAGAACAGAGAAGCAGACCCAAGGGAGGGGGTCCAGTCCCATGAAACCACGGAGCAGCAAGGACCTGTCTATTGGTTAGAGGCAGAAGGGATAGACTCAGTGGGACACCCTCATAAGCAACAGAAGAAAGTCAAATGGAGAGATTTAGCAGTCAAGGAACCCTCTAAAGTAACTTAGTAGTTCTCTTGAGGCCTCTGGCAGGGTAACAAAGGCGGTGGCTTCCATAAGGGCCTCTTCTCAGAAAAGGCAGACTTCAAATCTGGCATGAGCTCTGATCGCATTGCCCTTGGGCACAGCAGCAGCAGGTTAGCTGAAGGAGTGGAAAGTTCTAGTCAAAGTCTGATATATTACTAAGTAAAAAAAAAAAAAAAGGATGTCAGGCTTTACATGAACACTACTTTCTTAATTTGCTCCTTCGAGCTTGTACCTTTCCTAGATTTGGCCAAAGACAGTTGCTCTGATTAATTTTCCCTTCTCTTACAGGAGAATGTATGAACAAACAATATCAATTTCATGTTTCACACACTTTCCAAACCCATCTATTTGAAATATTATCAGAGGAGAGGTGAAATTTTATTACAATGAATATTAAGGAACTGTTTGTTATTGTCTTGAACTTATTATTGTATGAGATACATAACTAGAAAACAAAGTGAACAAACATAGAAGCAGGTTAGTTTTGTAGTAAAATGCAAAGCCCCAGAAGCCAGACTGCCTGGATTAGAATCCTACTGTGCCACGTACTTGATGTGTGCCCGTGGGTCACTCCTCTACCTCAGTTTCCTCAGCTATGAAACAGGCATAATGGCACCTACCACATCATCAGTAGGAAGTGTTATATTTTTGTTAGATACTAAATAAATAAACACAGCACAACTCATTCATGGAGGAATTGGTGCATTAAATATCCAAAGTAAATACTCTATTATCCATTTCAAAATAGTCACTTGGAAAAATTATTCCAAGGATGTAGCCATTGATCAAAATGTATTCAAAATCTTGGCATACAAAGCTAGCCAGGTGGCGTGTGCTGTAGTCCCAACTACTCTGAAGGTTGAGGCGGGAGGATCACTTGAACCCAGAAGTTCGAGGCTGCAGTGAGCAGAGATCGCATCACTGCACTGCAGCCTGGGCGACAGAATGACACCCTGTCTCAAAACAAAGCAAAACAAAAACTTGGAGCCCAAGGCAGGAGGATCACTTGAGGCCAGAATTTTGAGATCCCAATATATATACATATTTTTTTGAGATGGACTCTCGCTCTGTCACTCAGGGTGGAGTGCAGTGGTGCGATCTCAGCTCACTGCAACCTGCACCTCCCAGGTTCAATCAATTCTCCTGCCTCAACCTCCTGAGTAGCTGGGATTACAGGCATGCGCCACCACGCCCAGCTACTTTTTGTATTTTTAGTAGAGGGGGTTTCACATATTAGCCAGGCTGGTCTCGAACTTCTGACCTTGTGATCCACCCACCTTGGCCTCCCAGCATATTGGGATTACAGGCGTGAGCCACTGTGCCTGGCCACAAAAATATTTTTATTTTCTTTTTTTTCCCCAGATACTTCAGAGATGGATACAAAAAAATTTTGTTTGTGTTTTGAAAAGAGGTCTCGCTCTATCACCCAGGCTGGAGTGCAGTGGCACAATCTCGGTTCATGGCAACCTCTGCCTCCCAGGTTCAAGTGATTCTTCTGCCTCAGCCTCTCGAGTAGCTGGGACTACAGGCACGCACCACCATGCCCGGCTAATTTTTGTATTTTTAGTAGAGATGGGGTTTCATCATATTGGCCAGGCTGGTCTCAAACTGCTGACCTCGTAATCTGCCCACCTCAGCCTCTTTCCAAAGTGCTGGGATTACAGTCTTGAACCACCGTGCCTGGCCCTGAAAATGTTTTTTTAAAAATTAGCCAGGCATGGTGGCACGTGCCTGTAATCCCAGTGACTTGGAAGGCTGAGGTGGGAGGATCATTTGAGCCCAGGAGTCTGAGGCTGCAGTGAGCCATGATGGCATGCCACTGCACTCCAGGCTGGGTGACAGGGTGAGATCTCAACTCAAAGGTAAATAAAATAATAAATAAAACCAAATGAGTTTGTCTTCAGAAGCTGTGGAATATTCTTTTTGGATCTCTGTGGCAGCAAATTTTCCTCTTTTGAAGGTAGATTTGCTTTTTAAAGCGGTCCAAAGTCCATCAAAGTCAAGGATGTTGAATATGATAATGCAATGGGAAGCACAGTCTTGGCAAAAATGAAGTGATGTAAAATAACACGGCCCATTTTCTTGCACAGGTCACACTTCAGCTTTGAAGGAGCCTTTCAAAACAGAAACGTTCCAAAGACGCTTCAGCAATGGCAGCGCTTCTTGGTAAAGTGCATGTGTTAGTTATTGATAGCTAATAACAAACACACCCAACACTTACCAACTAACATTGATTTCCTCACACTAGCTGTGGGTCAGGAATCTGGCCACAGTTAGCTGGGTGCTCAGGCTCAGGGTCTCCCACAGGCTTGAAATGAAGGTGTGGTCCAGGGTTATGGTCATCTCAAGGCTCAGTTGGGGAGAGATCGGCTGCAAGCTCTTTCACAGTGCTCAGGGACTCCCTGACTGTTGGCTGCACATACAGCTCCTTGGCTTCCGTAGGTCTGTTCAGTATGTGACAGCTGACTTTCCCCAGAAAAGGAGAGAGACACTTTACTTACATCTTATTCTATTCCTTAGAAATGAGTCAGTAAGTTCAGATTACACTCAAGGAGAGGGAATTACACAAGGGCACAAAAAAATGAGTGCCAGGAGGCCGGATCCTTGCACAATTCCCTGAAATGCAAGGTTGATGATAACATTTATTTCAACAAGATATCTTTCTCTCTCTCTCTCTCTCTCTCTCGGGTTGTTGTTACATTTTTCATGTTCTGTAAGGATGCTACTTTTTTCCATGCATTATATATATTATATTATATGCATTATATATACATTATACTATATATATATATATTTTTTTGAGACAGAGCCTCGTTCTGTCACCCAGGCTGGAGTGCAGTGGTTCGATCTCGGCTCACTGCAAGCTCTGCCTCCCGGGTTCATGCCATTCTCCTGCCTCAGCCTCCCGAGTAGCCAGGACTACAGGCGCCTGCCACCGCGACAGGCTAATTTTTTGTATTTTTAGTAGAGATGGGGTTTCACTGTAGTCTCGATCTCCTGACCTCGTGATCCGCCCGCCTTGGCCTCCCAAAGTGCTGGGATTACAGGCGGGAGCCATCGCGCCTGGCTATACATAATATATATTATATATTTTCATATATATATATTTGAGATGGAGTCTCACTGTCGCCCAGGCTGGAGTGCAGTGGCACAATCTTGGCTCACTGCAACCTGCGCCTCCCAGGTTCAAGCAATTCTCCTGCCTCAGCCTCCCAAGTAGCTGGGATTGCAGGTGCCTGTCACCACACCCAGCAAAATTTTATATTTTTAGTACAGATGCGGTTTCACTATGTTGGCCAGGCTGGTCTCGAACTCCTGACCTCGTGACCTGCCCGCCTTGGTCTCCCAAAATTCTGGGATTACAGGCTGGAGCCACCGCACCCGACCGAATTTTTGTATTTTTAGTAGAGACCAGGGTTTTACTATGTTGGCCAGGCTGGTCTCGAACTCGTGACCTCAGGTGATCTGCCCACCTCGGCATCCCAAAGTGCTGGGATTACAGGCGTGAGCCACCGCACCCAGCGATATATATTTTTTTGTAAAAAAATTATTTCACTCTAAAACCTGATCTTACTCATTGTCACTCTTGGGTTTGAGTCATAGGTTGAAATTACATATGCAAAAGCTAAATTCTGGTCCATTTCCTTCACGGTGGACCTCATTTCTGATTATTTTGTCACCTGAAGTGGATATTGAAGTGCCTATCACGTTTAGCACATTGAACAGGATTCTGGTATTCTAACTTTGTAGACACTACCAGCCATTCTAGAATTTGGGGGCTTTGTATCTCAAGGCTTTTACATTCAGGACTCAGGTATGAATAGTTTAAGAAGGCGGACAGACACAAAGTGCCCGTTTTCAGCAAGCTCTCAGCCGCTTGTGAATGCTCCTCAGCTGAGAATGGTCCTTGTTAACAAATGATGGCCTTTTCTTCTACCGAGATTTAGTAATGATAGGGCCCTTTTGCCAATTTTTTCAAGGGCAATTTTTTTTTTTTTGGCGCAAATTTACAATAGAGGGTGCATATTTTTCAACAACGCAGCCAAGTTTATTTGCTAATGAAGAAAGCCAGTGTGTTGGACTTTTTTGATGGAATCTGAGTGTCAACTCTAACCAACTGCCGGCTGACAACTGCAGACAGAAAGGCTGGATGAATGCCAGCGAGGAAACCTTGCCAGGGAGGTGAAACCGATGAACACCTCCATTCTTACCTGGTTATAAATTGGATATTGATCCGAATCCGTGAACTTATATAGTCTTAAAAATTTTTTTTTCTTATAGCTCTCAGATTTTAAAACCTATGTATTTTATATGTGAAACAAATGAACAAGCTTATGCAAAAAATGTACATTATCTGCTCACTCACACCTACACAATTATTGAATTTATAGCAATAGACTTTTTATGTCTTTTTTATTTTTCATTTTTGAGACAGGGGTTTCGCCATTTTGCCCAGGTTAGTCTCTAGAACTCCTGGACTCCAGAGATCCCCCACCACCTCTCCCTCCCAAAGTGCTGGGATTACAGGCGTGAGCCACCACCGGGAGGTGGAGGTTGCAGTGAGCCAAGATCGTGCCATTGCACTCCAGCCTGGAGACAGAGCAAGACTCCGTCTGGGTTGGGGGGAAGTATACATATATATATATGCATGTATGTGTGTGTGTATATATGTATGTATATGTATATGTGTATGTATGCGTGTGTATATATATACACACACATATATAGAAAATTAACCTTGATTATAAGGTTTACTAAAAACTGAATACAATAGTTAATACATTCAAAGGTAATTAAAACAAAATTATTCCTTTCATGTAAATTTTCTTCCCAGGCATTTTGAAGGTGAATACTTCAATGCTGCTGGGAAGTTAATCTTACTAAAAGAAGATTATAACCAAGTAGGCTTTCTTGAAAAGTCATTCAGATCAACTAAAACTTACTCTGCTATGCTTTGTCTTTCATTGAAACCGTCAACTAAAAGTTACTTTTATATGCATTTTGATTAATTTATGTAAGCGTTGTTAACTACTATTAGTGCAAAACGTCAAGCTAGTCAAGCGCGGTTGTGGGGGGAGACAATGTTAAATCAACTTAACAATAACCCACAACACTCGGACCAACTGAAGTAATCACTGAGTACCTGGTTATTTATAGTGCCTACGTGCGGTCTTTTCTAGGTAAGGAGAGTTTTCAGAGCCTGCGCCATGATCACAAAAAATAAAATTTATAGAACTTTTTGATTAAATACAATGAAAATAAAACAAAAACACTCTCTCTTAAGAGAGTTTGTGAGAATTATGTTAATCAACCAAGGTTTTTCTGCATTTTATTTTTACAAATGCATTGTGGGTAGCGCCTAGCTAAATATGAAAGTAAACCCGGCGGGTGGTTCGCAGCCACGCGGTCTCCGCGGAGTTGCGCTTCAGTCTGGGTGGAAAGCTTTGCTGGGGCTGGGAGCCCACGACTTGCCAGACCCGGGCCGGGCAATGATCCAGGAAATCGAGTCACTCGCGTGCCTGTGGCTGAAGCGCGGCAGCTTGTCTTGTCCGTTTCGTGTCCGTTTCAGGGCTGAGTGGCAGCGTCTGGACTTTGTGGACGCCGAGGGCTCAGAAGCCTGGCTCCTGGGAGGGAGAGGGCGCCGGCCGGCCTGTCCCTCCCCGGGGATTTGCAGGTACCACCTGTCGGCTTTGTTTCATCATCAGGAGCCCCTTCCCCCAGAAATTCCGATCGTCTACACCCAGGTCTTTACTGATCAGAGATTGAGAGTGAGTCAACAGGAGTCCAACACGTGACCCCCTTAAGAGTACCCCAGTACTTGAAGATACCACCCAGTAACACCCGTGTGTGCTAAAATTCCTGTTCTGGGAGTTCTTCGGCAGTTTAAATCGCCCATGAGTTACTCACATTTTCTCAATCCACCATGAGCCTGGTACATTTCTTTTCAATAATTGATTGGCAAAGTGCAAGCCATTGGTGACCTTTAGAAGTTTTAAATGTTTATAATGAAAGGGCTAAGAACAGAGGAGATTACCCACACTTAAGTATTTTGCACATTAAAAATGCCAGCAAAAATATGAACTTATATTCCTTCAGGGAGAAGATTTCGTCTGAGGAGGTAGGCCGAACCTTGTGTTTTATAGGTCATATGAGTTACGCTCCGAAACTAAAATATGAAATATATTCCATAATTAAGCCCTTTGGAATATCAGCCTCATCTGAATTATTTCTAAGGATATTTTTGCCTTTTTGGTTTATTAAAAACTTCCTTTTGGGGAAACTTGTATAGATATTCTGCACTTATGCAAAATAAAGCATTTTATTCAAAATATTTCTTAGGGTTTTCCTAGAACTTACTCTTCTTTCTTCCTATAAAGACAAACCTAGGAAATTGTTCAGAAAAAGGCTCAAGGTGATTTCCTAATTATCTGTAGTGATTAGTGAGAAAAACTTTGGATACTGGGGATTTCAGGGTTGAGTTGACAATTTCAGGAAAATGAAGAAAACCTCAAATTTAAGATATTAAAATGTTTAAAAATTGTCCTAGAGAAAATGATGGTACTAAAAGCTTAAAAATTTCTAAAGATTAAGATAGCTGACAGTGATTAAAAAATACATTTAATCTAGGAAAGGCAGTAGATTAAGATA
>NW_012103776.1:675056-678237 GCF_000951045.1 Mandrillus leucophaeus
TGAGAATTATGTTAATCAACCAAGGTTTTTCTGCATTTTATTTTTACAAATGCATTGTGGGTAGCGCCTAGCTAAATATGAAAGTAAACCCGGCGGGTGGTTCGCAGCCACGCGGTCTCCGCGGAGTTGCGCTTCAGTCTGGGTGGAAAGCTTTGCTGGGGCTGGGAGCCCACGACTTGCCAGACCCGGGCCGGGCAATGATCCAGGAAATCGAGTCACTCGCGTGCCTGTGGCTGAAGCGCGGCAGCTTGTCTTGTCCGTTTCGTGTCCGTTTCAGGGCTGAGTGGCAGCGTCTGGACTTTGTGGACGCCGAGGGCTCAGAAGCCTGGCTCCTGGGAGGGAGAGGGCGCCGGCCGGCCTGTCCCTCCCCGGGGATTTGCAGGTACCACCTGTCGGCTTTGTTTCATCATCAGGAGCCCCTTCCCCCAGAAATTCCGATCGTCTACACCCAGGTCTTTACTGATCAGAGATTGAGAGTGAGTCAACAGGAGTCCAACACGTGACCCCCTTAAGAGTACCCCAGTACTTGAAGATACCACCCAGTAACACCCGTGTGTGCTAAAATTCCTGTTCTGGGAGTTCTTCGGCAGTTTAAATCGCCCATGAGTTACTCACATTTTCTCAATCCACCATGAGCCTGGTACATTTCTTTTCAATAATTGATTGGCAAAGTGCAAGCCATTGGTGACCTTTAGAAGTTTTAAATGTTTATAATGAAAGGGCTAAGAACAGAGGAGATTACCCACACTTAAGTATTTTGCACATTAAAAATGCCAGCAAAAATATGAACTTATATTCCTTCAGGGAGAAGATTTCGTCTGAGGAGGTAGGCCGAACCTTGTGTTTTATAGGTCATATGAGTTACGCTCCGAAACTAAAATATGAAATATATTCCATAATTAAGCCCTTTGGAATATCAGCCTCATCTGAATTATTTCTAAGGATATTTTTGCCTTTTTGGTTTATTAAAAACTTCCTTTTGGGGAAACTTGTATAGATATTCTGCACTTATGCAAAATAAAGCATTTTATTCAAAATATTTCTTAGGGTTTTCCTAGAACTTACTCTTCTTTCTTCCTATAAAGACAAACCTAGGAAATTGTTCAGAAAAAGGCTCAAGGTGATTTCCTAATTATCTGTAGTGATTAGTGAGAAAAACTTTGGATACTGGGGATTTCAGGGTTGAGTTGACAATTTCAGGAAAATGAAGAAAACCTCAAATTTAAGATATTAAAATGTTTAAAAATTGTCCTAGAGAAAATGATGGTACTAAAAGCTTAAAAATTTCTAAAGATTAAGATAGCTGACAGTGATTAAAAAATACATTTAATCTAGGAAAGGCAGTAGATTAAGATACTAGGAATGTTGTCAAATGCTGTCTTTTAAAGGTGGATAATTGCTGTAGTGACACTTATAATTTTGGGATTTTGTCTTATGATTAAGGTGGCAATTACATAATAGTCATCATTCTAGATTGTATAAATTATACTTTTTATATTATTTCATTATATTAGTGGTATCTTTTTCTTTAGAATTAATAGAATGCATCAGCTTTTTATCTCCCTTTGTAATAGTTATTTAACCTAAAGGAGTTCAGACTATGCCATGCCAAAATATGACACTTTGTCATCAGGATTATTTTGAGCTGAAGGCAATGGAGAATAAACACATAGAAACTTTCTCAGAGCTTCCCTTATCTGACTAAAAGCAGTGACTTCTGAGAAAGGAGGCTGCTATAAATTCCCCCTTTGGGTTAGGTCTACTCATAAATGCATTCATCAGGGAAGTTTTATGGTCCTGAAGGAGACCATCCATACCTGTCTAGACAAACAGTCTCACAAACTTTCTTATCTCCTGTTTCTTCTCCTGAAAACTTCTATTTGTTTTTCCTAAGGAAACCCATTTGTTTTTCCCACAATGGCCTTTCTTTCCCCTCTTTTCCCTCAACTAACTTAGGTATATAAGCCCCAAATACTAACCACCCTTTTGAGTTACTCATCACTGAGCACTCCTGTGTGTATGTGTGTTATACACATAAACTGCTTTTTTCCTTTTGTCAAAGGTACCTGTCTTTTGCAGCTTAATTTGCAAGCCCCCAGTTATTGAACATGAGAGTGCAGAGGAAAAGCATTTTCTCTTCCCTACAGGCCTAAAGGAAACTACATGAAATATTAGAACAAGTACTGATTTAAAAGATTAAGGGGTTATGTGAGGGGAGGGGCGTTTTGTTGCACCAGGCTGGTCTTGAACTCCTGAGTTCAAGGGATCTGTCTGCCTCCGCCTCCCAAAAGTGCTGGGATTACAGGTGTGGGCTACCGTGCCCTGCCTCTTTAATGTTTTATTGGGATGTACCTCCATGGATCTTCACTAGTGTTATTTCATTTCATCCTCAAAACAGCTCTATCAGGTAGTTAAATCAGATAAAGTAAATATGTTCCCAGCTTATGCCTATTATGGGCATGGTCGCTCACACCTATAATTCCAGCACTTTGGGAGACCAAGGTGGGAGAATCACTGGAGGTTAGGAGTTGGAGACCAGCCTGGGCAACATAGGGAGACACCCCTATCTCTAAAAAAATAATAAACAATATTAGCCGAGCATGTTGGTGCATGTCTGTGTGTGCCTGTGGCCTCAGCTACTTGGGAGGCTGAGGTGAGAGGATGCCTGAGCCAGGAGGTCGAGGCTGTGGTCAGTCATGATTGCACCACTGCATGCCAGCCTGGGTGACAGAGCAAAAATGCTGTCTCAAAAATAAAAAATAAAAGCAAAACAAATAGCTTCCTCTAGGACCACAGCTGTAAAGGGTGGAGCAGTTTCCCTCTCAGCTGAAAAGGCTAAATGCTGATGTGCCTGCATGCTATTGCTTGGCCCATGCAACTTTCTCTACCTCAGATATTACTGTAGGGGTCAAAGGTACCTAATCTAATGCCTACCTATGCTCACTAAGGTTCATTTGAATTTATTTATCTTAATTAATTAATTAATTTTTTGAGATGGAGTCTCGCTTTCTCATCCAGCCTGGAGTGCGGTGGCATAATCCTAGCCCACTGCAACCTTTGCCTCCTAGGTTCAAGCGATTCTCCAACCTCAGCCTCCCAAGTAGCTGGGATTACAGGCATGTGCCAACAAGCCTGGTTAATTTTTGTATTTTTAGTAGAAACGGGGTTTCACGATGTTGGT
>NW_012103776.1:681522-693206 GCF_000951045.1 Mandrillus leucophaeus
GGATCCTCCTGCCTCAGCCTCCCAAAATGCTGAGATTACAGGCATGAGCTGCTGTTCTGGGCCATTCGTGGGTTCTCCATTTGTGGATTCAACCAAATGCCAACCAAAAATACTTGGAAAAAATATTTTCCAAATGTTTGTAATATTTACATTGTATTAGGTATTATAAGTAATCTAGAGATGATTTAATGTATACAGGAGGATGTGCATAGGTTATATGCAAATATTACACCATTTTATATAAAGGACTTGAGCATCCATGGGTTTTGGTGTGAGGGCATCCTGGAACCAATCCCTTGAAGATACAGAGGAATAACTATATTGTATTGGCCAGGTGGCTCGCATGTAGGAATGAGACAACTTAGGTGTGGACACACAGTAGCGCTGGGAAGAAGGCAACCTGTTTCGGCCCTGTTGTGACTGTTCTGCCTCTGCACCATCTTTCACACCAATGCACGGTGGCTGCAATTTAAATCCGATGTGGAAAATTCAAGTAGGGAGTAAGAGCCACGTGGTGCCGAAGGTTGGCCCTTGTAGGCCTGGAGGGCCTCAGGCTCAGTGTTGGCTCAGTGTTTCCTGGCTGCCCTTCTGTTGCTGGGCATCCCAGGGCCCACATGCCAGGGTACACAGGCATTCTGAAAAAGGTGCCATTGCTGTTTCTGATTAGAAGAGCAATATATGGTTATCGATAAAATTTGAAAATGCAGAAAAATAGCAAGAGGAAAATAAAAATTACTTGATACGCTCCTTACTCAGAGTAGTTTTCTTCCAGTTCATTGTCTTTGCATTTTTCTTTAGTTGCAATCACACTTAATACAATTTTCTTACTTTGTGACATCTGCTTGAAATATATATAAGTTAGCTGGGCGTGGTGGCTCACGCCTGTAATCCCAGCACTTTGGGAGGCCAAGGCGGGTGGATCACCTGAGGTCAGGAGTTCCAGTCCAGCCTGGCCAACGTGGTGAAACCCTGTCTCTATTAAAAATACAAAAATTAGCTGGGCGCGGTGGTGGGTGCCTATAGTCCCAGCTATTTGGGAGGCTGAGGCAGGAGAACTGCTCGAACCCAAGAGGCAGAGGTTACAGTAAGCCGAGATCGTGCCACTGCACTCCAGCCTGGGCGACAGAGCAAGACTGTATCTCAAAAAAAAATAAAAATAAATACATAAATAAAGTTAAAGTGGGCACGCATGGTGGCTCATGCCTATAATGGTGGCTCACATCTGTAATCCCAGCACTTTGAGAGGCTGAGGTGGGAGGATTGCTTGAGTTTAGGAGGTCAAAGCCAGCCTGTGGAACACAGTGAGACCCTGTGTAAGTTAAAGCACTTCCCCATACCTTTAAAATCTCTTCATGGGCCTCATTTTCCTTGCTGTGGCCAGCCTGCCTTTTACTCAATCGTGCCCCCACTGGCGAACATGCCAGTGGCTTCCAGTTTTCACTGTTTTACCCAATGCCAGCATGTACATCTGAGTTCCACCCTCAACTGGGTCATTTCCTTAGTATTTTTGGGAGTGAAGTCACCAGGTCTCAGCATACTCTTCAGGTTATTGTAACATCTTGCCAAGGAATTCTCAGAAAGACTATGAGCATGAACAGAGGGTTCTTGACTAGTGCCTCACCCTAGTGAGGTTTTTGCGAATGATCTTTTTTTTTTTTTGAGACAGAACTTTGCCCTTGTTGCCCAGGCTGGAGTGCAGTGGCATGATCTTGGCTCACTGCAACCTCTGCCTCTCGGGTTCAAGTGATTCTCCTGCCTCAGCCTCCTGAGTAGCTGGGACTACAGGCATCTGCCACCATGCCCGGCTACGTTTTTGTATTTTTAGTAGAGACAGGGTTTCACCATGTTTGCCAAGCTAGTCTCGAACTCCCGACCTCAGGTGATCCACCCGCCTCGGCCTCCCAAAGTGCTGGGATTACAAGCGTGAGTCACTGTGCCCAGCCATGACCATTTTTCTTTTTCTTAATCTTTGAACATTTGAAAAGTGGCAGTGGTTTCTTGTGGCTTTAATTTGCATTTTAAATTTAATTTAATTTAATTTTATATTTTGAGGCAGGGTCTCACTCTGTCACCCAGGCTGGAGTGCAGTGGCATGATCATAGCTCACTGCAGCCTCAACCTCCCGGGTTCAAGTGATTCTCATGCCTCAGCCTCCAGAGTAGCTGTGATTACAAGCTCGCGCCACCACACTCAGCTATTTTTTGGTATTTTTAGTAGGGGGGCTCATCGGTTTGGGAGGCTGGTATCCAACTCTTGACCTCAAATGATCCGCCTGCCTCGGCCTCCCATAGTGCTGGGATTACAAGCATGAGCCACCACCCCCCGCCTCTCTAATATAAATTTTTGAATAACCAGCTGAATCTGTAGCAGAGGCTGAAAATATTTCCCTAGTTTGTTGTTTGCCTTTAATTGTCTGATGTTTTGATACATAAACATTTTAGTTTTTAGCAGTCACATCATTTACTCTATGGTTTCTTCCAGTGTTTTTAAGTTTAGAACGTTAGTCCCATTGATAATTCAGTTAAATATTCCCCTACCTTTTTTTTCTAGATTTTGCTCTTATTTTCACTTAACTGTTTAATAATTTAAATTTATTTCGGTGTCAGTGATAAGAAACCGGCTTCTTATCTTTCTTGCCTAGCCCTTTCCTCTTATCTTAATTGAGATTTCTAATTTCTACGGTATTTCTTAGCTTCAAAACATCTCCAAGTAGTGTTAAAAATAGTTAAATTTTACTACATTGTACATTATTTTCTGAGAACAAATTATATTCTTTCAAGAACTAACAGGCTAACTGACTTCAGTCAGTTCTTTTCACCTCTATGGGCCTCAGAATCTGTAAAATGAGACTTAGAACAGATCCGCTTTTCTACCAAGTGTTCCGAGGAGCACAAGTTTGGTAGGGTTAAATGAGAAAAGAATGTTGTGGTCAACTCTGTTTGGGGAATTCTCAGTTATATTAAGTGTAAGAGGAATTTTCTTTTCATTTTGTTTGACATTCAGTATTATCATTTATTCAAAAGCATTTATTGAATGCCTCCTAGGCCAGGCATTGCTAGAGGTAGAGCCCTGAATGACAACATAGTCCCTGTCCATTGAGCAAGCCATGGATTTCAAGGATGTTATGAAAGAGGAAATCCGGGGCTGGATGTAATGGCTGACACCTGTAATCCTAGCACTTTGGGAGGCCGACGTGGGTGGATCACCTGAGCTCAGGAGTTCAAGACCAGCCTGGCAAACATGGTGAAACCTGGTCTCTACTAAAAATACAAAAATTGTCTGGGCATGGTGGTGGGTGCCTGTAATCTCACCTACTGGGGAGGCTGAGGCAGGAGAATCACTTGAACCCAGGGGGCCGAGGTTGCAGTGAGCTGAGATTGCACCATTGTACTCCGGCCTGGGCAAAAAGAGTGAAAGTCCGTCTCAAAAAAAAAACCAAAAACTGAAAATGGAGTGCATGGCAAGGGGGCATCCTCAAAGAAGTGCTGAGCCCCGCAGGATGAGGAGGAGTTGCCCAGGTTGTGGTCGAGAGTGGCAGAGAAAAAGAGCAAATGCCCCTATTGAGAGAGTGTGGAACGTTGGAGACACTGGGGAAGTCCAGCTTGAAGCCAGATGGATAGGGAGCTCAGAGGCTTTTTTAGGGATTTCGAACTTTATTCTAAGGAAACATGGAACTACTGAAGATTTTCATCAGGAGGGTGATATTCTGTTTTTCTGAGAGTTTCTGGCTGCTTTGTAGAGAAGAGGGAGAGGGAGGCAGAACCATTAGGAGGCCCAAGGTGTTGTAGGGGAGAGACGTTGTGACGCTGGTGGTTCTGAGTAATGGAGTGAAAATGGGGCAAAAGTGGACAGATTTCAGAACAGTTTTGGAGATGTAATTGCAAGAAGCAAGAGAAAGTGAAAAATCAGAAACGATTCCCAGATTTCTGGCTTGTGCCATTGGGTGGATACCATTTCCTGGAGTATGGAAAAAGTGATATTGACATGGAGACTATGAGGTGGAGGGCGGGATGTGTGGAGACCGATGAGCTCTGTTTTGGAGCTGATATTGTGAATCCCTAAAACAAATAGTATGTAGCATCTGTCACATTTATTTGACCCATATACGTTTCTGTTTTTCCGACAATCTCTTGGGGCCAGGGTTCCACGGAACACATGTTGGGAAAGGCTAGTCTAGCTACTCTCAGAGGTCCTTTCCAGCTCAAATATTCTCTTTTCCCATAATGCTAATGAGAACCAGAAAGTGAACTGCATTGGCTGATGTTTTAAATAAACTTTTTAATTGAATTGTGAAAAAGACGTAAAAGATGCTCACCTCCTAAGTGCACAGCTTAATGAATTTTTACATAGTGTGCATACCCGTGTAACCAACTGCCTAGACCAACACAGTATACGTTATTGCAGATGCTTTCCAGAGTGCTTGATTTTTAAGTATGAAAAGCAAACACTAGACGAATGTTTGCAGGGGTGGGCTGTTTGGCGGAACCATCACGTCCATTCTGTCTTCCAGGACAAGTTTGAGGATACAGTGGTACAGAGCAGCTCAGACTCTGGGTGCAGCAGGAGTCTGGTGCACTTGGCCTCTTTTTCTTGGAAAGGGCATTGAAAACTAATGGATGAAGTGAAGGACGTTCATCCAGAGTTGGCCTCACCTGCCAGGTGGACTTTGTGTGAAGATCTCAGGAAGCAAGGGAAGGTCTCTTATCCATTTGTCAAATAAGCCCCGGCATCTCTTGATGCCTGAGGTTAACAATGACACAGTTTAGGGTCGACAAATATTGATAGCGTTAATGAGTGCATGACTATCAGAATCTCTGCTTCCTGCCCAGGTTCTAGTCTGCAGATGCCAATGCCACTGAGAAAGCAGCAATCACTGGCAATTCAGTATCAACCTCCAAATGAGAGAGTAGATGAACACATGAAGGAATTCATTTCCTGGACGGAACCGTTCCTCTCCTACCTCTTTCTCTGATGACTCTCCTATCTGCCTGGCCCTAATTTAATTGTCTCCCCACTCCAAGAAGCTACCCCTGAGCCCAGATGGTGTCAGGTCCTCTCCTCATATACTCTCCCAGCATCTTACACTTCCTAATGCTTGCACCACTGCTGTTATCAATGGCTCGCTGCCCTATGTGCACAGAAGCCAACAGCTAGGCAGGAAAGGCAGTTTTTTTTTTTTTTTTAATTAATTAATTAAAAATTTTTTTTTTTTTAGATGGAGTTTCGCTCTTGTCGTCCCGGCTGGAGCATAGTAGAGCGATCTCGGCTCACTGCAACCTTTGCCTCCCAGGTTCAAGAGATTCTCCTGCCTCAGCCTCCTGAATAGCTGAGATTACAGGCATGTGCCACTACACCCAGCTGATATTTGTATTTTTAGTAGAGGAGGAGTTTCTCCATGTTGGACAGGCTGATCTGGAACTCCCGACCTCAGCTGATCTACCCCCCTCCACCTCCCAAAGTGCTGGGATTACAGGTATGAGCCACTGCGCCGGCCGGCTTTTTTTTTTTTTTTTTTTTTTTGAGATGGGGGGGGTCTCACTATATTGACCAGGCTGGTCTCGAACTGCTTGCCTCAAGCAATCCTCCCATCTTGGCCTCCCAGAGTGCTGGGATTACAGGCATGAGGCACGGTGGCTGGCTGAGACAGGAAAGGTTTTATTGCAAAACCTGCCAGCAAGGAGATGGGAATTGGGCTTCAATCTGTCTCCCTGACTTGGGGTCTGGGGCAAGTTTATGGGCTCGGAGGGAGAGGGAAAGGATTTGGGAATGTTGGCTGGACAGGGTCCAGTTGGAAGGCTTCAGATTTGGCCATTTATGGTAAGATATGTGGAGGCCAATTTTAGACCCGGATCTTCCGGCGACTGGACACCTCGCTTCTGGAAGAGTTCTGGAGTTCGGGTTCCGGTCATGTCCCAGTCTTCTTGGTTCTGAAGCGAGGAATCGTAGGTTCTGGATGTTGTTAGAGGGTCCAGCTTTTTCTATTGCGTCTGCCTGGGCTCCATGACGTGCGATCTTTTTGGCTGTGTTGTATTTTCAAGGTAACTGACCATTTTGTTATCAACAGAGTAGGCCCAGTGTGGGCTGGCCTCAAGGTTACACAACCGTCAATAAATAGAAGGCCCCTAGAGGTTGTCCCATGCCTGGGAGGAGGCCTAACGAGGAGGCCGCCCAGAGCCGGGCCACTGACCTTGGACTTCCTGGGCTCAGGTCTTGGCTTCCTCTGCTGCTCACCAGCTTGTGCCTTTGGGCAGGTTACTCACCTTCTCTGCGCCTCGGTTCCTTTATCAGCTGAATGAGGGCGAGTACAGTACCTACCTGAGTCATACTGTGAATATTAAAGGAGAGGATATTTATGAAGAGTGCTCAGTGCAGTGTCTGGGGAATGAGAGGTGCTCAAAAAACACTACCTGTGTGAGTGAACCTTGAGTTACTGTTAGACTGAGGGGAGGTGGAAGGTCCTATGGGGTCTGAAAAAGAAGAGAGGTGGAAAAAGCAGGGGTTTGGGGGTGGGAAGGAGGTTGACAATGAAGGAGAGCATGGGATAATGCCAGTGAAGGAGACTGCGACCTCTTTTTTTCTTTTCTTTTTTTTTTTTTTGAGACGGAGTCTCTCTCTCGCCCAGGCTGGAGTGCAGCAGCGCGATCTCACTGCAAGCTCCACCTCCCGGGTTCACACCATTCTCCTGCCTCAGCCTCCCGAGTAGCTGGGACTACAGGCGCCCACCACCACGCTCGGCTAATTTTTCTGTCTTTTTAGTAGAGACGGGGTTTCACCGTATTAGCCAGGATGGTGTCAATCTCCTGACCTCGTGATCTGCCCGCCTCGGCCTCCCAAAGTGCTGGGATTATAGGCGTGAGCCACGGCGCCCAGCCAGGAGACTGTGACTTTTAATACACACTTTCATTTTAGGATAGGGCCTGACTTGCTTTTACCCATAAAAAAATGCTTCTTAGCATTTGCCCAAGTTAGAATGAATCTGGCCTTGGAGATAAAAGAAGCAATTGTTTTCATGTAGATGTCACGAAGTCTGTCTCTTCTTACTGCTAGTTCCTGCCTTGGGAATTTGAGCAGGGGGATCACCCAGGTTGGACTAGGCTTGGCTGCTGGTGCCTACCCTGTTGGATAACCTGGTGATAAGGAGAGAAGAAAGGCTGGGGCCCGTCCCTGAGTGTTTACCTGTGATCCGTGCAGATGTTCCCAGTGGGGAAAGTACTTATGGACCATCACACCTTCTTCTCCAATTCCCTTTATATTTTTATTTATTTATTTATTTATTTTTGAGACGGAGTCTCGCTCTGTCGCCCAGGCTGGAGTGCAGTGGCACAATCTCAGCTCACTGCACCCTCTGCCTCCCAGGTTTAAGTGAATCTCTCGCTTCAGTTTCCCGAGTAGCTGGGATTACAGGTGCACACCACCTTGCCCGACTAGATTTTTGAATTTTTAGTAGAGATGGGGTTTCACCGTGTTAGCCAGGCTCAGGTGATCTTCCCGCCTCAGCCTCCCAAAGTGCTGGGATTACAGACATGAGCCACTGTGGCCGGCCCAATTCCCTTTTTAAATTTAGATGTTTATGGACTTGGTCTCATTCTACCTGAAAATATTTTTAAGGGTGGGAGGTGGAAGCAGAAAGGGATTTACAGAAAAGATACATTTGGTCATTTATTTTCTGGCCTACTTAAGATGTGGTTTTGAAGACAGCAGGAGGCCTATGATCTGTTGGCTCTCTAGATGGCTTCCAGCCCTGTGACTCTATGATCTAATAGAATTTATAGCATTATATATTCCAGTAGTGACTTGCAAAGATTGCTTTGAAGGGATTACAGATGGTTCTGTAAGTATATACTTTTAGAAGAACATAATGCAATTTGCTTTTTAGCCCAAAGCCCTAAAAATAATTAGGTAGGAGTTCAGACAAGTGTTAAAAGACAGTTGTTTCTGGTGAATCCAAATGGCTTTAAAAAAAATCAATTTCACTTCTCATCAGAGGAGGGCTTGCATTTTAGATTTCTCATGGTTTGTTGAATAGCGACGCCCAACGAGCACACTAGCATTAAAAAAAAGTAAGCAATGAGAAAAATTAGTGCGATATTCCAAGCTTACATTAAGTATAATAGAGTGAGGAGAAAGAATTTCAGAATGCTGGAGTGAGTAATGTAACTGAGACCTAAGCACTCGCCTTCAGGGATTCTTACTTGGTCTGATTGTGACTTTAACATATGTCTTCCATCTGTCTCTGTCTGTTGCCCCTCATGCCTTGAAATAATTCTGGCCCATCTGGTTTCCTTTCATGGGATCCGAGGGAGACTGTCTCAGTGAAGTGCGGGTCAGAGTTCAGTGTTGGCTGCACACAGAGAGGTGGAGATCACTCAAGGAGGAAGAAAAGGAACGAAGGACATGCCAGCAGTGAGGGTCCGGCTGCCAAGGGCTCTCGGGGGTGGGCCCCCGAAGATATTTGGCAGGCGAGAGGGAAGCATTCGGGAGCTTTATTTTCCATAACTTTTTATAATAAAAAGAGCAAAACGTTGACTGGGCACGGTGGCTCACGCCTGTCATCCCAACATTTTGGGAGGCTGAGGCGAGTGGATCACGAGGTCAGGAGATGGAGACCATCCTGGCTAACACGGTGAAACCCCGTCTCTACTAAATATACAAAAAATTAGCTGGGTGTGGTGGCCGGGGCCTATAGTCCCAGCTACTTGGGAGGCTGAGGCAGGAGAATGGCGTCAACCTGGGAGGCGGAGCTTGCAGTGAGCTGAGATCGTGCCACTGCACTCCAGCCTGGGCGACAGTGCGAGACTCCGTCTCAAAAAAAAAAAAAAAAAGAGCAAAACATTAACAGCAAAACGAGAAAAAGCAGAATAGTATAAAGAGGGAGCTAAACATCCCTTGTAATCTCATCTCTCATTGTGGGTTTTTCTGGTTTTTGCTTAGGGAGATGTGAAAGTGACACTCTTAGAATAGTAACTTGTTAGATGGTTGTAGGTGTTATGGGGCGGGGGAAATTCAGCAAGGAGGCAGACTGGGAGTGTGGCAGGGCCCAGGGTGAAGTGGGTGATCAGGGAAAAGCCCACAGACTGGGGATTTTTAAATCAAGAACTGAGCCTGACTGGCTACAGTGGCTCACGCCTGTAATTCCAGCACTTTGGGAGGCTGAGGCGGGCAGACCACTTGAAGCCAGGAGTTCAGGACCAGCCTGGCCAACATGGCGAAACCCTGTCTCTACTAAAATTACAAAAGTTTGCTGGGCGTGGTGGCGTACCCCTGTAATCCTAGCTACTTGGGAGGCTGAGGCATAAGAATCGCTTGAACACAGGAGGCAGATGTTGCAGTGAGCCAAGATTGCGCCACTGCACTCCAGCCCGGGCAACAAGAGCGAGACTCTGTCTCAAAAAAGAACTGAGGCTAGGCGCTGTGGCTCACGCCTGTAATTCCAGCACTTTGGGAGGCCGAGGCAGGGGGATCCCTTGAGCCCAGGAGTTCGAGATCAGCCTGGGCAACATAGGGAGACCCTGTCTCTACAAATAATAATAATAATAAAAAATTAGCCAGACATGGTGGTACTTGCCTGTGGCCCTGGCCACTTGGGAAGCTGAGGTGGGAGGATTGCTTGATCTGGGAACTCTAGGTTGCAGTGAGCCGAGATTGCACTACTGCACCCCAACCTGGGTGATAGAGTGAGACCCTGTATGGAAAAAAAAAAAAAAAGTAAAGCAAGACTAATGGGGGTGAGGAAAATGAGCCACTGCTTACCCGGAGGTGGGCATGTGCCCTTCTAAGGAGGAGGGCGTAATGGAGAGGAGGGAAGCCCTTGACTGGCTGCTTTAAGCTGTGGTCTGACTCGGAGAGGGGTGAAGGTGGAAGTGAGCAGAGAAATGGCATGTCCACAGAAACAGGGAGGTCCGTTCATTTCCTGGCGCAAATTAGCACCACCTGAGTGGCTTAATAAAACAGAAGTTTACTTTGGGGGGGCCGAGGTCGGTGGATCACCTGAGGTTGGGAGTTCGAGATCAGCCTGACCAACATGGAGAAACCTCGTCTCTAATAAAAATACAAAATTAGCTGAGCGTGATGGCACGCGCCTGTAGTCCCAGCTACTTGGGGTGCTGAGGCAGGAGAATCGCTTGAACTCAGGAGGTGGAGGTTACAGTGAGCTGAGATTGCACCATTGCACTCCAGCCTAGGCAACAAGAGCAAAACTCTGTCTCAAAAAAAACCCCGAAAATACAAAAAAACAAAACAAAAACCAGAAGTTGAGTCTCTCTCAGTTCTGGAGGCTGGAAGTCTGAAATCAAGGTGTCAGCAGGGTGACTTCCTTCTGGGTTCTTGCAGGCAGGACCTGTCCGGAGCCTCTCTCTCAGCTCCTGGCAGTGGCCCACAACCTTTACTGTCCCTTGGCTTGTGGACACATTGCTCCACTCTCTGCCCCCATCCTTGCATTGCCTCTCCTCTCTTATTACAATCCTTGTCATTGGATTTTGGGATCATCCTGAACCAGGGTGATCTCATTTTAAGATCCTGAATTGTATCTGTAAAGACCCTTTTCCCAGCTAAGGTCACATCCACAGGCTTTGAGCAGATACATCTTTTTGGGAGCTCCCCATTCAACCCATTTTAGAAGGCCACCAGGAGAAACCAGTTTCTGGAGGAAGGTGATATTTGGTGATTCTCCACAGTTTCACAGGGCCGGTGCCTTCTCATTCTCTTCAAAATCTATGAGTTAGTTTTGCTTCCCTCAGCAACACCATCCTGAAAATGACCTGGCCATAAAGAGCCAAGTTTATAACCTTGAACCTTTCCAAGACATTTCCTCAAAAGTCACAGTCCTACAGGTGTGTTCCCATCTTGTGATCTGCCCTGATAAATGACTGATCCTGGAGGACAGGCATGGCCCTGTCACTGTTCTAAGATAGCCTTTACTTGAGTGAATGAAGAGAGAAATGAATGGCCAATTTAAATCTGACCTCTGGCCAGTGTTGAAATTCAGTGATCTTCTGATACATAAAATTAGTGGTTCTTATGCTTTTTTGTGGAGTCAAGGGTGTCCTTGGGAATATGATGGAAAATAAGGGATCACTCTTCCCATACAATTGTACTTATTCTCACCTGGGCATGGTGGCTCACAACTGTAATGCCAGCACTTTGGGAGGCCAAGGCGGGTGGATTACCTGAGTTTAGGAGTTCCAGACCAGCCTGGCCAACATGGTGAAACCCTATCTCTACTAAAAATACAAAAAAAAGTAGCCGGACGTGGTGGTGCACGTCTGTAATCCCAGCTACTCAGGAGGCTGGGTAGGAGAATCGCTTGAACTTGGGAGGTGGAGGTTGCAATGAGCTGAGATCACACCACTGCATTCCAGCCTGGGCAACAGACTGAGACTCCCTCTCAAAAAGAAAAAAAAGTACTTATATACAATTCCTAGGAATTCCCTGATAGTCAACCAGCCCATGAGAAGGTGGTCACAGGGCATCTGAAAGTCGTGGCCACATTTTTGTTATGAGAACTAGATGGACCTGAAATCTTTACCCAGTAAAACTTCCCACCCTATTTCATCTCATGTGGCGTGGCAGAGAAGATTGGACCTGGAAGTTTTCTAGGGCCCAGTGTGCCAGAGGGCTTGGAGCAGAAAAGAGACTAAACAGAGGGCCTGGTCAGGAGATGGCAGATACAATCCAGAGGAGAGGCC
>NW_012103776.1:694366-696319 GCF_000951045.1 Mandrillus leucophaeus
GCCTGGCTAATTTTTGTATATTTAATAGAGATGGGGTTTCACCATGTTGGCAAGGCTGGTCTTGAACTCCTGACCTCGGGTGATCCACCTGCCTCACCTACCAAAGTGCTGGGATTACAGGCATGAGACACTGTGCCTGGCCTGTCTTTATTTCATCTGGCATTTTGAGGAGTAAAATCAGTGCTGCCTTCAAAGCTTCTTTGCAAGGCCATAGCTGGGTGGTGCCAGGCCGTGCCAGAGTAGTGCTAGCTGAACCGGCTGGGCTTTCCCACAGGCAGCACGGTGTGTGCTGTGTACTTCCATTTGCTGCTGTGCTCAGAGTGTGGGAATGCGTGCAGAGAGAGATACTAACCACCCAATGACACGGCGAACGAGCACGCTGCTCTTCCTCAGCTTTTTTGGTAACACAATTGAGTAGACCCAAATAGAACCTGGGTTTGATGGGTTTTTCCTGCCCCAGTTGTCTCATCAGCCCTCCCTACGGTTCCGTGATGCCTGGCCTCCTGCCCATTTGATGCAGTGGGAGAAGTCTCAGAGAGGTGATGGGGGGACACATCTCGTGTCACCTGTTTTCTATAGGTGCATTTGTCACCTGGCGCTGCCCAACAAAGTACCACAAACTGGATGGCTTCCAGCAACAGAAATGTGTCGTCTCACAGTTTTGGAGGCCAGAAGTCCGAAATCAAGGTGTCAGCAGAGTCATGTTCCCGGTACTCCTTGGTGTTCCTTGGCCAGCAGCTGCAGCACTTGGATCTCTGCCACCACGTGGCCTGCTCCCTGTATTGGCCTCACACAGCCACTTTCCTCTTCCAATAAGGACATCCATCACCTTAGATTCGGGGCACGTCATCCTGTGGCATGATCCCATCTTAACTCTTTACATCTGCCAAGACCCTGTTTCTAAACAGGCCACAGTCGTAGGTCCTGGACATTAGGACTTCAGCATATCTTTCTGGGGGGACACAGTTCAACCCGTAACCACAGGCCACGGATGGAACTCGAGCTTTCATCTTTCCTTCCCAACAAACCAAACGCATGTGATTCACCTTCTCTCCTTACTCCATTTAAAAAATATCATAGGTAGCCCTTGGTAAATAACAGTATTAGGTGTGCCAGAAACTTCTGAGAAGGGATGATCTAGTGGGAGGACCTGGTACCCTGCTGGGGAGCAATCCTGGATAGTTACAGGGGAGAGAGGTGTCCCTGCGGATTTACCACGGGGTGACGCCCCAGCAGGAAGTGGTGGTACCATCCTACTGGCTGCTGTTAAAACAACTTGCTATTCTTCATCTGCACATTTTGCCAGCCCATGAAATTACAGTAGACATGGCTGATGTCATTCAAAATTCCACAGGCCTGAAACCTCATAAATTTAGTGACTCTGTGTATGTGTGTGTGTGTGTGTGTGTGTGTGTACATGTGTGAGTGTTTATGTGTGCTGTGTGTGGGCAGAGCGTATGCATGTGAGGCCGAGATTTAGGTGTGCTGATGACATCAGTTGACTGTCTTTTTCAGTACTGAAATCAAACCAAAGTTTCTACAGATGTCCCTTGCTAAGGGAAACCTTGTGACCTAAGGCCTGGACATTTGAAGATTTAGCTCATTCTAGCTAGGGGTTTTATGGAAGTGGTTTAAGTGAGTTTCTTCTTTTAGGGAGTAGTAGAACTAGGACTTCTTGTGTCACAGGCCTCTAACATGCCCACTGGACACAGGCTTTTTGGCTGTAAACTCTGAGTGCAGAAAGAAAGACACAAAAAGCTAGATAAATCACTGCCATCAGGAGCTTGGAGGGAGGAGGAAGAGGCTTCCAGAGAGAGGAGGGAGGGAGAAGAGACAGGAGAGAGACAGATGGAGGGAGAGACCTATACCAACCTGAACTGGGAAACACATAGACCAGGGTTCCCCAGGGATCTGACATCAAAAGTAGAGTTTCAGTGAATTAAAAAGAGTGTC
>NW_012103776.1:699084-700066 GCF_000951045.1 Mandrillus leucophaeus
GGACCTGAAATCTTTACCCAGTAAAACTTCCCACCCTATTTCATCTCATGTGGCGTGGCAGAGAAGATTGGACCTGGAAGTTTTCTAGGGCCCAGTGTGCCAGAGGGCTTGGAGCAGAAAAGAGACTAAACAGAGGGCCTGGTCAGGAGATGGCAGATACAATCCAGAGGAGAGGCCACGAGGGCTCTGCCGCTGGCTCTAGGCAGGTCAGAGCCCACACTCCTTTCTGGAGCTTACTGGGTGATAAGCTACCTACAGAGAGCAAAGGAAAGAGGACTTAAAAATGACTCCAGGCATGCAAGCCTCAGAGTCAGGCAAGACCCGCACGGTAACCTAAAGGAAGAAGGGAACTGTTTTTATAAGTTCAATCTGTAGCTTGTTGAATCTTTATAAAGTCCATATTTAGTTTGCAGTCTTTAAATTCTAATCATGGAGCTTATAGAAATGATAGAAATGAGTAGCATTGATGAGCGTTTTGGACATTCTTCTCATAGCAAAGATGGACTTTAATTGCTGTCAGCTTTGGGTTACTGCTTACCTTTTTTTTGATAGCCATTTTCATTTGTCATAGGATCTGCATTATATTATATAGAATTGTGTAATGAAAGTGTTCTAAAGTTAAATAAAATAGCTGTTAAATGGCACTGACAAACAGTTTCTATCGAACCCCCAACCTAAATCATAAAAGCTTACAACTCTTAAGAGCACTGTGTGAAGATGGTATATTGTGAAACATTTCAGATTGGACAGGATGTGTTTAAGAGGAAAAGGAAGCTATGGGCTTATGGAGGCTTAGGAATAGAAAGAATGATACTTATGTTTTAAAATTCTCTCTGTGTGCTTGTGTACATGTTTATATACAGAAATGCAAAGAAGGGAGGAGGCCCCACGGGGGAGGGGAGGGAACATTCCCTTTTCTCCTGTATGTTCCTATGTTATTTGAATCTTTAAAATGGAGTATATTCAGGAATTACTTGGGAAT
>NW_012103776.1:702266-705426 GCF_000951045.1 Mandrillus leucophaeus
GCTAGATAAATCACTGCCATCAGGAGCTTGGAGGGAGGAGGAAGAGGCTTCCAGAGAGAGGAGGGAGGGAGAAGAGACAGGAGAGAGACAGATGGAGGGAGAGACCTATACCAACCTGAACTGGGAAACACATAGACCAGGGTTCCCCAGGGATCTGACATCAAAAGTAGAGTTTCAGTGAATTAAAAAGAGTGTCGCTTTAACAAAGGCCCGGGATACGATTAGAGATAGCGTAAAAGCTGTTTCAGGAAAAGTTCAGAACTAATAGAAAAGATTCAGTTATGTGTTGTAAAGTTAATATAAATTATTTACTCAAAAAGTGTATCATCTTAAACGGCACTTCCAGTAGCCTAAAACATATCTGCACACATAAAGATGTGTTTTCCATCAGACGGTACGTAGCGGTGGCGTCTCTAATTACCTGGCAAGGAAAATGAGTGAAAATCACGGAATCCTTGGAGCTGCCTCCCGGTGACAGCCATGATGGTGTTTGTCGGGTCAGATTCACCAGATGACTTAGGAGAAAAGTGTATTTTTGTTTATTTATTTTTAACTTTTAATTTTTTCAAAGTGCATTCAGACTTTAATTGCTTTTTAATTGTGAGAGGAAAGAAATGTATTTTTAGAAGTGAGGCTACTGCACTCATAGGAAGGCTTGGATATTAGACTCTCTAGTCTCAGGAAACTAATCAACTGTTTTCTGTCTCTTTACCTGATGAACTGATAAGACAAAAGTAAGTTTTAGAAGTGGAATTAAAGGGGAACTCATTAAGAAATTGCTTGAGAGTTACAGCTAGACACACATAGAGGTCTAAAGCTGAAGTAGAATTTAACGGAATCCCAAAGCTCCAGGAACGACACTATATACATTGGGACTAGGACGTGAAACAGACACAGGTGACACTGTCAGGGTTTCAGGATGGATTTAGACAGGTTCCATTTTGCAGTGATGACATGAGGGCATTTTCAGAGTCAGCTTTAGTAAGGAGATAAGCCCTTTAAAGATGAAGGGAAACTTTTAAAATATGGCCAATATTATTATCATTAATATACTAATTCAATAATGAAAATTTTTTGAGTACTTGCTAAATGCTGTACTTTAAATGCATTAAAGCATGCATTTTCAGTACGTGTGATCTCTAGATGCTTGCTTTTTAAATAATAATTTTCTTTCATTCAAAGGTAAAGCTTTTTTTTTTCAGAAATCCTATCTGATTTTATAATAGAAGGATTTATTTAGCAGAAATTCATATTAAGGAAACTAAAATATTCTAATCTGTCAGGTGAGATATGTCTATATTGAGAAGATATTAATATGCACCAAAGCAGCAAGAATGCTTGCTTGAAATCCAATAATTTTTTGATACCCAGTACATGAGCTTAAGTCACCAAATATATATTTTTTAAATTTTAAGTATATTCTTTCTTAAGGAAACTACCTCCTAAGAAATCTTTGCAAGGCAGAGACTCTATGTTAATCGTTTTTGTATCACCCATGGCACCCAGCTCAGAGCTTAGAATGTAAAACATGCTCAAAAAATATTCTTTGAAGGAATGTTTGATTTGGGAATCCAAACCTGACAGTGTCATTTATTTACCTGTAGTCATCAATGCTTGCTTTCTTAAAGTGGCAATTTTTTTCCTGCCCTCAGTGATAATTAATGCTCAGCTCAGACGGCAGGGTTTGAATGAAGAAATCTGAACAATAGCTAGACTAGACAAAGCCTGTGAATCTTATGCAGGCTTCTCTGTCTATTAATGTGGTTTAGAATGATATGTTAGGAGCACTGTATACCAGAAGAATATTGATTGCATTTCAGATAATGCAATTTACAGTTAATAAGATGGTTAGGCTGGTCCAGGGAAATATTTGTTTTCTTCAACAATGTGAGGCAGAAAACATACATTTTAATAAATACTACATGAGAACAATCCTTCTGGGTGAATTTCAAGGAAACAAACAGACTACCATATGGCTACACATCGGTGGATTTTCACATTTCTAAAATCTGGATAAATGTGTTATCAGTAATATTTTGCTTTACAAATAGATTTGTTTGAATTATTCTTGCTTTAGTACCGGAAACCTTTGCGGACATTTTGTAAGTAACGTTTAATATCTAAGGATGATAATTCTAGGACAGAATATATAATGTGATCACGTTTGTTTTAAACACACACACACACACACACACACACACGAAAAACTCTGGAAGACTAGACCCCAGGTTTCAGCCCTCCCTACGGTCCCGTGATGCCTGCCCTGCTGCTCATTTGATGCTGTGGGAAAAGTCTCAGAGAGGTGACGGGGGGACACATCTCATGTCACCTGTTTTCTATAGGTGCATTTGTCACCTGGCGCTGCCTAACAAAGTACCACAAACTGGATGGCTTCCAGCAACAGAAATGTGTTGTCACCATAGGGGTTATGGTGAGGAACAGGGAAGAGTGAGATTATGGGGTATTTTTACTTTTAGAGTTAAATATTTCTGTGACATTTGAATTTTTATAATAAGTATATATTGTTTTAGAAATCAGAAAAAGATATATTAATTTACGGGGCTGACACTGATGATGTTGACAATCAAAATAGTATTGCAAAGAGCTTGAAAGTAATCTAGCTGCAGAATCATCTACCAAAACTGATTCCTGCCTGCATGTACAAGGTGGATGCTGCAGCATTGCTCAGGGTGGCCACAGATCTGCCACTCCTTGAAAGTCCATCATCAGAGGGAGAGAAAGAGGAAGTATGAAGGCGTGTCTGTCTGCATAGACTAGGAAAATCTTGCAGAGGATGAGAACTTAATAACTCTAAAGTCACTGGGGGCTGTTCTTTTTCAATTTGTTACCATGTACTTGGTCCACATGTTAAAAAAATTGGGTGGCTGGGGGCGGTGGCTCATGCCTATAATCCTAGTGCTTTGGGAGGCCGAGGCGGGCAGATCACGAGGTCAGGAGTTTGAGACCAGCCTGGCCAACATGGTGAAACCCCATCTCTACTAAAAATACAAAAAGTTAGCTGGGCATGGTAGCAGGCACCTGTAATCCCAGCTACTCGGCAGGCTGAGGCAGGAGAATCACTTGAACCTGGGAGGTGGAGGTTGCAATGAGCCAAGACTGCGTCACTGCACTTCAGCCTGGGCAACAGAGCAAGACTCTG
>NW_012103776.1:705701-735152 GCF_000951045.1 Mandrillus leucophaeus
GTGGTGGTGTGTGCCTGTAATTCCAGCTACTTTGGAGGCTGGGGAAGGAGAATCACTTGAACCTGGGAGGTGAAGGTTGCTGTGAGGCGAGATCCCACCACTGCACTCCAGCCTGGGTGACAGGGCAAGACTCCATCTCAAAAAATAAAAATTGAGACGGAGTCTTGCTCTGTCACCCAGACTAGAGTGCAGTGGCGCAATCTTGGCTCATTGCAATCTCTGCCTCCTGGGTTCAAGCAATTCTCCTGCCTCAGCCTTCCAAGGAGCTGGGATTATAGCTGCCTGCCACCACGCTGGCTAATTTTTGTGTTTTTATTTCTGTATTTTTATTTATTTATTTATTCTTTTGAGATGGAGTCTCGCTCTGTCACCCAGGCTGGAGTGCAATGGCATGATCTCGGCTCACTGCAATCTCTGCCTCCCCAGTTAAAGCGATTCTCCTGCCTTAGCCTCCCAAGTAGCTGGGACTATAGGCATGCACCACCACGCTTGGCTAATTTTTGTATTTTTAGTAGAGACGGGGTTTTACCATGTTGGCCAGGCTGGTCTCGATCTCCTGACCTCAGGTTATTCGCCGGCCTCCGCCTCCCAAAGTGCTGGGATTATAGGCATAAAGTACCATGCCTGGCCGGGCTGTGCTTTTTCGATTTGGTACCATGTGCTTGGTTCACATATTTAAAAAAATTGTTAAAATATATATATATTTTAAAAAGATTATATTTAGGTTCACAAGCCACAAGATAGGAAAAGAATCTGCTGGGATATCTTCTGTCTCCTCTCAGCGGCCTTCTTACACATAGATGTTGTATTCTTCCTCCGTCAGGGCTTCTAAATCCATCCATGGTGAAAGACCAGTTTTGTTTTGCTTTTTATTTCTCCAATGGCTTACAGACTGATACTTTAATACAATCAATAAAAATGAATTACTGGTAAAATGAAATTAAAAAACAACAGAAACATACAAAATTCAAGGTCCAATTTAAAAATTATTAGATGGAGCAGACATACCATTCATCTGTCAAATTGCTTTTAAACAGTGGTTAGTGTTTCTCAACCAGAAAGAGGCAGGAAGGGCTCTTGATTTTGCCCCTCCACCTTCGAGAACATTTGACAATAGCAGAGACATTTTTGCTTGTCCCCCCCGGGGAGGGGGATGCTACTAGCATCTCATGGGCAGAAGCCAGAGACGCCCAGAAGCATCCGACAGTGCAAAGGATGGCTCCCACAACAAAGAATTATTGGGCCGCAAAATCAGTAGTGCCAAGGTTGAAAAATCCTGCCTTAAAAGTTTCTACATTGCTAATCTCAGTTTTTTGTATTTATCTCTTGGCAGAATGGTAACATTTTTGGACTGTGGTCCATAGACCACATTTTGAGACGACTGCCCTTACGTACTTGAACTTTGACCCAGTAAGGTTGCCAGACAAAACACAACTGGATTCTCTAATCCTTTAACTTTGTGAGGCTTCTGAATAAACAAAATAAGAATGAGCACAAGGGAATGGAGCTCACTGACGTAATCAAATGAAACATAAATTATTCTCTGCAGCCTGAAAGACTGGGACTTAAAGCCTAGCTTTGTCACTTCTTAGCTGTGTGAGCTGGGGAAAGCTATTTAAAATTTTTTTTAAAATTTGATTTTTGTTTTTTGAGATGAAGTCTTGCTCTGTCACCCAGGCTGGAGTGTAGTGGCATGATCTGGGCTCACTGCAACCTCCAACTCCCTGGTTCAAGTGATTCTCCTGCCTCAGCCTCCCAAGTAGCTGAGACTACAGGTGTGTGCCACCACACTGGGCTAATTTTTGTATTTTTAGTAGAGACGGGGTTTTACCATGATGGCCAGACTGGTCTCGAACTCCTTACCTCAGGTGATCCACCCACCTCAGCCTCCCAAAGTACTGGGATTATAGGCATGAGCCACTGCACCTGGCCTGGTTTTTAATAAAAAAAATTTTTTTGAGTAGAGATGGTAGCTGAGAGGTCTCAGTATGTTGCCCAGGCAGATCTTGAACTCCCGACCTTAAATGATCCTCCCGCCTCAGCCTCCCAAAGTGCTGGGATTATAGGCGTGAGTCATTGAGCAAGGCTGGGAAAGCTATTTAATACCTTCAGACTGTCATTTTCCCCTCTGTGGAGTGGGGATAATGCCCTCTTCATATGGCTGTGTGAGGGATAAGTGTGATTTTTGGTATGGAGAGTGCTTAACCCACAGAGCCACCTGATAGTTGACCTTCTCCGTCAAAAGTCACGGAGAGCCCCAGAGCATTCTTCTCAGTCTTTTTATTTCTGTAGTGGAGCCTGAGGCAACACCCCTTACATTTCCTCCTCCTTCTCCGAAAAGTGGGGCTCACCAGGAACTTTGAACTGCCAGGTACCTGAGTGAAGGACAGGTCCTAACTCTCCAGAGAAGATTCCAGGAAGCTGCTTTGTAAAGTGGAAAGTGTGATGCAAATGTTAGGATTCACTTCGCTGGTTTCGCTGATATTGACTGGGCCCCTACTAAATGCCCTTAATATAAAGCTCAGTGGCAGGCTGGGCACGGTGGCTCACGCCTGTAATTCCAGCACTCGGAGGCTGTGGGCGGATCACCTGAGGTCAGGAGTTCGAGACCAGCCTGGCCAACATGGTGAAATCCCATCTCTACTAAAAATACAAAAATTAGCGGGGCGTGGTGACAGGCGCCTGTAGTCTCAGCTACTCGGGAGGCTGAGGCAGGAGAATTGCTTGAACCCGGGGGGCGGAGGTTGTAATGAGCCAAGATTGCGCCACTGCACTCCAGCCTGGATGACAGTGCGAGACTCCATCTCGAAAAAAAAAAAAGAAAGAAAAGCAGCACTAGGGTCCCATTTGTTCACTCCTGTTAAATAATAATGATCAAGGAGGAAGGGAAAAGATTCACAAAGGAGCTTCTGGTCCGAGTTATCAGGTAGCCACAGTGCAGTCAGCTCAGGCATTGGCAGGAACTACTGGGGGGATGTCACCCAACAAATTCCGCCTTCACCTTAAAAAGTAACTGTCCAGGCCGGGCACGGTGGCTCAGGCCTGTAATCCCAGCATTTTGGGAGGCCGAGACGGGCGGATCACGAGGTCAGGAGATCGAGACCATCCTGGCTAACACTGTGAAACCCCGTATCTACTAAAAATACAAAAAATTAGCCGGGCACGGTGGCGGGTGCCTGTAGTCCCAACTACACAGGAGGCTGAGGCAGGAGAATGGCGTGAACCCCGCGGGCGGAGCTTGCAGTGAGCCGAGATCGCGCCACTGCACTCCAGCCTGGGTGACAGAGCGAGACTCCCTCTCAAAAAAAAAAAAAAAAAAAAAAAAAAAAAGTAACTGTCCTGCTGGTTCTTGCCCTCCTGTCCAGACCCGGAGCAGCAGGCCCAGGCACCTGGCACCTGACCTTGCTGCAGGGAACCACAGCAGCGTGTTTCTGTTCTAGGAACTGGAAGAGGGGTGAAGGGTGGCTGTGGGCCCAGCTGGAATGCTGGCCTCGGTGGAGGAGGTGCAAAAATTCCTGGGCAGAGCCAGGGGCAGACCCTCCCATCAGCAGGGAAAGGCCCTTGGCAGGTGGCACCAGAAGGGGCCACGTGATAATGTGCCCAAACAGGGGCCCAATAAAATCTTTGCTTCCCTGGCTCTTTCTTGAGAATACTTCCCTCTGTGTCATAATTGGAATGTGTGAGTCATGCCCTTGATCTCTGAAGACTCAGTGCTCTCGGTTCATCTCTGAGTCTGCAGCAGGTGCTGCGGGGGAGGCTGTGGGAAGCCGAGGACTTGCAGCCACCGGGGACCAGAGCTTCCCTGGACAGCACCGAGGCGTGAAAGGCATTGCACCGAAGACAGGGCCGGGTGGGGAGAGGTGTGGCTGCAGAACACACTTGTTAACTACCGGTAGCTTTTTGGGCGCAGAATCTGTCTGTCTTAAGCCCCGCAGCATTGCAGCCACCTCTCCCATCGCAGTCCCGCCACTGCTTCTGCTGCCAGGCAGGGTCTGGAGATACGGCTCTTGGTCACCTTTAGTACACAAGGTGCGAGCAGGCCCTGATAATGAAGAGAATTAAGACAGTTTCTCTCCCACAGATACAGCCTAGACGAGGAGATGAACCATCAACAAATCATTTAACAAGGATTTGGGAACAGAGTGACAGAAGCTATTCCTCTGCCCAGGAACAAAGAATCGGTCCTTTCTGTTTCCATGTGGGCTCCTGACACAGACACTCAACAAGCAGAGCCAACATGATTGATCTTATGCTCTCATTATGTGGCAAACACATTTGCATTTTATGATTGTTCATTTTAATTCATATTATCAGGTTTTGCTACCATGGCAGAACATAACGATCTTAAACCCTGCATGTTAATCCCAGTTATCCAAGACTTCCCATGATACACTATAAAAATGTCTTTTTACCTTGCACATGCTTGTGTCACTATCTTATATCTTATACGATGCGCCTTTCATTTCTAACAGCAATTCATTCACAAAAATGTTCCTGCAGACTGTCAAAGCCTTAGACTCTGAGACCAGGCATAATTGGAGAATGAATCAGATGTATGTTTCAAAGAAACAACCCCAACACATATCCAGACAACATTTAAGATTTCTTCCTATTTCACAGAAGATGACTTATGAGTTAATACCCTTTTTTGGTATGTTAGTCTCATATTACCTTTTTCTATTAAATCAGACATGGGTACACTTTCCAGGGCTGAGCTTTTTGCACTTGAGCCCTGTGACTCAACTTTGCCATAACCAGGTATTTTGGGGGCTTTTAAAAGTATGAAGACATTGTTAAGATTAGTAAAAACAGAAGCTTCAAAGTCATGAACACTGAGAGTACAGAAATCATTTTAGCTTTTGATGGTTTGATGAAACTTTCTATTCACTGGCTTCATAATTCATAAGCATCAAAGTAAAGGAAATTGTGGTGACATGATTTTGCAGTCATAATTTCTGAGCCTCAGAAATGCATTCAGCTGAATCGAATGTAGTATCTTTCTTTTAATTTGAAATGGGTAAAATATAGATCCACAGTTTAAGAATCAAATTCAGTTTAACAATTGGAAAGAACCTTTGAGAAACTGTGTTCTAAACACATTTTACAGATGACTACGATCAGAATACAACCAGTTGATGACCAGGCAGGCCCCTTAACCTCCCCAGGGCTCAGCTTCCTGATCTGTAAAGTGAGGGGCTAGGCTGTATGAACCCCTAAATCCCCTTTCACCTCAAACGTATTTCAGGATTATAGTAAAAAGGTGCTGAATGAATGAAGTTAATCCCAAGAGGGACTTGGATTTGCCTGAGATCATAGAGCTAGTCAGGGACAGACACACATCCTCTGACTTCTGGCCATTGCTCTTTATAGAGAACAGGTTTAGGGTAAAGATCTTGAATTAAAAAAATTACAGAGATTAATGAACAAAACACCTTATTAAAAAACAACACACAACTCTACATGAAAACCAAGTCACATAAACTTCTGAGCAATATATTTCAATAACCTGCACTTTTAAATCATAGACTGGCAGCTATGATTTAAGCACCCTTAGACATCCAGCTTGTGTCCCTGGCATGACCAGATATGCACTGGAGGAATGTAGCCAGTGTACCAGCTTCTGCTGCTACACCATGAACTTCTCCAAAACAGAGAGACAACAATTCATTATACCATGACCTATAATTCAATTTATAGATTGAATTATACTCCTCAAAATGGCATGTTGAGGCCTTGACCTCCACTACTGTATCTGTGAATGGGACCTTATTTGGAAATAGGGTCTTTGTGATGTAATCAAGTTAAGATGAAGTCTTTGGGGGGCGGTGCTAATCCAGTATGATTGATGTCATTATAAGAAGAGGGAAATTTGGACATGCGGAGAAGACGACCACATGAAGATTGAGGCAGAGACTGGAGTGATGCTGCCACAAACTAGGGAATGGCTGGGGCTACCAGAAGCTGCAAGAGACAAAACAAGGGTCCTCCCCTAGAACCCTCAGAAAGAGCATGGTCCTGCCAACACCTTGATTTTAGGCTTTTAGCCTTTAGAACTGTAACACAATGAAATTGTGTTGTTTTAAGCCACACAGCGTGATACCTTGCTATAGCAGCTCCAGGAAACAAATACACCTCTCATGTCTCTGTTGGGTTGCCTGGGCTCACTGGAGTCCTTCTCACGCAGGGTATTGCAGAGAGTTGCTGGAGCTGGCATCACCTGAAGGCTCAACTGGGCTGGATCCAAGATGGTGCACTCACATGGCTGCAGTTGATGCCGTCAGTGGCTGGGGGCTCAGCCGGGGTGTGGACCAGCACATGGCCTCTCTGTGGTGTGGAGTTATCAAAGCATGGCAGTGTCACTCCAAAGAGGCAGGAAGTAGAGACTGCTGTGCCAGTAAGGTCCTGGCTGGGAATGGGTGTGGCATCTGTTCTGCTGTCTTCTATTAGGCAAACCCATTAAGGAGGCGTAGCAAGGTGACTGCAGGAAAGCGTGTGGGTTGGGAGAAAGTGCTGAGCCACAATTGGAACATACAATCCCGCTCAACAATGTTTACCTGGATAAGTGAATGTGAACCTACTAGAAATCATGTAATTTACTGTAAAGCCAAAATATTAGTGGATTTAGAAAGTTCTTTGCGATATTTGGAGTCATTGCTTCCCTCTATTCTTTTTTTTTTTTTGAGATGGAGTCTCACTCCCAGGCTAGAGTGCACTGGCACGATCTCGGCTCACTGAACCTCCACCTCCTGAGTTCAAGTGACTCTCCGGCCTCAGCCTCCTCAGTAGCTGGGACTATAGGTGCCCGCCACCACGCCCTGCTAGTTTTTGTGTTTTTAGCAGAAGTGGGATTTCACCACGTTGGCCAGGCTGGTCTTAAACTCCTCACTCGCCTCTGCCTCCCAAAGTGCTGGGATTACAAGCATGAGCCACCATGACTGGCCCCTCTGTTCATATCGATTAACAAGATTAGGTTGTAGAAAACATGATTCCTCACTAGGACACAGGAAGGGGAACATCACACACCGCGGCCTGTCATTGGGGTGGGGAGAGCGGGGAGGGATAGTATTGGGAGATATACCTAATGTAAATGATGAGTTAATGGGTGCAGCACACCAACATGGCACATGTATACTGTATGTAACAAACCTGCACGTTGTGCACATGTGCCCTAGAACTTAAAGTGTGTGTGTGTATATATATATATAAAAACATGATTCCTCAGGACAGTTACTGATATACTGGGACCCAGAAGAGCCACTACAGCCCCCAAGGGTTCTATATGACAAGGATTGCTTCTTCAAACCAGTTTTTCCCCAGAGTCTTTATCACCCCTGAGTCACAGCTCAGGGGACTGGAAGAGATACTCCCTCTCTCTGCTTGGAATCATTTGTTAGAACTGTTTCACTATGTTCAGTGATCCCCTAGCCCATGGGGAAAGATTCTCCCTGAAGCGCCTAGCAATTCCGTAGTCAGCATGCCTTTGTTAAATGCCTTCTGGGGGTCGGCATTGTGTTGGCTGTTGATGCCTGCAGTCTTGAGAGATGGAGCTGTGAAACCTTCTATATTCCCCCTCTTTCTTTCTTCTTTCCGAACTGTAGGAGGTGTGGGAGCTCTGAGTCTTGGAGCCATCTGTGACATGTCTCTGTCTTTAGATGTTTTTTCCCCCACTGTCTGGGCCTGAGGAGTCCCCTGGAGGCTGCAGCAGTGAGGCCGGACCATTCTTGCTATCTGGTTCCCTTTCCTCTGACAGGGTAGGTGAGCTTTTTATGAGCCGGAAGATCTCAGGTGGTGCTAGCACCTGGAAGGGCCACCCTCTGGGAGACAGAGTCCTGCTATCTGTTTGGGGGAGGATGTTTAGAGGAAAGAAAGGCTGCTTAGAAGGGTGCCAGAAACAGGTGCTTAGAAGAGGGAATGGTGCACAGACCATTTGGAGAGGGCTGCTTTTGGGTTCTTGTTCTCCTTGTGGGGTGGGGGTGGGGGGTTGTGGGGCGGTTGCTTTCGTTTTGTTGTTGTTGTTTTTGAGCTGGAGTCTCGCTCTGTCACCCAGGCTGGAGTGCAGTGGAGTGATCTCGGCTCACTGCAACCTCCATCTTCCAGGTTCAAGCAATTCTCCTACCTCAGCCTCCCAAGTAGCTGGGATTACAGATGCCTGCCACCCTGCCTGGCTAAATTTTATATTTTTAGTAGAGATGGGGTTTCACCATGTTGGCCAGGCTGGTCTCAAACTCCTGACCTCAGGTGATCCACCTGCCTTGGCCTCCCAAAGTGCTGGGATCACAGGCATGAGCCACAGTGCCCAGCTGGGGCAGTAGCTTTCATACTGTACGTGTTCAAGCTCTTAAAGACCTTTGGTGGCATCAGGGACCACCCAAAGGGAGGAGTGAGTTAAGAAGGGGAAGGAGGCTTTGGATTCCTTATTTACTTTTTTTTAAAAGACTTTTTTTTAAGAGCCTTTTTAGGTTCACAGCAAAATTCAGTAGGAAGTGGAAGCACCCCGTATAGTCTCTGCTCTTTGCCCGCTCCCCCAGCCTCCTACGCCATCAACATCTTCATCAGAGTAGTGCATTTGTTACGACTGATGAAGATACATCACATGTCATTATCACCCACAGGCCATAGGTTACATTAGGGATCACTCTTGGTTGGAGTCATAACAGTAGTTTCACTGCCTCAGAAATCCTCTGGACTCTGCCCCTGCCTCCTCCCAGATCTTTTACCTGCTGATCTTTTCACTGTCTCCTTAGTTTTGCCTTTTCCCTCACCACTTTTCAACCAGAGCTGATCTGTTTTCATGTTGGTCTTTTGTTTAAAAATTCATTCGAAAACTAAATTATACTACTTAAAAAGAAAAAAAGGAATAAGGATACAAGTTAACAAGCAGTCCCATTCCTTGTTAGCTATGTGGTCCTGGGAAAATAACTTCACTTCTCTGAAACTCAGTATTTCATCCATAGAACGGGAGGAATGATGGCTGTCTTGTATCAATACTGTTGAATATGGAAAGTACCTGACAAACACCTGGTGAATAGCAGAGGCTCAACAAGGACAGGTTTCCTCCCTCTGCTCATCCTACTCCTTCTCCCATTCAGTCACTGAGTTCAGCCCATTTCATCTCTAGAGTTTAGACTTTCTCTCTTCTCATCCTCATCACAACTCCTTTCTGGTTCAGGCTTGATCTTATTCAGAGTGTCTACAAACAATGATTATCCCACACACCTGTGCCAAATGCTCACGCTTAATGCAACAAAATGTGTAGATATTGCTTGGAATTTGGAGATGAGTGTAGGTAGATTCCTAGGGGTTGGTCGGTGAGTTCTGCTGGCTGTTCCCCAGTGCCGCTCTCTGGGGTCTTTTCCATCACTCTGACAAACTGCCAGGGAACTTGGGTGGTTCCTCTAAGGGGCTTTCATGGTGGTGGCAGGCTATCCATTTAGAATTCCACTCCCCAAATTCCTTATACACCAAACTATTACACTCGCTAGCACTAATCTCACAAGACACAGTGTAACAGCAAACAACCACACCACACACACACATAAGACCTTAGCTGGGCAGCTTCCTGGATTTTGTCTCCTTAAATTCTAATCTTTGGGTGTCTTTTGAGTAAGCCCCTCCAAATAAAAGGCCCTCATTGTGTCTCTCATTGGGACTGCTCTGTCATCTCCGGAGTGGTCTCTAGCCCCCCAGTCTTGGATTTGAGAAATAGGTCCTAAGATGAGCAGAATTGGGTCACTGACTGGAAGCTGCAGATGCAAGAAAATGTGAGGGTGAGTCCCGGAAATGGTGGCGGTGTCACCAAGTAGAGCAGGGAACACAGGAGGACTCGCAGCCCACAGGTGTTGACCCCAGGCAGGCTGCTGGGTATGTGCTGACTGAGTCCTCTGCAGGAGGCTTGTTTTGATCCACCTGATTTTCCCAGTCTACCTCTTGGGAGACATCTGTTTCCTCTTATTTCCAAGGTCTGGGAAGGGACCAAATCATTCTCGTCCCATGTCCTGTATACAAGACAATTCTTGTATGACTTGGCATTTAGTGTGATGCTTTGTGATGTGATACACCTAGTGTGTAGAAACATGAAATACTGGTTTATCCTTTAGCTGAACTGACTAGTTATTTGTGTTTTGATACTGTGTATTCATGCATATTACAAATACACACACACGGCCGGGCGTGGTGGCTCATACCTGTAATCCTAGCACTTTGGGAGGCCCAGGCAGGTGGATGGCTTGAGGTCAGGAGTTCAAGACCAGCCTGATCAATATGGCAAAACCCCGTCTCTACTAAAAATACAAAAATTAGCCAGGCATGGTGGTGCACGCCTATAGCTCCAGGCTACTCGGGGGCTGAGGCAGGAGACTCGCTTGAACCTGGGAGGCGGAAGTTGCAGTGAGCCGAGATGGTGCCATTGCACTTCAGCCTGTCTCAAAAAAAAAAAAAAAAAAAAAAAAAAGGAGAAACAGAGGGTGAGAGAGAAAGAATGCTAAAGCCAGTGTGGTAAAATGTTAACATTGGGGAATCTGGGTGAAGGATATATGGGAATTCTTTGTACTATTTTGCCAACTTTTTTTCTCAGTCTAGAACTTTTTCAAAACTGAAAAGTAAAACAAAAATTAGTTTAATATATTTAAGGACTGAAACGGGGTGGTGGAGGTGGGGTGTGTGTGTGTGTTGCTGTTGGAAATGGGTCCGGAGCACTAAAAATTTGATGGCATCAGCTCCAAGGAAATTGGTAATCACCCAACATAATCGTGGACAGTTACCTCAACTTCTCAGTTGTTTTGAGAAACAATCTTTTCGCTTTTTCTAGATGCAAAGAGGTATAATTGAATAAGTCACAGCAGAAAATTAAAAGATTATCTGTTTTCTGTTACAGCGATTGTGAAATGCACATAAATCTCAGCCCAGAAGGAATTAATTTGACTAACGTAGATGTAAAATCAAAATTAATAGAACTGTAATCCCTTTGGTGATCTGCATTTGTTCTGAATGATCTTATCAAACGTTCCTGGCGAGACAGGACACAGTATTATTGCTAAGACACCAGGAGTGGGGAGGGCAGTAAGTCGGATGGAGAAAAGATACCAGATGTCACGTGCTTCCCTTGCTTAGAGAAAATGGATGAAGCGAGATTGAGATACCAACTGTAGAGCCTGGACTGCTGAACCAGGATCCTGACCTTAGGAGCCCCTTCGTGATATTAATACTCCAGCTCAGACTCAGATGTGGCCAGAGCATGTGGTCCTGATTTGTATCAGGGCACTGGGGACTTATGAATGATCCCCAGATTCAAAGGAAACAGAGCACCCTTAATTACTTCAGTCTTGTAAAAGTCCAGTACCATCTGCTCCAACAGGGAGGTTTCACCAGGAAGACAGTCAGGGAGGGCTGCTTATGCAACAAGTATTTATTAAGTGCCTTCTATGCATGAGGCACAGTGCAGAACGATGGAAATAAAATGGAGAATAGGATCTATGCCATTGGAGGACTCATAGGCCAGAGACTTCTGACCAAGGAGTTCCCATACAACCCAGTTTCTCCATCTGTAAAAGGGGAGACCTACCTCCTTCACATGCTAAACATGAGATTAAATGAATTGAGGCCAGGTGCGGTGGCTCAGGCCTGTGATCCCAGCACTTTGGGAGGCTGAGGTGGGCAGATCACCTGAGGTCAGGAGTTTGAGACCAGTCTGGCCAACATGGTGAAACCCTGTCTTTACTAAAACATAAAAATTAGCTGGGCGTGGTGGCACGCACCTGTAGTCCCAGCTACTCAGGAGGCTGAGGCAGGAGAATTGCTTGAACCTGGGAGGTGGAGGTTGTAGTGAGCAGAGATTGCACCATGCACTCCAGCCTTGGCAACAGAGTGAGACTCTGTCTCAAAAAAAAAAAAAAGAAAAGAAAAAAAAAAAAGAATTCATATATGTAAAGCAAGCAGCAAACACTTGGCATAGATCCAGTGCTCAGTAGTTGCTGGTTCCCCCTCTGTCTTTTCTCCAGGGTTCTCTCCTGCCTGAGCCGTCTTTGGTTACTCTGAATCTTGCCCACTCTGGTCTGTCCCGCCAGGATAGTTCCACGGACCTTCTGCTGTTGTTTTAACCCAGATACCCTAACAATGCCTGAACTTGTCCTTACAGTGCATCCCACCCTCATACCAAGACCGCTCACTACAGGACTGACATTTATTTGGTTAGGAAAGCCATCTGGCTTTAAAATGTGCATATATCTGGGCTGCAACAGTGATTTCAATTTGTAGATTTCACCATGGTTGTGCTATGAAGCAGTGTTCAGGTTTATTAATTTTATATGCGTTGGAGTTTTTGAAATTGTTAGTTCATAGGTATGGAAATAAATTTTCATGAAACGAACTACAAGTTCTGTTAGATAGGACATCTTTAATACCACAGTAAAATAGCTTTTAGATTACCAGAGTGTCAGGTTTCTGCTATAAATTTGTGTCGCGAAAGGGAAAAAAGCAAGCATAGATGAAATACAAAAAGAAAAAATAGATGTGAAGTTACTGTAGTTTTGATTATGTTTAGGGGGCAATTTTTACTGTTTTCCCAGGGACCCAGACCTTTCTCCATTCTACGAAGAAGGCCTGTAAAGGTTGGGGTTATCTCAATTCCACTGGTGCTCAGGAGCAACCTAGGCCAGCTGGAGTTGAGCTAGAGGCTGAGCCAGAAGTAAGAGGCCAAAGTAAGGGCTGCAATCGCAGGCAGCCTCCAACAAGCACCTGGTTAGGTAACTGGGCTCAGCCATGGAGGAAATAGGATCTCACAGCCTCTGGGTTGAAACCTTAGCCCAGACCCTCCCAAGATGGAACCCAGCTGAGGTTCTGCTTGTTAATGAGCCCTGTCTGATCTGTGGACCAAGGGTGGAGGAATATTGATGTTTCAGCTTGATGGTTTTCACTGAAATCACATCGATGGCTGTCTGCCCGAGAAAAGGCAGTTTAGGGTGCTCTTTTCTCTTTTGAGTTAATTTTCCTGTCTGCCCCGGGCCAGAAAGCCACGGGAGATATTTCATAACTGCTTACAGAATGATTCAGGTCTTCACAAAATCAAAACTATTAATAGTACAAAGTACAGAATTCAGCAGAAAGCAAGAAAAGGAGCCATGGAGAATGTCTGTTGTTAGACAAGAAATGTGAAGAGTTGAACCAGAAGCTTAGATATTTAAAAAAGCACAAAATTGCACGTGATACTGCTTTACTGGACTGTCAAGGAAATAAAATGGAAAAGCAAATTCTCCTACTCCAGTCAAAAAAATTATTTTTACATATTTCCCAAAATTTTTGTTCTATTCCCTTTATATACTTTTTTCTCTGCCTAAGAATGAATTTTGAATCATCATTCTGCTGCCAGAAATTTGTCTCACATTACCAAGTGTGTTTGTGTAAGGACACAGATTTCTGCAAATCATGCCTCAGAATCAATGTCATTATTTCATAATCAAAGTATGTACACTATCTGTTTAGCAGACATAATTTGAGACATTGGCAATCTCTGATTTTACTTGTTAGAATATGGAGTTTGGACTTATTTCAGAACTTTGCATTTTCAAAATAGTTTACACTTCTAAAAGTAATCTTACCTTATTTAATAACTTAATATTATCTGCTGCCCTGTCCCCATTTGATAACCTGTGAGGTTATCACTAGATTGTCTCAGATTATAAATTCTTTGTCAGTAGAAATTAGACCCCTACAGTTTCCTGTATATAGTATTTTGCAATTAGATGTTTGACATTGACAATGCTTTGAAATAGGAACTCAGTCTTTAACTTTTGGTCTTTTTATTTTCAACATAATGAACCATGAAAATAGTGAAAATTCCATTTTTCTTGTTGTATGATTTTAGGCATTGTCATGTCCTTTTTTTCAGTTACAAGCTCAGTTACAGAGAGAAGGAATTATACTACCACATATAGAATCAGCAACCAACAGACTCACAACACAACTAACTGGAAAAAGCAGAGCAGAACCCAGGAGCTGTATACTGTGGAAGTCCAGGTTGAAAGACTGAGCTGACTTTAGGTCGGCCTTCTTCATGTAGTCAGTCACCCACAGATGGGTTTTAGGAGCTCTGGACATCCCCCAAAATTCCTTGTGGGAAAATTTGGGGGTGAATTAGTGTCTGTTGCTTACTCAGATGCTCAAAGAAGCTCAGGTATCCCCACTCCCCTCATAAAGGTAAAATCACAATTCTGTGTTGTCTGTTTTCCTGCTTCCATTAGATTGAGAAGGCAAAGTGTTTAAGGTCAGCTAAGGCAACGTGCAGATGATGCTTGGATACCTTAGAGTCATTTCCTCTCTTCTTTCTGCTAACAGAACCCTGACTTTGCTCAGGGCAACAGTGTGCCCAGCCTGAGATCATTCATGACATTTCAAATCATGAAAAGCTCATTCTCTTTCCTTGTAAATATCCCAGCTGCCCTTTAAGCTAGGACATGTGTTGCATGGACATGTGTTGCATGGACATGTGTTGCATTTCTTGCCAATAAGATGCAGAGAAGTCTTCAGGGAGGCTTCTGGAGAGCTTCTGCTTCCTTGATACATGATAAAGTAGGGGCTGACTCAGTCCCTTCCCCTTCTTTCTGTCTTGAATTTGCATGTGATACTTGGAACTACAGCAGCCACCTTGCAACCATGAGCACATGCATGGGGATGATAAGCCAATATGCAAAATGAGAAAACAGAAAGAGCCTGAGTCTAATGAGTTCTTATGAAGCTCGCAGACCAATCCTGATATGGACTTTCTCTGAGTTTCTTGTTAGGTAAAGTGTAAACCATCCTTATGACTTAAGCTATGGTTACTAGAGGGTTTCTGCTACTTGCAGCCAAATGTGGGTCTTAATGGATACAGTGAATAATCTTTTACAGCTTAAAATACAATACATTGATTCTGTTAAAAAGGGACCACTAGATGATGTTTTCAATTAATTCTGTGAACTACATTATTTTGCTCGTCTTCTAACTATGCCTGCAGGAAGTGCAAGGGAAAAGTCAGGAGTGAACACAGCGATCATCTGCATTTAAATGGTATTCCTCCTGATATAAAAAATAGTGGATTTTGTCTTATTTTTGGTCTATAAAACTCAATGAATGGAAATAGTTATATAGGCAGAGACTGCATCTCTACTTCCAGCTGACGTGGACATTGTTTCGATGCTTTTCTGCTCCAAACATTTCTTTTTCTTTTTGTAAGAAAGCTTTAATTTTCGGTTCAGGGGCACAGGTGCAGGTTTGTTATATAGGTAAACTTGTGTCATGGCGGTTTCTTGTACAGATTATTTTATCACTCAGGTTAGTAACCAAACATTTATAACTTGATAACATTCTTGTACTATTTCATCATATTGCCTGCATACAGGTATAAAAGAGCAACCTATTTATTAGGTTTTAAATTTTTTGGCCAGGCACGGTGGCTCACACCTGTAATCCCAGCACTTTGGGGGGCGAAGGTGGGTGGATCACTTGAGGTCAGGAGTTCTAGGCCAGCCTGGCTAACATGGTGAAAACCTATCTCTACCAAAAATACAAAAATTAGCCAGGCATAGTAGTGCACGCCTATAGTCCCAGCTGCTTGGGAGGCTAAGGCAGGAGAATCGCTTGAACCTGCGAGGCAGAGATTGCAGCGAGCCGAGATTGTGCCACTGCACTCCTGCCTGGGAAACAGGGCAAGACTCTGTTTCCAAAAATAAAAATAAAAATAAATAACTTTTTTTGTTTGCATTATATTTTTTATGTATTATAAAAAAGTTGGCTGGGCATGGAGGCTGACATCTGTAATCCCAGCACTTTGGGAGGCTGAGGTGGGAGGATTGATTGAGGCCAGGAGTTTGATACCAGCCTGGGCAACATAACGAGACCCTGCCTCTATGAGAAAAACAAAAAAGAAAAAAAAAAAAGCCCATTTGGACATGTAAACCACTTGGAATTTTAAAATCAACTTCTGTTGTATTCAAAGATAAACCACTTAAAAATATTGAGGAAGGACAAAGCCACTGAATTAAGTTAGCATATTCTCCTCCAATAAATTTAGTTACATGCATTTCTATAAATTTACATACTACTTCATAAACATTTACGTATATATTTGTCAATTATTACTTTCATTTTTTAGAGGCTGGGGTCTTGCTATGTTGCCCAGGCTGGTCTCAAACTCCTGACCTCAAATGATCCTCCTACCTCAGTCTCCCAATGTGCTGGGATTACAGACATGAGTTACTGTGGCCAGCCAGATTATTACTTTTTTAAAAACAGCTTTATCTATAGTATACCAAAGGTGACAGGTTTGGATATTTATCAGTTAGTACTGCTGTGTAACAAACCCCTCCAAAACTTAGTAGTTTAAACAGCAAAGGTGTTATCACTCATGACTGCAGGTCAGTTGGTCTAGCCTGGGCTTGACTGGGCATGACTCCACACTGAAGGTTGGTTCCAGGCCTGTCTCACTCTTCTTGGACCAGCAGGCTGGCTGGGACTTGTTTTTCTTATGGCAATGGCAAGGCTGTGAGAGGGTAAGAGGACAAGCCAAATGTGCAGATGCATTTCAAGCCTTTGCTTGTATCACGTCCCCTGACATGTCATTGGCTAAACTGAGTCATACGGCCAAGCCCAGCATTCATAGTGTGAGGAAATAGACCTGACTGCTGGGTGGGAGGGACTGCAAAGTTACACGGCCACGTTCACAGGAAGATCCAAGGGAGAACAGGTGAAAACTAGAATGCAGTGTGGGGGAAGAAACACTGGTAACAAAGGCCAGCTTCTGACAGTGTTCCAAGTCAGTTTTTAGAAACTGACAGAGCTAAGAGTTAAAGAAACTAAGGAAAGAGACATGCCTGGTACTCCTGCCACAGAATATAAAATTCTTCATACTGAACATGTTTAGGCAATACTTAGAAGAATTGCCTTGACAATGCTTTTAAAAAGATCACCATTCACTACTATTGTACTCACGTCTCTTTCTAGAGTGAGCCTAGTATTTCTATGTAATAAAAAAATTGTTTTGTCATTGTTTTGTTGTTTTGCCTTTCTATATGCTGGAATTGTACAGATATTGTTTTTACAAAATCCATGTTTTTTTTTTTTTTTTTTTGGCAGAGTTTTTTGCTCTTATTGCCCAAGCTAGAGTGCAATGGCACGATCTCGGCTCACCGCAACCTCTGCCTCCCAGGTTCAAGTGATTCTCCTGCCTCAGCCTCCTGAGTAGCTGGGATTACAAGCATGTGCCACTGTGCCTGGCTAATTCTGTATTTTTAGTAGAGACAGGGTTTTTCCATGTTGTTCAGGCTGGTCTCGAACTCCTGACCTCAGGTGATCCACCCGCCTCAGCCTCCTAAAGCACTGGGAATACAGGCGTGAGCCACCATGCCCGGCCACAGTATGTTAATGACCAATTTTTTTTTTTTTTTGAGATGGAGTCTCGCTCTGTTACCCAGGCTGGAGTATAGTGGCGCAATCTCGGTTCACTGCAACCTCTGCCTCCCAGGTTCAAGTGATTACCTGCCTCAGCCTCCTGAGTAGCTGGGATAACAGGTGCCACCACACCTGGCTAATTTTTTGTATTTTTTAGTAGAGACGGGGTTTCACCATGTTAGACAGGATTGTCTTGATCTCCTGACCTCAGGTGATCCGCCTGCCTTGGCCTCCCAAAGTGTTGCGATTACAGGCGTGAGCCACTGCACTCCGCCATGATCAATATTTTTAACAATTAGGAGCCAAAATAACAGCAGTGTTCTTCACATGCAGTATCTCATATTAATCTTCACAGCAACTCTGTGAAGTAGGAATTATGTATTATTATGTATTATATTATTTCTGTTTTACAGATGAATTGAATCTTAGGTTAAGTAACCCGCTAAAGATCACTTAACAGTCAGGATTCAAACTTAGTTCATCTTGGGTGGGTTGGGTGGCTCATGCTTGTAAACCCAGCACTTTGGAGGCCCAGGCAGGAGGATTGCTTGAGCCCAGGAGTTTGAGGCCAGCCTGGGAAACATAGCAAGACCTCATCTTTGTTAAAAAAAAAAAAAAAAAGAAAATGAATTTTGATCATCTAATTTCGGATTAGGACCCACATGCTTAATAGGACACACACTGCTTCTTGTATCCCCTACGTGAAAACAGTGCCCATGCTTTTGTTGTTCTAGTGCAATCTGGCACATGAAACCACAACCAAACTGAGACCATGAAATATACATGCTGTAAAATAAAATAAGTTATGCATCTCTCTTTTATCATATTGGGTATCGTATCACACCTGTAGTCCCAGCTATTTGGGAGGCTGAGGTGGAAGGATCACTTGAGCCCAGGAGTTTCAGGCTGCAGTGAGTTATGATCACATCACTGCACTCCAGCATCGGCGAGAGGGCCAGACCCTGCCTCTTAAAAAAAAAATTTCATTATTACAACTCTTTTTCAGTGTTGGAATACAGAAAACAGCCCATCTAGATTGATTTTGAGCACTCTGTCCTGCAGATCTTGGTTGATTGTTGGAAGAATGCATTTTATGGAACACATGTTAATTTTCTAAGGTTCTGAGCTCTCTTATTTACCAGGGCTAGCAATATCACTGGCCTCATTGGCTTCTCAAACCAGTCTGGCCTGGGCTAGCCACGCCCACGGTGGACCGGTGATTTGAACTCTTGTTCCATGTGCCCTGCCACCCTGTTTTGGCAGGTCCCAGCCCCAGGACCCCTTTCCCCGTTGCTCAGGACCACAGAGGAGTGTATAGGCAGCTGAGTCCCCACTGCTGCTTTAAAACGTCTATTTTTTTCCTCTCTCATTCTTGATCATGTTCTGCCTACTTTTCTGAAACCTGGTGTTAACACACAGAGCAACATTTGAAGAAACTTCTCAGAACTCAAACCCAGAATTAACCATTTAGCTTTCAGCCCCACTCTTTGTTTGCTCATGGATCTGACTGAACAAAAGTAATCACTAGGTTTTTAAATGTTTTCAAGAGTCATGAATGATTGTCTTTTTGAATTGTTTTAAGCTATAAAAATTAACTCCTTTAAAAAGGGTATTCTTAGCAAAGACTTGGAACCAACCCAAATGTCCATCAATGATAGACTGGATTAAGAAAATGTGGCACATATACACCATGGAATACTATGCAGCCATAAAAAGGGATGAGTTCATGTCCTTTGTAGGGACATGGATGAAACTGGAAACCATCATTCTTAGCAAACTATTGCAAGGACAGAAAACCAAACATTGCATGTTCTCACTCATAGGTGAGAATTGAACAATGAGAACACTTGGACACAGGAAGGGGAACATCACACACCAGGGCCTGTCGTGGGGTGAGGGGAGGGGGGGGGATAGCATTGGGAGATATACCTAATGTAAATGACGAGTTAATGGGTGCAGCACACCAACATGGCACATGTATACATATGTAACAAACCTGCACATTGTGCACATGTACTCTAGAACTTAAAGTATACTAAAAAAATAATAAAAAGGGTATTCTTTTTTTTTTTTTTTTTGAGACGGAGTCTCACTCTGTCACCCAGGCTGGAGTGCAGTGGCCGGATCTCAGCTCACTGCAAGCTCCGCCTCCCGGGTTCACGCCATTCTCCTGCCTCAGCCTCCCGAGTAGCTGGGACTACAGGCGCCCGCCACCATGCCTGGCTAATTTTTTGTATTTTTAGTAGAGACAGGGTTTCACCGTGTTAGCCAGGATGGTCTCGACCTCCTGACCTCGTGATCCGCCCGTTTCGGCCTCCCGAAGTGCTGGGATTACAGGCTTGAGCCACTGCGCCCGGCCAAAAAGGGTATTCTTAAAAATACTTTTGATATAAATGGTAACAGTAGAACACATCCATTTAACCTAAGAGTTTTCATGTACCAGCAAGTCAACAATTATTCATTCAACTAGCATGTGATTTTTTTCTTCTTTAACAAGAGTGGTATGGTTTTGTGGGTGCTTTGGGGATGGCTAATAAAAATGAGAGGGCATACCTGGTTGATCCTGACAGTAGCAAAAGAATAATAAATTTTAAAAAGAAATAGGAGGATTGTCAAGGCCTCTGCTGGGGTGGGTAGGGGAGGGAATTCAAATTTTTGAGTAACTGACAATGGCACAAGCACTGACCACTCAGAATGGACACTGGTCATAAACAGCCTGTGTGGCCGTATTGGTGTCACCTTAACATTAGATGGGTCGACCTTCCTTTGGTGCCAGCACTAACTGGTTTCCAGCTCCATCACCCCAGCTCTGGCTATAAACTTCTGTTAGGCACTTTTTTTTTTTCTTTTTTTCAGACGGAGTCTCACTCTGTTGCCCAGGCTGGAGTGCAGTGGCACGATCTCGGCTCACTGCAAGCTCTGCCTTCCGGGTTCATGCTCTTCTCCTGCCTCAGCCTCCCTAGTAGCTGGGACTACAGGCACCTGCCACCACACCCGCCTAATTTTTTTGTATTTTGTTTTTTAGTAGGGATGGGGTTTCACCGTGTTAGCCAGGATGGTCTCGATCTCCTGACCTCGTGATCCACCCGCATCGGCCTCCCAAAGTGCTGGGATTACAGGCGTGAGCTACCGCACCTGGCTGGCACTTTTGTGAACAAACCCTACTGTCGAAAGGAAAGGATTTGTCACCATTTGGGAGGTTCAGTTCCTGAAGGCAATTTCAAAATATTTTCAAAGAGATTTTGAGCATTTACTAGAAAAAGTTACCTCTTCTCAAAGTGTGCTGCTGATTGAGAACAGAAATTCCGGCATATTTAGCCAAGGATGTGCATTATTATTTTTATTTTTTGAGACAGTCTCACTCTGTCACCAAGGCTGGAGTGCAGTGGCACAATCTCAGCTCATTGCAACCTCCGCCTCCCAGGCTCCAATGATTCTTCTGCCTCAGCCTCCTGAGTAACTGGGACTACAGGTGCCTGCCACCATGCCCAGCTTATTTTTGTATTTTTAGTAAAGATGGGGTTTTGCCATGTTGGCCATGCTAGTCTCGAACTCCTGCCTCAGCCACCCAAAGTGCTGGGATTACAGGCATGAGCCACCACGCCCCACCAAGAATGTGCATTGTTATTTTGTCATACTTACTGGTAATTGGTATATTTAGTGGTGGCTTCCATGAAGTGACTATCATTTTATTGCAATGTCAAGTCAGGTGGCAGTGTCTGACTTAGTTGGAGAACCTTAAACCTAGTGAGAAAAGGAGGTTACTATTACAGTGGTAGGCGCATAAGTATCACACTGTAAAGGAGAACGAGTTCGATTTGGAAAGAACAACCAGATATCCCAGTTTGACAACCAGCAGTAAGGAGCACCGTGCTGTTTCCCTTCTGCATGTTGGTCACTAGATGAGTGGAGTCCATACGAACAGAAACAGGTTCCTGAAACAGAACTGTCCTGAGCTCACTCTGTCTCAGTGCTGCTTCTGCCCTCCATGCTTGGGGTATTTTTTTCATAGTGAATTTTCAAGTTTAGAAGGTCTCTCAAAATAGAGCTGAGTAAAGAGGACTTGGGAAATAGGCTGGCTCTAGGTCTTGTAAATATGGTAAGAGAATTCCACCAAGGAGAGAGAGGATTTCTCTGATTTTTCTTTATTACACTTTCTTGTATTATCTAAATGGTTTTTTGTTTTTGTTTTGAGACGGAGTTTCACACTGTTGCCCAGGCTGGAGTGCAATGGCACGATCTCCACTCACTGTGACCTCTGCCTCCCAGGTTCAAGCGATTCTCCTGCCTCAGCCTCCGAGTAGCGGGATTACAGGTGCCTACCACCACGCCAGGCTATTTTTTTTTTTTTTTTTTTGTATTTTTAGTAGAGACGGGGTTTCACTATGTTGGCCAGGCTGGTCTTGAACTCCTGACCTCATGATCTACCTGCCTCGGCCTCCCAAAGTGCTGGGATTACAGGCGTGAGCCACCATGCCTGGCTATCTAAATGTTTTATAATAAATACACATTTTATAACCTAAAATGTGGCATTTTAAAATGTTATGGTCTGTAACAATTAATGAACAAGTACATTGTGCAGTTTTACTTTTAAAAATTATAGAAGCAATGCACACATTCTTATTGTAAGAGTCAGGGCAAGCCATAATGGCACAGAGCTGAATGGGAAGGTTCCCTCTTCACTGTCCTCTTGCTTCCCTGCCCAGAGGTGACACGGTTTTGTGCACATCCTTCCAGTCCCTTTCTATGTATTTTTCTTTGTATATATGTGCATGTGTCCTTCTTATATTTAAATAAATGTGGTAATACTATATATACTGTTTTATAAATTACAATTTCCATTTTATACCACATCTTGGAGATCTTTTAGTATCAGTATATACAGATTTACCTTATACTTTTTGTTCAAAAATTTAAAAAATATTCATTTAATCTCAATAGCTGCATAGTATTTACTAAATATATATACACACATAATATAGCTGTACCATAATTTTTTTTTTTTTTTGAGACGGAGTCTCACTCTGTCACCCAGGCTGGAGTGCTATGGCGCAATCTTGGCTCACTGCAAGCTCTGGTTCCCGGGTTCACACCATTCTCCTGCCTCAGGCTCCCAAGAAGCTGGGACTACAGGCGCCTGCCACCACGCCCGGCTAATTTTTTGTATTCTTTAGTAGAGACGGGGTTTCACCATATTAGCCAGGATAGTCTTGATCTCCTGACCTCGTGATCCACTCGCCTCAGCCTCTCAAAGTGCTGGGATTACAGGCGTGAGCCACCGCGCCCGGCAGCTGTACCATAATTTATATACATCCTGAATTATAGATATCAATTACATCCCGAATGATGGACATGAAGCCCTTTCCTGTTTTTTTCTATTATAAACAATGTTTTATATAGTGACTATCCTTATCCTTATGTGCATGTAGGATACGTTTTGTTGGAAAGGTTATCTAGCCATGGAGTCTCCAGCTCAGAGTACGTGCACAAATTCAATAATAGCAAACACTGCCCAACTGGCTTCCTAAACACCGTGTCACTTTACACCCTCCACATGGATGAGTTCTGTTTCCTCAGATCCTAGCATTTTGCTGACATCATATCTTGAAAAACAGCAAATTTATCAGGTGCGTTTGTCAGATTTCTTGAATGTGCATGTCTTCCTTTTATAAACATGTTCTAAAATCACACGGAGGCTGTGTGCAGTGGCTCACGCCTGTAATCCCAGCACTTTGGGAGGCTGAGGCAGGCGGATCACTTGAGGTCAGGACTTCGAAACCAGCCTGGCCAACATGGTGAAACCCTGTCTCTACCAAAAAATATAAAAATTAGCCGGGCATGATGGTGCGTGCCTGCAATCCTAGCTACTCAGGAGGCTGAGGCAGCAGGACCGCTTGAATCTGGAAGGCAGAGGTTGCAGTGAGCAGAGATGGCGCCACTGTACTCCAGCCTGGGTGACAGAGTGAGACTCCATCTCAAAAAAAAAATAAATAAATAAAAATAAAAATCACATCACATGGAAATGTCACTTTTCAAATCTGAAAGCAAAGACACCAAAATGGTAAAAGTGGTTCTACTTGGGAGATGGGCTGTAAACAATTTTCATTTCTTTTATAATCTGAAAAAAAGGACAGTTAATGAAAAACAAGAATGTTAACATTCAAACATAGATGTTATCCAAAAAAAAAAAAAAAAAAACAAAAAACAAAAAACCAGTGGTTATAAAAAAAAAAAAAAGAGAGAAAGGGAGAAAGAGAAAGATACCAAATAAGTCCCTGTGCATTTAGCCATTGAATTAGAATTGGAGAACTGGTTTGTTTATACTGCAAAGTAACGCTAACTTGGGCTTTCAGGAAACAAAAAGCATTTATTCAGGATAGACATTTGAGTAGATCCTTTAATATGTTATGAAAACACATATAATTATTACAATTTGAAAATATGATTTAATACTTTAGAAAAAAATTAATAATTTATTTCCTGCTAGGATCCAGCCTACTTTAAAAGAACAGTGGTTTGTAAAACAATATAAGGTGTGCCATATAAGAAAACTATAGGCAAAATGAATGTCTTTTTACTGAGAAGTTTCTGCCAGTTCATTAACTATTATGCACTATTTTATCAGTCATAAGATACAAAATATTGAGCAACTGATAATTCTTTTAAGATTATCCTAGGATAATCCTTGTATGACTGTATTCACAAGTTTATAAGGTCAATTTCCTGTGCAATATTCTAAGTTCAGTGATTTTTTTTCCAAAAATTTCACAGGTCAGATTATGTATGACAACACTGAAAGTCAACCAGCTCTATCACTTGATATATTGTCCTTAGTTTAAAATGGCTGTTTTTAAAAACATATGGCTCCCAGCTGACGTTTTATCACTGCTGTTTTTCTTCCCAGAAGATTCTATACCAATTTGATAAATTTTATCAGTGGGAAAATATTTTCTCCTCAAATTAGGAATGAATTTGTGCAATTGGAGATGTTTCTCATACGTAAAATATTCAATCAGAACATGTTCTTTTAATGTCAGGAATATCTTTAGCCAGCAATTATTAGTATACCAAGAATTGTAAAGCAACATGTCAATAGGCTGTCATGGAAGTTTTACAAAACTAGAGTTGCCTTGTCTTTCCAGTCGGTGTCTTGGGCCAACAGGCCAGGTATCAGCAGGGAGTGTGTGCTACAGTACTCTGCCTGCCGGCCCACATGTCTAGGACACAAGGTGACAACAGAACTTTGCAGCTCAAACTCACCAAGGACATGCAAGAGTTTGAGGAGGGCATCACCCTGAATTGGGAACAGTGGATAAGATCAAGTTCAGGATCTTGTTGACAGAAAGATCTTTTATCCAGTAACCCCATTCCCATCAGGAATGCCTGTCAGAAATCTGATTTCTGTCCTGGTTTCAGGTTCCAGGTCACACATGCTGCCTTGAGGTCCTAGGCAATGATGACTCTAGGGGTAAGGGAGTTAACTGCCCCGCCAATCATGGAAGTGGGCTGCTGAAGGCACCCAGCTCACTCTGGTCTTGGGAGCGGGTCTAGGTTGTCCCGTCGCTGACCTGGCCACCTTCTTACCTTGGCATAGTTAACTATTCCTCTGCTCCAAATCCTACATCCCTTCCTTGCTTTCCTCTTGCTTGCTTTCTTAAGGAATCCTCTACATTCCATGACCTCCAACCCCCCATCTTTATTCTTATAGCTGGGACTACAGGGCATAAAACAAAATAAGCACTAAGTAAATGTCTTTTGAATGAATAAATGAAGGGTCAGGTACGGCCTAGACTTTTCAACATTTTTGCAAACATTTCAAACTGTTTTACTTTTGTCTAATTATACTTTTTTTTTTTTTTTTTTGGATAATAAGTTCTTTAAACTAGTTACCAAGTCAAGTAATTCTGAACTGTTATCAGTAGACATTGCAGAGAACGCAAGAAGTGCTTTTAGTTGAAACACGCTGGAAATCAGTGAAAAAGAAACTGGGTTCATTTTATCCAGATTGTATATATTTTCAGATAATCTGAACACTTCATTCACTTCTTGACCTTTGCGTTTTCAGCCTAAAGATCAATCCCTTGTCTTCATTTAATGGAATCTCTTCTCTTTTCCCTCCCTAACTCCTACCTCACTCTCTCTCAATCTTTTTAGGTGCAGTGATTAAACATGCTTGTAGTATTTACTTTTGTGGATACTTCTAATTTTTTTTTTTTTTTTTTTTTTTGAAGTTTGATCATGGCTCACTGCAGTCTCAACCTCCTGGGCTCAAATTATCCTCCCACCTCAGCCTCCCACGCAGCTGGTATTACAGGCACAGCCTAGCACGCCCTGCTAATTTTTATATTTTTTGTACAAATGGAGTTTCACCATGTTGCCCATGCTGGTCTCAAACTCCTAAGCTCAGGTGACCTACTCACCTTAGCCTCCCAAAGTGCTGGGATTACAGGTGCAAGCTACCACGTCTGGACTGTTAAGAAACTTAGATAAACAAGATCATATGATAAATATTGTCTTCTTTCACTTAACATTTTATTTATCAGATTCATTCACACTGTTGTATGTAGCTGTAGATTCTTTGCATAATTGTAGAATATACCATTATGTAAATTAACCACAATTTATTCGTTCTACTTTTGATGGGCATTTGGATAGTTTCCAGTTTGTGAGAATTATGAACTTTTTTGTACATGTTGTTTGGTAAATGTATATACAAACAAACATATACTTGCTAGAGCTACACCTAGAAGAATGGCTACGGTATGGGGTATTCCATATTTGTTCAAGTTTCACAGATATTATCTCTTCTCAAATTTCCAAAGTGGCTGTACCAACTTGCACTTCTATTAGCAGTGCATAAAAATTTTCATTGCTTCATATCCTTACCTACACTTGGTATTTTCTGTATTTTTTCATTGTAGCCATTGGGTAGGTATATAGTGGTATTCCATTACGGTTTTATTTGCATGTCTCTGATAACTAATGAAACTGGGCACCTTTTTATGTTTATTGGACATCTATGTATCCACTTTTTTGGGTGCCAGTTTATTAAGGGTCTCTCCCCTTTGGCCATTTCCTAACATTTTCTTTTTCAAATCGTCTTGTGGTTTACATGATCTGGATGACAAGTGTTTTGTTAGGTAAGTGTATTATGAATTTCTCCTATTCTTTGGCCTGCCGTTTGAATATCCTAATGGTGTCTTCTGACAAACAGAAGTTCTTAAATTTAATACAGATCAATATATGATCAATTGGTCAAGATATCACTTATTTTCTTTATGGTGTCTTGTCCTGTTGCCCATGCTGGAGTGCATGGTGCGATCTAGGCTCACTGCAACCTCTGCCTCCCGGGTTCAAGAGATTCTCGTACTTCAGCCTCCCGAGTAGCTGGGATTATAGGTGCCCACCACCACACCTGGCTAATTTTTGTATTTTTAGTAGAGACGAGGTTTCACCACATTGGACAGACTGGTCTTGAACTCGCAACCTCAGGTAATCCATCCGCTTTGGCCTCCCAAAGTGCTGAGACTGTAGGCGTGAGCCACTGCACCCAGCCGTTTATGGTGAGCACAGTTTTGATTCTGTTTAAGAACTTTTCGACTATTCCAAAATCATTCCTTGTTTTCTTTCACATTTAGATCAGCAGCTCATCTGGTTTGAGGCAGGGGTCAAGATCCACCACCCGCCCACCGCCCCCCGACCATAAGGATAGCTAGTTGACCCAAAACCAATGATTGAAAAGATGATCCTTTCCCAACTGCACTGAAAAGCCACCTTTGTTATAAACCATATAGGTATGAGTCTGTTTCTGGACTCTGTTTCCCATTGGTCTATTTGTCGATCTTCGGGGCAGTATCGCTGTCTTAATCACAACAGCTTTAAAAAGCTAGGTTTTGGCCGGGCACGGTGGCTCACGCCTATAATCCCAGCACTCTCGGAGGCCAAGGCGGCGAATCACCTGAGGTCAGGAGTACCAGACCAGCCTGGCCAACATGGTGAAACCCTGTCTCACTAAAAATACAAAAATTAGCTGGGTGTGGTGGCAGGCGCCACCTATCTGGGAGGCTGAGGCAGGAGAAACGCTTGAACCCAGGAGGCGCAGGTTGCAGTGAGCCAAGACCATGCCATTGCACTCCAGCCTGGGCAACAAGAGTGAAACTCCATTTCTAAAATAAAATAAAAAGCCAGGTTTTTATATTTGGTAGTAAAGTTGCCCAGTTTCATTCTTAATTCTCTTGGCTCTTTTCGGCCTTTTGCATTTTGCGTGTATTTTAGAATCAACTTGTCAATTTCCACACACAACACAGATGCAAATGCATTCACAAATCCTGTTGGGATTTTGATTGGCATTGTGGTGAATCTGTGCATCTTCCAAATCATAAAAATGACATTCTATTTAGGGCTTTAAAAAAGTTTTCCTCAATATTGTTTTGTAATATTTTGTGCATAGGTCTTACACATCTTTCATCAGATGACTAGATATTGATATTTTCCCAAAGGTAAATGGTACATATCACTTTAAAAGTTTAATTTCCTTTTTACTGTTAGTACACAGAAATGGATTTTTTGTAAACTAGGTTTGTATCCAGTCACCTTGTTAACTTCCATTAATTCTAATACTTGAAGATTATTTATACAATTGTGTGGTTTTGTTTCCAAGTCTTATCCTTTCCTAAAACCACTTTTTTTTTTTTTTTTTGGAGGCTGTCTTGCTCTTTTGCCCAGGCTAGAGTGCACTGGCTTGATCCCAGTTCATTGCAACCTCTGCTGCCCAAGTTCAAGCAATTTCTCGTACCTCAACCTCTTGAGTAACTGGGACCATAGGCATGCACCACCACACCTGGCTAATTTTTGTGTTTTTAGTAGAGACAGTGTCTCACCACGTTGCCCAGGCTGGTCTTGAATTCCTGCGCTCAGGCAATCAGCCCACCTCAGCCTCCCAAAGTGCTGGGATTACAGGCGTGACCCACCACGCCCAGACTTAAAAAAAAAAGAAAAAAATTAAAATAAAAAAGGTGGGGTCTTGTTTTGTTGCCCAAACTGAAGAGTAGTGGCTATTCACAGGCACAATCCCACTGGTAGTGATCAGTACAGGAGTTATGACCTGGTCCATTTCCAACCTGAGTCAATTCACCCCTCTTTAGGCAACCTCGTGGTCTCTAGTTCCTGGAAGTTCACCATACTGATGCTCAGCTTGGTGCAGACACCTATCAACACAGCCCACTACAGCTCAGCACTCCTGGGCTCAAGTGATCCTCTACGTCCTCTCTTTGTACAGTATTTTTCAGTCTTTATTTATCTTCTTCTTTGTTATAGCCCAGAATAATGGTAAGATTAATCAGTTCTTTGCTTCCCCAAATCCTCAATAGTCTTTTACAAGACAGGTGTCACATCTGGAAAATGATAGTCTACCCAGGGGTTGTTTGTAAGCATATTTTGGCCAAGTACTCCTCAGTTTCACACTTGAATTTGTTTAAAACAGCCAGGTAATTTCTAGGTAGTCTAAAGACTAAATCTATTTTAGTCTACTCATTTTGTTTGATCAAATTTCTTTCTCAAAAGTCTTAAAATGGTAACATCTTGATCAGTTTAGCTGAAACTGTGTTTGGGAAAGTGAATAATATGATATGGCTGGAACTTATGGTGGTGGAAGTATGAGATAAAGCTGAAATAGCATCTTGTTACAGCCAGATTAAGGGATACGGGAGCTGGGAGGTCACGATCTCCTCATTATGTAATTTTGGGGATGACATCCCATTCCTTTTGTGGCCATATCCTATTAGAAGCAAGTCACTTTGGGAGGCCGAGGTGGGTGGATCACAAGGTCAGGAGATCGAGACCACGGTGAAACCCTGTCTCTACTAAAAATACAAAAAATTAGCCGGGCGCGGTGGCGGGCGCCTGTAGTCTCAGCTACTCAGGAGGCTGAGGTAGCAGAATGGCGTGAACCCGGGAGGCGGAGCTTGCAGTGAGCCGAGATTGCGCCACTGCACTCCAGCCTGGGCGACAGAGTGAGACTCCGTCTCAAAAAAA
>NW_012103776.1:735347-739995 GCF_000951045.1 Mandrillus leucophaeus
GAGGTCAGGAGTTTGAGACCAGCCTGGCCAACATGGTGAAACCCCATCTCTACTAAAATTACAAAAATGAGCCAGACATGGTGGCGCGTGCCTGTAATCCCAGCTACTCAGGAGGCTAAGGTAGAACTGCTTGAGACCGAGGTTGCAGTGAGCCAAGATCGCGCCATCACACTCCAGCCTGGCCAACAGAGTGAGACTCTCTCTCTAAGACAAAAATAAAAATAAAACCAAAAAGGAACATTTTAGAGGCTGGCTACCACACCTTCCTCGGGTTTTCTAGAGGTGACTATTTCAACCTGTTCTGAAAAGGATCAGGTTAATTTCAATCACAACCAAAAATTATGTTATCTTTATTAAGGTTTCTTGACATGCCACACATCTCCTGGCCCCATCCTGGGGTGTGTTCCAGGCTGTAGTACAATGCCACTCTGGTTCTTCATGAGAGCTCATCCCTTCTCAGGCTCCCTGTGTTGAGAATTGATACTCCTTATATGCAATCTTTCTTGTATCCTATATCCAATCTGTCAGGAAATTCCACTGCTTATACCTTCAAAATACATCCAGACTCTACTTCCCACCAGCTCACTGTTACCACTTTGGTCTCAGCCACAATCATTTCTTCCCTGGCTTATTACAATGGACTCATCACTGTCCTCTCTGATTTGGCCCCGGCTCCGCTTCAGGCTCCTTTCAACACAGGAGCTAAAATGATCTTGTTTAAATGATCATATCACCTTTTTGCTCAAAATCCTCTCATTTTGTAAAAGATAAAGACCTAACTATGGTCCACAAGGAGCTGAAAAATCTGCTTGTGCCTCCTACATTCTTCAACATCATTTCCTACTTTTCTTCCCCTTCCCGTCCTATAGCACATCAGCCATGCTTCTGCCTCGGGCCCACTGCTTCTGCCTCGGGCCCAGGCACTGACTGGCCCTTCTCTCTGCCTAGAACAGTCTTCTCTCAGTAAATTCTCCCTCAGCTCCTTCAAATTTTTCTTCATATGTCACCTTCAAAATGAGGGCTTCCCTAACCAAGTGGTTTTTAAGAAATTATTTTATTCCAAGGCTGGAGTGCAGTGGTGCCATTTCACTACAACCTCTGCCTCCCAGGCTCAAGCGATCCTCCCACCTCAGCCTCCAGACTAGCTGGACTATAGGCACTTGCTACCATGACCGGCTAAGTTTTGTATTTTTGGAAGAGATGAAGCTTCGCTATGTTGCTCAGGCTGATCTAGAACTTGTGAACTCAAGTAATCCTCCATCTCAGTCCCCAAAGTGCTGGGATTACAGGCGTGAACCACCTCACGTTCAGCCCCAAGCTGTTTTAAAATTACAGCATTTGCACCCAAAACTTCCCTCTTCCCATGCCTTTTTTTTTTTTGAGACGGAGTCTGCTCTGTTGCCCAGGCTGGAGTGCAGTGGCGCGATCTCGGCTCACTGCAAGCTCCGCCTCCCGGGTTCACGCCATTTTCCTGCCTCAGCCTCATGAGCAGCTGGGACTACAGGCGCCCGCCACCACGCCGGGCTAAGTTTTTCTATTTTTAGTAGAGATGGGGTTTCACCGTGTTAGCCAGGATGGTCTCGATCGCCTGACCTCGTGATCCACCCACCTCGGCCTCCAAAAGTGCTGGGATTACAGGCCTGAGCCACTGTGCCCAGCCGCCCATGCCTTCTTATTTATTTATTTTTTTGAGACAGAGTCTCGCGCTGTCGCCCATTCTGGAGTGCAGCGGCGCGATCTCGGCTCACTGCAAGCTCCGCCTCCCGGGTTCACGCCATTTTCCTGCCTCAGCCTCCTGAGTAGCTGGGACTACAGGCGCCCGCCACCGCGCCCAGCTAATTTCTTGTATTTTTAGTAGAGACGGGGTTTCACCGTGGTCTCGATCTCCTGACCTAGTGATCCGCCCGCCTCAGCCTCCCAAAATGCTGGGATTACAGGCGTGAGCCACCGCGCCCGGCCTGCCTTATTTTTATTACCACCTCGTGTTCGGTATAATTATCATTCAGAGTAAGCACTCCACAAATGAGTGCTGAATAACGTGTGGAAACTAAATCCCATTTTTGGGGTTGAAAGGGAGGTTCTGAGAAGTCAAGGGATGCAAAGGGAAGTTCTGCGATGTTAACAGCCTTAACGTGGCACTTCATCTTCTCCAGCTCCCCCAGGACAACCCTGAGGATCAGCTGTGTGCCGGGAGACCTAGGCCCTGGGGTTACAACAGTGAAAAAGGTAGTGCTACTTCCTGACTTTGGGGCTTAAGTGTTTTTGGTTTCATCTTGTAACTTTAATACTGAATTTTTGTTGTTCACACAAGGCAGAACAATCTTTACACAGAAATGAAAAAGCTTGGTGATCCTCAACCTCCATGTCCACCTTTGCGTTTAGCCTGGCTTTCTGCTTCATCTACACCCCTTGAGTAACTGGCATTTACACACACACTTGCTCATATGTTTACTATTCATTACACATACTAAATTTTTTTCCCCCATTGAAATAGTCATAGAGGTCTGTACAATGGGCTTGTATATTTTCTTGCTTTCCTGGGTTAGACATCTTCAGACTTTTTTTTTTTTTTTTTTTGGTAGCAAAAGCAAAATACTTCTTCCCCCTCCTAACTTTGCTGTATTTGTCATATACGGAAAGGAGTCGCAAGACATCATACAAACCCCACATAAAACGAAATCCTTCTGGACTATTTTCAAATTATCCCTTTTCTGCCATTACTGTGGCCTAAACTACCTTGCTTAAATGGATAGTATCATTAAGAAAATACTGTGATCCACTGGCATCCCTTTTCACCCTAGCCTTCATATTACATTAAATCTGTTATATATATATTTAATATCATCCCACCTAGCTCTTTAATGGTTACAGTCCAACCAACACACTCTTCTCGGTGGGAATGGTCGCTCTATAAAGTTCTTTTTACGTGTTTCTGTTTTTTCCTAACATTCACTTGGTGCCAATAATCATATTTTGTCCAATCACTTTTTTTTAGAGACAGGGTCTCATCCTGTTGCTCAGGCTGGAGCGCAGTGATGCCATCATAGCTCACCGTAACCTTGAGATCCTGAGCTCAAGCAGTCCCCTCCCTCGGCCTCGGGGGCAGTTGGGACCATAGGTACTTCCGTGCCACCACACCCATTTATTCTTAAAGTTTTTTTGTAGAGATGGGGTCTTGCTATGTTGCCCAGGCTGGTGTTGGAGCTTCCCACCTTGACTTCCGAAAGTGCTGGGATTACAGGTGTGAACCACTAAGCCTGGCCTGGAACATCTTGATCCATCCATCCCTTGATTCTAAACGTCTAACAATTTATATGACATTTCACACCATGTTGCATATATTTATATACTGCTTTGATTTGCTTTATTGTAGTCTCTAATTTCATTGATCTTCCTCTTAAAAAATGTCGTTTTACTATTTAATATTATAGGACTGATAAGTTCAGTAATTTGATAAGCAACTTAGGGATAAGTAGTTAATTTCTGAGGTTTAAGTTGCTGGTTTTAAAAAATTGCAAACTGCTGGCCTAGATAGATGCATTTTATCTTGGAAAATGAATGTATTGGTGACTGTAAGTAATGACAGCTATAATTTGTTACGTTATTTTACAGTCACATCTCAGTTGCATAACTTACTTTTTGCAGTCTTATCATTGATTCACAAGATAATTTTGCTTTTATCTGAGCACATGATTGCTTGTTTCTTCTTATCTTTTAGCTTCCCTTCATATATACTTTCCAACATTGGCGTGGTTCAGAATATATGTGAGGAATGGAATGGTGATTTAGGAAACGCGGGAAAATTATGGGCTAAATCACCTGATGAAAAATTATGGCCGGGCGCGGTGGCTCACGCCTGTAATCCCAGCACTTTGGGAGGCTGAGACGCGTGGATCACAAGGTCAGGAAATCGAGACCACCCTGGCTAACATGGTGAAACCCCGTCTCTACTAAAAACACAAAAAATTAGCCGGGCGTGGTGGCGGGCGCCTGTGGTCCCAGCTACCCTGGGAGACTGAGGCAGGAGAATGGTGTGAACCCGAGAGGCGGAACTTGCAGTGAGCTGAGATGGCGCTGCTGCACTCCAGCCTGGGCGACAGTGTGAGACTATCTCAAAAAAAAAAAAAAAAGAAAAAGAAAAAGAAAAATTCTGGCTAGTTATTAAAATCATTAAAAAGATTTCTTCAGATTTTTACCCCAACAGTTCATAGGTGGCCTTTTTTCAGTGTCCAGTCTGAACTATCAATATGGAATCTCAGTTTACAGGACAATGGTATTTTACCCCATAGGTACATCCTAGTAAAAATAAATTCGTAATACTCTTAACTGCATTGCCACATGAAGCAATAGGAGAGATTGTATCCTAAGCAGAAGCCCCTTAATTCCTGAGTTGAGGCAGGTTGACCCCCCCATAACTAAGATCATTGTTTAATCACTAAAAAATATTGCAAATATCCTTACACTTTGCAGAGGCGGCAAGTGAACAGCGCTCATCTTAATAAACGATTTTTAACACTGACACTTGCTTGGCACTACAAACACTGGAAGGGTCTGAAATGGCAGTAATGTCACCCTTTCACAGGTTTCTAGGGCGATAAGCACTGCGAGCTCAGCCAAAGTCCAGCGGTGGAGGCGGGGGGCGGGGGCG